>NC_134284.1:5078849-5413849 GCF_949628215.1 Phalacrocorax aristotelis | reverse complement strand
CATACAATTATTTTTCTTTTTATTGGTTACTGTGCTGTAGAAAAAAATGTTTTGCTATTTAGTGATGAGGAAATTATCTTAATAAGGGATCAAATATACAAAGATTTACAAATCAGTAAGAAAGGATTTATCTGGCCAAAGGGGTGTTTCATAATATCTTCATAACATAGGAATTCTAGAGAAAAATAGTTGTACAGTAATTATGTTTGGAGGCCATTGCAAATTAGGACAGACTATAGACCTGAGAAAAAGCAGAGAGAAATTTCTCTTTTTTTGTTGAAAACCAAAGGTTGTACAAACCTGCTATTTTGAGAGGGACTGCTGAATTCGCACGCTGTACTTCACTCAGGTAGGGAGATTTGGGATATATCAGCTCCATAGCATGGGAGAAAGTAAAGACGTCTCCAAATTAGCACCCTCCAAGCTAGGCAGAAGCAGTGCAGCAGTGTGAATGTGGCACACCACATGAATTGATTGACTTTTCTGACTGGTTAATCGTTTCTAACCCGCAGGTAACTTGCTCCAAAGCACAGGTAGCGTGAGACTGGGGCTGCCTGCACAAGGCCACATACACAGGCAGCAGGAACGCTGAGCGAACTTGGCTTAACTAGTCACAGGTATAGGTAATCTATCCTTTTGTTACTGAAGGGAATTTTAATCGTAATCTATCACTGTGTCCATCAGCATTAACTGCCCTTCCAAAGACAGGAATTTATAAGCTTGCTTCTTATACAGGTTGTTTTTTACCATTCTAGTAAATTTTCTAGGAGTTATGTAATCACTATACAGTTTCTTTAAAATCCTGTTTATAGACTTTGCATTGAATTGAAGGTTTTGGGGGACTTGCTAATTGTTTAGGATTAGAAATAACCTCATTATTTTAAACACCTTCTCTTAAATCCAGCAAATGGACTGGAAAAGTGATAAAATAATGAGGAACAGCACGTTTGCTATCTAAGGATTTCAGGAAGGCTCACACACTTAATGCAACCTACGGTAGAAAGAAATTTTCATTCAAGAAGACAGTTAAAAAGGAGGATTTTGCAGCGACAATGATCTGTTGCAGATCTTCACTGTATAACTTGAAGATTTTCTTGTAACATCACCTACCATACAAATATATTCTTGCTTTTGTGCATCTTGTTTTGCGTAATACAGAAACACAATCCTATCAGTCCTAAAGAAGAGCAGTGTTTTGTAGGAAAAACAGTAATCTAGCTTGTGTTATATGTATACGCATGAAGAGGGTAAAACACAGAATTGTCAACAAGATCTGCACTTCCTACTTGAGAAAGGAGGTGAGACTGAGGAAAGGCTGACATAGGAAATGCAGCAATGTAACTGCATGGATTTTAGAAGTATACAAACAACTCAGTGACTGAGGACAAATCTACAGGTCTGCAAATTAGCTCAGTTTGGGGAAGACCTGAAAAAACCACTACATTTTTTTAAAGAAAGCCAGTACCTTCCTATCCTAAATCATTAATCGAGTTTCCAAAAGTGAGATATCTGAGAAGAAGTAAGGGAAGACCTGTGACCCAGAAACCAATAGCATATAAGACGTCATCTCTAATATAATATTGTGTAGACAATCAATGTACGCTGCAGCAGAAATCAAAGAGTTCAGCATCAAATGAGAACCTGAGGAGTGGACTACTTCTTTGGCTTTGCCATTTATTTGGAGTTGGGATTTGACTTCAAAGAAGAATGCTGCGTCTTGGTAACATATGCCTTTATTCAGATATCTAAGACTAGACTATCAGAATTTAAAATTGTGATAGATTCTTATATTCTTATTTAGAAGCTTCTAACACATGTTCTGACTTTTCATCGGTGATGATAATTTCATGCCAATTTTACTAAAAAAATCAGGGTTTCACTAATCAGAAATTCTTTACCTAAGTAACTCGTTAACCGTCCCTAAAAACAATGTGATTATGTGCAGTTAAAGATGGTCTCAGAATCTGAGTAAATCTTTACGAGGCCACTAGATGGTGCCACATGTATTGTTATATGCCTCGGAAAACAAGCTGGAAAAAACGAAAGAACAAACAAAAGAAGACATACAAGTGCTTCGTGAAATAGCAAGGATATTTTTAGATATTATTTTGCATCTTCTCCATCCTGCCATTTCTCTCTACTAACTCAAAGGGTACTGTTCTTTCTTCTGTGCATTGGGTAGGAGTATACATTTCAGAGGGATCATCACAGCAATGCCAGTTCAGTTTAGCATGAGATCAGTAGCCTTCTATTTCTCATTGTAAATTTCTCGGACCTAATTTCTCTAAAATCTCCAGATATTCTGAGAAAGGAACAGGTCTGTAAATTTGCTTAATGTATATTGCTACTGCATAGTTAGTATGGTTTATCTACAATCAAGTTTTCCTGATTAAGTCAGCCAGCATTGCCTCCTGCACAGCACTCACCTGTGTAAGGCAACAAGTTTCCTGGGGGTCATATCCTTTTGGGTTTTACACCGGTGTAAGCTGAACTATCCTATGAATTGTGTAGTCAGTGCTTTTAAGAAAATAAGAAAATAAGCAAAATAAGCCCAGTGAGTTTTTTCCTGGCCTCACAGGCGATGGTGGGGAAGTACAGAAGAGCTATGGCGTTTGAATTACACAATATGTGACATTCAATATGTGACAAAACACATCAAATGTGAGACAAAATATGTACTCATATTATGCAGCAATCATACTACAAGGTAGTGAGCTGTATTAAGTTGTCATATATGTTCCTTTCGGATCCATCAGTTTGAAGTCAATTCATGATTACACTTGAAGAAAGGGGTTACACTTGTGCATGGCACTTAAGATGGCCCACAGCTCATTGTTATCCTCTAATACGGGATTTGCTCATGGCGGCAATACTCAAGGTATGTTTAGAGTTATTTCTGCGGTGAAGATAAATTTCTAGCTGTTTAGTTCACTTTTGAAGTTGAATTTCATTGTTTATTTTTAGTGTCCGTGAGATCTTCTGACACGTGACATTCAGCATTGGCTTGAGGTTACTTCAGAAGAAGTAGTACGCTTCCATTTGTGATCTACTTTTAATTTTGAAAGTTTTGTTTATTTTTTCCTATGCAAATTCTGTTTTTATACGCTTACTTTAGATAATCACCAGGGAAGTCAGTGAAGCTATAAACAGAGGAAAGCAAAAGTGATCAGTCAGGTAAATTGCTGAATATTGAAAAGGCAAAAGTAATAAATATAGCGCTATAGTTCATAGAGTATGTGAGGCATTAAAAGTCATGCATGCTCAGCTTTTGTTCAAGATATATTGTAGACAAAGATCAACCAGACCTTTATCATTTTTTCATGATAAATACTGTAAAGAAGTTAATAAACTAGTATAAATTTTCTGTGTTCTAAAAGACTACATGGAATCAGGCTGTCCACTTGCTGCTGTCCATCAGACTCAGTGAAGGCTGGCATTTAGTGGAAGACCTCTGTGCTATAGGAAAATGATGAAGGAAGTGATTCCTCTAGTACCATTATTTCTAGCCCCATCCCAATACATGCTTACATGATGTTGCCATAAGAAGTGCTTGTTGTTGGATTATTCTGAATGAGGATTAAAGCCAGATATATTTCCTCCCAATATCTCAGCAATCCCCAACTTAAGCTGTTATGTATAATTTATATATGAATTCCATTAGGCATATTTAAGTCATGGAACAGAATTCTATTTCACTTAGCAGCATACAAATAGATAGCACAAGGCAGTCCTCGGTTGGAAGGCCTTTCTGTCTAATTTAAGGTAAGACAGTCAAGTCTTTCCTTCCATCAGGAACAGTAGAACTTCACTGTGCAAGACGGACCACACCATCAAAAACACCAGGATATTATCCTGGCAGATATAAAGCTAGGCACAAATTTAGATACTGTGCCTTAGGGATGAAACAGGATAGTAAAAATGAAGTGAGAGGGTATTTGCAGGAGATAAATATACTCATAGACCTCATCTAGATGAAATATAAGGAAATTGCACCTTTACCAGTGAATATATGTGATTCAGCATTTTCATTAAATATAGGCAACAATAAGTTGGAGCTTAAAAGTATAGACAAAGGAGATGTATTTGCTAAAGCAGAGAAAAAATTGTCAGCTGAAAGGTGTGAAGAATTGTATCAACAACAATTCGGAGCCTGTTAGTAATAGAAGGCAAAAATGAAATGGTCCTACAATCAGAAACTAGAGAACTAGAGCATTAAAGCTATATGAGCAGACAAAAAATTAATTTATATATATTTAAGTTATTCCTATTCCACAACTCCTGCTCTATCGCTGAGAGCAGTGAGGCATTGGTCATACTCCCCAAACCTTGAGGTGACTACTGGTGCAAATACATTTGTCCAAACATTTTGAAAAGTCTTCTTTCCTAAACTCCTTCAGTTTAACCCTCTGTCCCGTTATGTCACGGCTCTGTTCAGGAATGTGAGCTAAATGGGCAAGTGTCAGTCAATTAGAAAGGACTTTCACCCTTTGTTGCCTGACTGCTGCTGAGTCATTAGCAGTGCTACTTAGTAAATCTTAAGAGTACGAAGGCAGCAATTGCCTATTATATATATGCAAAATGTTTTTATTTGTTTATAATTCCAAAATTTGGGGAAACTCAGAAAGGAAATACCAGGTCTTTTATTAATAACAAAAAAAAAAACCCCAGATTTTATTTTGGTAGCCGAGTCTCTACAACACTCCTTTAGGCAGACTAAGGAATACTGCAGCTACTCCCGTCAGCCTTTAACTTGAAGTTCCTTCAGCTCCTTGTCAAAAAGCGTGCATTGCAACCCCTCTTATAATCTCAGTGGCCCTCCAGAACTCTTTCTCCACTTTGCCCATATCGCTTTGTTCCGAGGCCTCGGCCTGGACTAGGTACACCAGAATTGGCCTCCTGGCTACCAAGCAAGCAACAGGGAGCCGCCACTTCCCCGGCCTGTTGGCTGCCGTCCATCTCGGTGCCTGGTACACAGCCCTGTCACCACAAGAGCGCACTGCTGACTCACGATCAACAAAAAATCGGCAAAATGATCCACTGAGATCCCCTCGGTTTGATCTGAGGTATAACTTCAGATAAGCAGAAAAGTTTCCAGAGAAATGCTTGTATTTTGGCCAGATCTTTCTTCACTGCAGCTTCTCATGCAGCTGTGCATCAAAATGGGTATTGGCTACTTGCCGGCGTGCCAGTGACTATTTAGACTCAATGCATAAAACAGGAGCTGTAAATCAAGCCTGATGAGTAGTGTGTGGGAGAGAGCCCCTGGAGCAGGCATACTTTAATTTTGGCAAACCAAAAATAGTTTTAGGAGTCAAACTTTTAAAAAAGTGATTTTTAGGGTGGTCTGGAGATTTCCTGGTTTTTTGCATGTAGGGACAGAAAGTTGGGTTTCTCACTAGCATCAGAGTATACTGCAGCTTAATATATACAGTGTTATCTCAGTATTAGGCCAAAGTCCAAGAGGAGCATCCTATGGCCTAGGCCTGAGGCAGCTCTCTTGGCTGGAAACCGTAAACTTCCCCATTTTCTCAGGGCCTTCTATTTGTGGTCTTACAAAAGTGGGGTTTTTTGCAAATCACTGCCTTTTTAGAAAGTCAACCCTAAAGAGAGACAGAAAAATAAGCTTAACAGATTTTCACTTGATCAGAGATTATAACGATGATAAAATTAGCTATTAAATTCAAAAGCTATGAATTCAGAAGGTGAAGGTCCGCTTTAAACTCCCAGTCTAATGAAACGTTCCAAATACTTGGATTTGCTGCAACCTAGTCTTATTACAGACTTGCTGATAGCTGCAGGATACTGTCCTGTGGGAGGTGAGCTCTGAGTGATGGTTAAAATTTTAAGCCATCAAGATTCAGCCATGTGTGACATACTGAAAAAGGTCTGCGCAAACAAAACCTCTTCCCCAAACAAAACATCCAACTTGCTCTCCTACATTTACTGCCAGTCATGTTGGTGATTATTTTTAACTTTTTTTTTTTTTTTTTTGAGAATCCAAGCATATTTCACAAATTTATATCCTGCTGGCAATTATGTGCCAGCTCTTTTTAGGACAAATACACTATTTTGATTAGCCTGGTAGCAGTCTAGAAATGTTGCTTTCTCCTGAGGCGTAATGTATCTTGTTTATCTCAAGTGTTAAAAATTCCTGAGCAGCATTTGGCCCCTTCAAAGCTTTATGGCATCTTACTGAGCTTCGTTAGAAAATTTAGATTCAGGAAAGTCCATCTCAGGCTGCCATCTTCATACTTGTTACTTCCTCTCTCTGAGCTGTCTGTTCTACATCCAGTCTTAGGTGTTTTCCATCATCTGACAATAAAAATATGCAATTTTTTACTATCATATAAAGCTATTCAACTTCAAGATTACTCTGGATAGTTTGTCAAATATCTGCTTTTACATGCATTTTATTCCTGATCTTCATCGCACGATCAGCTAGACCAAAAATCATCTGTTTATTTCTAAATGATCTCAGGAATTGAAACCACTTTAAAGTTACTACTTCCCAGACTATCACCTATTAACTCTGTACTTAAACAGAGGCAACAGTGGAAAAATAGTTCTGCATTTTGATATTATGTTTTAGCTAAAATTGCAAAAAAGTAAACACATTATTTTGATGTCCAAGACCTCATAATAACACTAATTATGTAATAGTATGCAAATGGTCTCGATAAGCAAACTACATCATTTTGTACTCCCCTTATTTACACTTTCCAGTGCAGAACACCTTCCTAGTCATTTCTTTCCAACATCCCTCATGTACAATGTGTTACACACCGCACAGCCTCCTCTAATCAGATAATTTTACATCTTCTCTAACTTTATTATCCAGACAAAACCATTCTGTGTCAGAGATTTCTCCTCAGTTATTCCCGATGAGAAGCATGTGCAAAATATTTGCCATAGGTGCTTGAAGAAAACTTTAAAACGTAAAAGCCAACAAACCCCCATCTTGTTATGTGGGCCAGACATCATAGTTCTATGCATCCCCCCATTCCCAGCCTTGGCTGGGAAAAGTTGCCGCAGAGGAGATGACACAGGAAGATCCAGGAAGCAAAATCTGACACCAGCAATGAGTAGCTCAGAAGGCCAGCAGGGTGAGCTGGTGCAAGAGCAGATATGCTGCCTCTTATCGTTGGTACCTTGAGGATAAGTCGAGACTTTATGGGGTCTTTCATTGAGTGTTCCTGTACTGCTGATATAGAGTAGTGAGTAGCAGTTTTAGGATTTTAATGAAAAACAAACAGCACAAGTATTTAGCACATGCGTTCAGCAAAACTTTCTTAGAAATGGGAGAAAGAGATGTGGGAGTAAGCAGGTTTGGGATTACTGTGGTTAAGCAGGATAAAGCCAGTAAAGTAAATTAAATCAATAGCTGAGATGATGACAGACTACACGAAACAGAGAGTAAGAGTAGCACTGTCACAAAGTCAAGAACATTTATAGTTTGAATGGGCCTTGGAAGGTCATTACTGTGTGCTGAGTCGCTTTAGTCATGTGCACACATTCCTAGCAATGTCATATATCCATCATAATGTAGCATCAACCTTCTAAATTACGGTTATTTTGATAGCTAATGTCAGTACAGCAGCTTGCATGAGTGAAGATCTGAATTCAAAATCAAACTGCAGTCATATTGCACAACATTATCGATTTTAAATTGATGGAACTCAAAGAAACACTTCTGGTTACTGTATTACTATATTGCATATTCTTCTCACACTTTGGCTCGTAATGTTCAGAGCTCTTCTACTCTTCTGTACTTTTATTATCATACTGCATATCACAACTACATTATAGCACTGCAGAGGGCACTAACAGTGCATATGAACAGCTGTTGAGCAAACCCACAACTTTAGCTACATGAAATTAGGACAGCAGATGTCTGCAAGAATATATTTATTCATTCACCAGTGTCAGACCTATTTGGTCTATTCATGCTAAGGGCCTCGTGATGCAATCACACCTGACCAAAAAACCTTAGACATAAAGAAAATAGAAATAAAATAAGATTTCAGTAATCAAGTAGTTCAAAGTTCTTGCATGTTTTAAACTTATTAAAAAGAATATGGCAGAGGAAAAAAAAAAAACAAACCCTTGGCATTTAAATGATGGTTAAAGAGCTCATTTTAAACCTTTGTGCATTTTCCTCTGGGGTATCTTAGGTTTTAGGTGCCATAATTTGTGTGAACTCATACCAAATCATGATTTAGTATTTAAATGACAGATCAACTTTTTAAAACTTCACTTATACTTTAAATAGATATACTAAACCATAGAACACACTTGATGCATTCTCTGATGAACATTCAAAGAGAAGGTTTGTTTCTATTTCCAGATCTGTTTCTGAATACTACTTTGACTTCAGGCAAGTGACTGCTTAGCTCCTATATGGCTGTAAATTGGGTGTGATTACTAGTAAAATTATTTATAATTCTTCGATGGAATGCCTTTTCTTAGTGTTAACATTTTTAGGAAAATATTTTGTCGTCTACAGTCATTAAAATTTTTGCTGTTAGGCTGATTTTTGTTGTGTTTAACACAAAGGTTTTGGACAGAAACTGGAGATTTGGACTCTGGAAAGTTTCACTATTCAAGTAATTTGTCTCCTGTTTCTTCCTGCAGAGACAAAGTAAGCAGCCAGACCCACAAATGTCCATCCTGGAGGCATTTTGCTGACATCAGATGTCTGCCATACCTAATTTCTTGATGCCAAAAGTTGGCCTGTACCACAACTATGATAAAAAGAGTAGAAAAACATTGCTACAAGGAAAAAGTTCTAGAAAATACATGTCACACTAATGCCAAGAAAGTTAGGGGGTGATTTGGTCATACAGTCTTAACAGCTAGATGGTACAGAATAAGTTCTCTGACTCTCCTAAAGAAGTGAGAAAGGATCCAGAGGCTGGAAGTTGAAGACAGATAATTTCACAGTAGATTTGTTTGCATTTTTAGAAATGTGAATTACTAGCTACTGGAATGACATGTCAAGATGGCTTCTCCATCATTATATTAATGAATGTATTTCTTTTTATCCCTGAAAGGTATTCTCTTCTAAGGTTAGAAATTAATTCAGGGAGATTCTGTACTGCTCTACCAAGATCAGTCCCATCTAGACTGAGATCTAGACTTGATCTGCCATATGATCCTTAAGGGGGGAGCACAAAATATTTTACAAGTCTATTCCAAAGCTTCTAGATGGCTTATGTAAGATTCATTTTATACGATTGGCTCCCAACAGCCATTCATAAAACTTGCAGCATTTGCTATCCAAATAGCTTCCAGCCACTGACATTATATCCTCTAGCATATCTGCTTACATTCTGCTGTTGTCCTACTTCCAGATACCATTCATCTTTCTGCATACAATCTCACTAGAGGCATCCTTGCTTTCTCTGCTGATATCTTCATTGAAAGCACTTAGATATTAAAAACAGCAGTTGCCATTTAAACAAAATATCCATGTGATTTGATATGTTAAAATCCTGCAGGTCTGTTCTAAATCTCCTAATCTTAAACATATGCATAATACTGTTTACTCACTGACTGTTCATATTGTTTTTACTAGATTATTGTAAAACTATTTAAAAATTAGTTAGCTTGAAGGAATAATTAACCAGCAGCACTAAACATGCCTATGTTAACCGTTTTACAGTTCTACTATTCAGGTGCCTGAGATGATCTTTTCACAAACATTAAATCTCCATAAATCGGCATATTCAAATAGGGGAGTGGACCCAGCTGTTCATTCCTCTTTCTGTGCTTCTCCATTCCATCTTATCTGCCTTCCCCACCCTTATTTCCTATGCCACATTTATAAGAGTATGACTCTAAAATTGGGGTGGGGGAACTGACCTGGTTTAAAACTAATTCAGCACAAGACAGGTAACTGAAAGGTTATTTCAGCCTGTAGTTGCTCCGTACACTGACGATGCAGCTGCACAATTATTCTGGTATTAAGGAATAAAACAGCACAGGGATGAAAACAAATGGGAAGGGCAGTCAGTGTCTCTTTTGAGCAACTGCTCAGGCTCAAAGCATTAGTGAACCTCCATGTTTTGAACTGCCTTAGACATCATTGCCCAGTGTGGCCTCAACATTTTGGAATAACACAGGTGAAGTATTAGATATCTTCTTATCAAGGTACCACATCAATCAGCATTTTATATGTGCAGACTGTAAGACTATTATAATAATCTTGATTCCCTGAAAACTTCAACAGGAAGCACTTCCACATGATATAGAAAAAGGACATATGCAGCAGGAATTTTTTTATGAAGCATATACAAATCACTTTCGAGATACTATTTCACATTGATTTTTTAACAATGTGAGCAAATAAAGTTAGGATTATACATCACTGAATTAATTTCACTATCGACTTCACTGGCAGTAGAGTGAACATCAACATCTTGGAAAAAAGAAATGCAAAGTTACGTTGCATTCAATATAAACTATTACTTGTATAAAGCAAATAGCCTTTAAAGTAGAAGAAAATTCTGCTTACAACTCCTTTAAGGCTTGTTTCTTTTTGAGGGATATAGAAGGTAAATTGGAATTTTGCCAAGAGGGATCCTGAATCACTGTGTTCTTTGCTGGAGGTCCTTCTAACTCGCTTACACTTAGCATTGCTATATTATAATTTTACTTGGCAAAGCTTGCGCCTTTTATTTATTTTTTTTTTTAAATTAGGTTAAGTACAAGTCATATTGTTCTAACACAATTGTATCACTTTCCAGGATGTTGAGCTTGCAGAACATAAATGAAATCTAGCTGCAAAGAAACAGTACGTCAATTAATCTGATAAATATCTGTTTTAAAGTGCTAGGAAAAAATCTCTACAACACATTAAAAGTATCTACAGAAAAGGTAGTGTTCAGTGGATAAATCACAGAGCTGGATAATCAGAGACCAGAGTAGTTCTACCTCTGTTGCACATAATTGTAATGTGACCTTAAAGTCCATCTGCATAGTACTTTCCATTGATTGCCTATAGCTGAGTAATTCATCTTACTGAATCTCAGCAGTCTAAAAGTTAGGTATCTGTTTTAGGTTACTTATCTGGATTGCATCTAACTCTTATCAATGCAGACATAAATACACCAATCAAATGGGATGAACCTTCCTCGGCAGCTGTCTCCATTGTCAGTATAGAGAATGTAGCTTGAACCAGACACATCCATTTAAGCTAGGCAAGGTCAGGTGAACTAAAGGTTGCACTAGTAGCACCTTGGTTAGTATTCAGTTTCTTTCATATCCATATTCAGTATGGTTCCTGTAAGAATTTCACATGTCGTTGAATTAAGGACATGAAGTAGCACTGCAATTTAGGCTGAGTACTTTATCTTTAGGAACCCTTAACATCTCTCCTTTTTGTCTCTCCTGGTTGCAAAGTAGGAATGACATCTGCCTAATTTTGTAAAACTGTTTCTTTTTCATGCCTCTTTTGCAATACAAGCAATAAATGCTAAATAAATTAAAAGCTAATGTGATCTTAATTGAAATGGAATTTCTTGACTATCAGTTCTGCACTGACATTGACCTGTATATTGACACTGACACATGGTAATTACTGGCATGCATTTTGTTGCTATAAGGCCACAAAGGCCACATATTGCATTCTTTAAAAAAGGCTGTGTTCCTATCCAGTCTAACTGACATTTTGGTTAAGACTGCAGTGCAGAATATGTCCCCAGGTCTACATGCTTAGGATCAATATGAATATTTGTTTAAAAAAACATGAAAGAAAAAAAATGCACATTCTTTGAAAAAAACAAAAACCTCGCTTCTAATGGAAATAAATCAGTTGCTTTAGCAGCTCATCCCTTTGGGACACCTAAAGGCAGTATTTCATATTATGGACTAATGGGCTGCAAAATTTCAGTGTAATGACAGAAATTTTTTTCTGGCAGATTGACAGAATTTTGTTATTTTGGGGAAGGCTGCAGGGGTAACCATAGCATAAAAGTAAGGTCAACTCCAGTCAGACAATTTTTAGTAACTGGCGGATTGTGATGGTTGCCTGGCAACTACAGCAGATATAAACTAGCATTTCCAGGTGACTTGGGAGACTTATGTCTTTTTCTCTTGGTATATTGAGACGATTGCTTTTTAAAAGTGTCTGGCAGTCAGAAAGGTAAATTACTTATGCTTAACTTGGCCCATGGTAGAGGCAGAAACTGGCTGATCTGGATTCTTCCCAGCACTTTTCTTCCATGTTTCCATGAAGTGTTAATATGTCACCTAACTCTTGAACTTAAGAGACACAGGCTTGATTCCTTTCCTGTATTTGGATGAACTAACATATGTGGGCTCAAAACATGTCTCTATCTTCCCAGCACCATCCCCTAAGCATTTCCTTCAGCCTGCAGAGACCACTCAACAGGTTCTAGGTGGGACCCACCCTATGCAGAGCTCCATCTTTACATTGTGTTTACACTTTACGCTGCTGTCTCAGTTCGTCTAGTATGTTCAGGAACTGGGGTTGTTTAGCCTGGAGAAGAGGAGGCTGAGGGGGGAGACCTCATCGCTCTCTGCAACTACCTGAAAGGAGGTTGTGGCGAGGCGGGGGTCGGTCTCTTCTCCCAAGTAACAAGCGATAGAACGAGAGGAAATGGCCTCAAGCTCTGCCAGTGGAAGTTTAGGTTGGACATTAGGAAAAACTTCTTCACCAGAAGAGTTGTCAAGCACTGGAACAGGCTGCCCAGGACGGTGGTGGAGTCTCCACCCCTGGAGGTATTTAAAAGAAGGGTAGACGTGGTGCTTGAGGATGTGGTTTAGTGATGGACTTGGCAGTGATAGGTTAGCGGTTGGACTTGATGATCTTAAGGGTCTTTTCCAACCTTAACGATTTTATGATTCTATAGGCATAACATATATTCTAGCAGGATTGTCCATACAATTGCTGTATAACTCTAACAGTGCACAGAAGATATTGATGGACCTCGTTTGTTGTACCTAGTCACAGCTGGTACTGCTTTTTCTTCTGATATCCTTTTATCCATCTGAAGGGCAGCTCCTTCCGACTGTGATTTGCCATTGGATGTTCTTGCTGCTCAGTTCCTCTAGTATGTCCAGATTAGCCATAAGGATGAGGATGTAACAATTTTCATGACTGACTCCCATAAGTGTTGTTATTCCCATGTGAAGGATAAGTTATCTGGGGAGAAAGTAACTACATTCACCAGTAGGCTATTGTCTAGCTTGCCTTATAGTCAGTGCAAGATCACCACTACCTTTTACCTGCCTTAGATCCTTATGACACAATGGGTGTTCTGCTGGTTGGTTTAGGCTAACTACTTTTAGAATGCTATGGCTAGGTGTAATGTATTCCACACTTGATATTGCAAGCCCCAGTGTCCCGACAGTCTCACAGGCACCATAAACCTTCGGCTAAGACAAATTCCTTATTTCCACAGGGCATCTGGTAACAATTTCACAGATGATGCAGAAATAAGTCCATGGTAAGGAGTGTTACTGCTTAATATCTGCTTTCTTTCTTTTCTCTTCTGCCTGTTGTTTAGTATCTCTGCCCTGGCTTTCCAATGCACACACTCTGTGTCAGTCTAATCTGGATATCAGCTCTTCTGATAAATATTCCTTCTACTCTTGTTTTCTGATAATAGTGTGCATCATTGAAAAAGGCCATGTTTCACCATTCCATGGTTCTAGCTGATATTTTGTACTTCTTCTGAACCTTTCATCTTAGGTAACTACTATACAATTTCTGAGATACTATATATTTTTTAATAGGGCTCCAAACTGCCACATGCTTAACTGCTCATAACTGTATGGTTTAAATACCATCGACATTTTTTTAGCGTCAAGTTGGCCTTGTTGCATCTATTTCTTTAGGAAAGTAGTCAAAAAAACTTGGTTATTTTTTCTTTTTGAAATTTTGAAAATACCTGTCAGTTTGTTTTGTTGTTCTGTTTGACCATTGCATTGGATTCCCTGCAACATGCTTCACAGTCTGGTTGCAGTATTACGAATTTTATAGTAGCATTTTACATAATATTTTCTAGAAACACTCGATCAAATATTGATTTCTGCTTAAAAATGAGAGTTTCATTGCACATCCCTTGTTGCAGGCTCAATGCAGAATATTTAGTTGAAAATCGATTGCCGTAAAATAGTTTACCTTCACCATAAGTGAGTTCATGGATTTTGTTGGGCTTGTTCTTTAGGCTGTTTAATCAATGTGTGCAGAACAAGTAACGTTTCAAAAGCTATAAAAAAGCAATTAGTCTCCGTACTAGACTACTACTCCTTGTACCTGATTTTCCTTCATGAATGAGACGCTGTGTCTTTATCATTTCTCACTCTTTTTACTTTACCAGTTACATCATCAACCTGACAATCATCTACAGCTCATTGGTGAAGAATGGCAGGTAAAGGAACATCTATTCAAAGACCCATATGCTCTTTCACTGGTCAGTGCATGTACATCTTTCAGCAGAAGCGTTTAGGATTTCCACAAGGATTTTCATTCATGCTGCTCTCATTTTGTTCTAAAAATTGGCCATGAACATACATCTCAGAGTATTATCCTGAATATGGATGGTGTTACATGTGTTGCACTAATCCATCACCTATTTTGAAGCTATTTGGACAGCTGCTAAAAGACATAGTACCTAGTATTATGGAATGTTAATTCTTTTTAGTGCCGCCAGCTGCTATTGTTGGATAACTAATGTGTAAAAATAAAAGATAAGATTAGTGAATCTTATGTACTACGTTCAGGTCTTGGCAACCATTTTTCATGAGTCACGTCTGTGTTGAGCAGACAAATATACAAAAACGCGTTTCTGGTTAAAGAGCGTTGGCAGAACTAGAGAGGGTTGTGTACGCTTACGCAAACATGCTTCCCTGAAAATATCTTCGCTGTAAGTCTTCACACAACTAAGGTGGGAAGCATTGATGAATTTGGGGACTCACCTGGAGGCGAGACAGGTAGTAAGTAGGTAGCGTAAAGAGTAAGTTATAAATAAACCTCATTCAAAACAGTAGTTTACAAGTAACTTGTAAGTAGTAATACATTCACATATGGCCTTCATCACGTTACTGAAAATGAAGAACAAACTCAGATTATTCAGGAACAAAAAAAAGTCTTAGTTATTGCATACTGCCCCTTAAATACTTCAGCTAAGATACCCTCCTAAATACTTCATCCATGATACACCTAGACTCTGTTGTAGGACTGGGCTTTCATTCCTAATCTGTAGTCTAAAATATGGCAAATTTTACAGTTAATTCAGTACTTTTCCCTCCTTTACGCATATCTCAACAAGGGTGGCTACAGTCCCTGTGTTAGAGAAAACACTGAGACAAGTCAGAGCACATGGGTAAACCCATCTTCTCTTGGACTGTGTATCTTGATCTTGTATCTGATGTTGGGCATCAGGGAGTTGGCATGAAGCAGTGGTGCCATGCTGGGAAAAAATTAGTTCCCAGTACCACTACAGGGAGCTAGAAGGTGAATGTAATGGTGAGACCAGAACATCTTAGCTTATTGGTTGATCTCCACACTGTCAGCTGACCAACTACAATCATATACACAAGAATAAATGACAGCATATGATGTTTAGCGCTTTAATGGGAAGTGCATGGGAAAACATCTCAAAGACCATTTCATCCATTGTCAGTTTTATTTCTCTAATACTTTAGCATTAAGCATTCTCTTAGCTTGGTAATGCCTCATAATGAATTACTTTTCTTAGACCATTCTACCTAAAGAATCAAGAAATATTTTTGGCATTAAACTGGAAGGCTCAATTTCTTTCCCCCCCCTCATCCTTTTCTTCCCATTAACTTACAGCTATATGTAGGCCAAGTTTTATTCATATCAGACACGAACACATTTACTCATGTGTTGTGCCATAGCAAAATGTTAAGTAGATGATGCTCATTCAGAATTCTGATTACGTCAGAAATTATTCGTATGTGATTTACACTGGACCATTTGAGGAAAAAAATCCCAAGAAGTAGAAAAGAGGAAGCAGAGAAAACTTTATGTGCTGGAATGTACTTTACACAGAAAATGTACAGAAATGTTTTAGTATAGAAAAGTTAAAAGTTAATTATTTTAAGAAAAATTTAGACAATATAGAAAAACTCCTCATACGCTGACTTACTCATGTAACGAATGTGCAAATGATCAAGATAGAACAAATTTCAAGCATAAAGGGAAAAAAAAGAAAAGAAATATATGAAATAAAAAATACCAAAAGGATCTTATGTAGGTGCATTCACTGTGTTAACTGTGTGGTAAAATTAAGAGGTCCTGCTGACAGACTAGCACAAGATGAACGTCCATCCTATGCATCCATAGAACCATTAACGGCATAGTGAAAAGGATTGCTCTTGAGTCTCCCATTCATTGCATGACCGACACATGGTATAGCAGCCTATTATGTTTGTGTGAGAGCTGGCCTAGGTTTTCTCCTGTCTCTGTGATTGTCTTTATTGCAGGTGCATGAAGATCTGGTGACTCTTGTCAGGACTAGCTGCTCCAGAAACGTTTACTTAGAGCTGGTATTTGCTGAGGAGGAGCATGGTATGCAATGCTGCATACAAAACATTCACACTAAATACTTTCTGGATACTCATCAAAAGAAAGCCAAGCACAAAACACACAGAATTGGTACTTTGGTAATTGTACCTGGAATCTAGCTGCACTGGTCCTGAGACGGCACCCCTCGTCCTTTCTTTTCCAGCCTTCCGTTCAGTATGGAGCAGCTGCCATTCAAAGTTCTCTTTCACAGACAATCTCCCAGTCTGTCACACAGTTGATATTGTCTGCCTCTAAGAAGACAGATCTTTGCTAGTAGCTTGACAATAAAAGAATATGACACTTTCTTGCAAACTTTAGGGCTAGGCCACTTAAAAGTAATACAATATTCCTGCAGTTGTGGCCCTGCCTTTTTCCCAATCTAATGTTCACTGGTACAATTTGCTCAGAAAACTATTTAACTAATTTTAGCTCTCTGTCTGTAAGCCTCTGTACACAGACTATGGTTTCTCAAAAGTAATTGTTCAAATAATTTGCCAAGCATTTTGTGTTTCTATCTTTCTTCTCTTGGTGGTTAAATAACGTTGTATAGTTTCAGTGTCAGTGTACACATTTAGTTTCCTCCTCCATCTACAAAATAACTCTTCTAAGACAAGATAAATAGGTAAAAAAAAATTATGTCAAATGGTAAGTCTGAATGACCTCTCAAACACTTCTTTTTAAGGGACACATTGAGAGACACAATAAGGCATTAACCTAAGTTTTTCTATGAAAAATACTTTAAAAACCCCGTACTCTATAAATAATACTAAGTTTATTACTTAAACCAACTGACCCAACCTTATTTAACATAGTCCTAGATATAAACTCAGTCACTCTTTGTTAACTTCAAACCTCTGGCTACTCCCTTGGATTGTCTCATGACTATCCGAGAGCCTCAAGCCAGAGCCACGGAACTGACAAACATTGCGAGCACTGAGCGTCAAAGGACACCTTTCATCCACACACACCAAGGATGCTGCAGATTTAAACTGAAAAATATAGATCTTGTGTAGTAATTTGTAATCCAGACAAAATCTCCTGTACTAAGGACATAGGTGTTCTTGTGTCAAGGTGTTAAAGATTTATGAAGGTTTTAAGGAGATCTGTTGATTTTCCGAAGACTTTTGAAAGTGTTATCAGGATGCATCAGTAGGTTTTGTCTGTTTCTAGTTTAGGAAACATACTGTGCTTTTCACCCCGGATCACCTTGCAATTCTCACATTCATCCCTATGTGACATAATGCAGCCAAAACCAGCCCTGGAGCTATTATGCAATGCTAATGTCTTTTTTGTTTATAGTGGAAATCAGCCATTTTCTGTGCAGCCTGGATGTTACCATTCTGAAATGTCCTACAAAATGGCATAGATTTTTCTCTGATCTTTCTAATGGCCTTACAAATCCAGTTTTATAGAAATTCAATTGGAAGGGATTATCCTAGTTAATGCTGCTGATTTTTTTTTAAAACTAATTATAATTAATCATTTGTTCTGTTATGTTTGAGGCTATAGCTTCTGTTCTCGGAAATAACAATAAAACTGATATGCAGACCATTTTGTTTGAGTGTTTGTTGAATGACTGGTAAAAAAGTAGTTCTTTGAGAAACATTAAGAATTTTGTGATGATGCCAGAAAGACAGAAGCCTGTAAGTAAGAAGAAATTATGACTAGAATCTACAGTTCTTCGCTCCTACCAAAAATCAAGGGGATTTCACCCTTGACAGCAGCAGAAAGGAAGGTAGACCACCAACAAAATGCTTTTGCAAATCTCCATTACATGTTTCAGGGAAGCCTACAAGGAAGGTGAAAACAACAGTACTCTGCAGATGAATGAGCAGGTGAATTATTTGCCTTAGAATGGAAAAAGCTACTCCTAAAATATTAATCACCAATGTTCCCTTTCTCAGGGTCGTTGCAGTGGTATTACTGAATATCTTCCAGTGGCGTGTGTGTGCTCTACTGCAGCAGGCCAGAGAAACAGTTATCGCAATCGGCTCTCTTCTTCAATTAGGAGTAAGCTTGCTGACAATATACTGGGAAGAATAAAAATGCCTGCTGTTGTACTGTGTTGCTCTCTTTTCATGCTAAAATACTTCTTTTGTGGTCGTTTTCCCAAACTAGTCTGAGTTACTGGGCTCCGTCTGCTGTGTAAGTGGCATATCACTTTAGGCATGATGTGTTACTGCATCTGTCTTTACGCTAAGCTGGAACATGATTCTCCATTCAGAGTATGGGGAAAGCACAGATAAAATGTCTTTCCTGGCAACGCAACATTACAAAGAAGGGTACAGACAGAGAATTTTTTTCTTTGTTGTTGTTGATTATACAAGAGTTCAATTCAGTCAATAAGGAGCTATTTGGATTCTCTGAGTAGGGTTTATTTTATGCAAATTGTATGCTTACTCTGTATTCAACTAAATATATTCGTTTAGCTAAATTAAGATATTTTCATTTTCACGTGACAACTCTTTTTTTTGAGCTTTGGTGTTTGCATGTATACAATTTTTCAGTAGACATTTCTAAGTTTAATAACTTTATATGTAGTTTAAGGGTTTTGAAACAGAATGTATGAATTTGTCCTGTGAAGTCTTCATTCATGTTATACCATAGACACTGAACAGAACTGTATACTTCTTTATTTTATCGTGATTTCATCATCCAATCATTTGAAAGGAATTTTAAAACATGGCTTTAAAGCAGCACGGTCTAGGTGGCAAATTTTACTACAAACAAATATTTTTGGTTTTATCCACAAAAGTAATCTAATTCTTAAAAACAGATTTTCTTCATTGTCATTGCTAATCACCTGGGCAATTTTCTCTTCCTTTGGATAACACATTAACATCCTTCTTTGCCTACAGACGTCTTGGGCACTCTGGCAATAGGGTAGAAGACTACATCTTCTAAATTGTCATTCATTAGTCATGGTTTCCGACTGACAAAAAACACTTCTTGGTCACTTGCTTTAATTCTGCAAAGTTTCAGGAAGTGATAGATGTCAAAGAACAAAGGAAAAAAGCACAGGGTGGTGAGCCCACAGGATGTTAAGACATATGGGCATTTATTTCCATCTGCTTTTAATCATCTAGAATTAAACTAAAGAGTAGGCATCATCTTTCAGGCATGGGATTTGTTGAGTCTGAAATATTGTACAGATTAATTTTTATTGTCAGTTGATTCTTTACTGTGTTATTTATAGTAGCTATTTGGGTCAACATTAGCCTGTTCGATAGGTTAGAAATTAATCAAGACTGGTTATAAAAATGCTAAACTTCCTGTTAGGTTGGAAAAAACCATAATATTAATTATTAGAGTGACAGGTTTATAGTTTTGCTGCTAGTAGACAAATAGCCCCTAATGCATCAGTTGCTATGCTAGGGGTATTATCTATAGTTCCATGTCAAATCAGAACATCCAAAGAAATGAATGAGAGAACAGGGATAGTGAAGTCTTTATGGTTATCTTAGTAGTGTGCAGTATTTGCCTGTCCTTATGTAGGTAGTAGAAATATTGTTCAGGTTCACATGATACATTTTTACAAATTAATCTCAACTTAATATTAATAAATACTAAATTTATTTAAGAAAGTTGAGTCAGCATAAACATTGACTACAGGTTTAAGCACATTAGAATGTGCAGTTCTGTGTAGGAGATAAATTTTTGACAAAAATTCTTTAAGACTTGATCACGAATTAAAATTAATTGAAGTTTTTCTATGAAATCAAAGTGACATTGGATCATTAGACATGGACAAAGATCTTACTCTTTAGTCAAAAGCCTTTAATAAAATGAACTAAAGGTAAGATATCTCCACATTCATGTATTTTACGGCTTGCATTTCCTTCAACAAGGAGATCTCCACAGAGCCTTACCCACTGCAAAAGGTAAAGTAAGTCTTGCTCATGCAGGGCTAAGGGAGATCAGAGAAAACAATGGGAAACATGAAGAATTTAGAGACTGCAGGGAGGGGCTGTTGGGTTGGTTTGGTTACACGAATGGCAAGGAAGATAAGTGGTGTAACCGAGTTTAGAGAGAGATCACTGATGAGAAAGTGTTTTAACATGGGAAGGCCACAGATGTTACTTTCTGAGGAAGAAAATAAATCTGGCTTTTTTCCTCATGTGCTTTGTAACTGTTATCACAATACAAGGCCCCAGAATTCTGAATTTCTAACATATCTGTATTTCTATTATTTCTAAAGTGAAGAGGAATATTGGCAGTTGTCATATTTCCAGCTTTCTAAAATCTGCTTTTGTTCCTAGCCAGAAAATAGGGGTAGTTCATGGTTGGGGTGGGAGGGGCCAAGGTAGAGGGAGCTGTGGGTTTTTTTTCCATTCCCACTAACGGTGAAGAAAGAAAAGCCAGTAATAATATTCAGATGTTTCTGGAGAGTTCCGAGTCATATACGAGTGAATCAATTATTATTATCTGTAGGGAAATGAAATGGAAAAGAAAAGCACCCCACCCTGCAGTGCCATTTTAGTCATACGACAAATTGTGGAGTCAGCTCGGGTCCTGGTGGTACAACAGAAAGAACTGAGAAGCATTAAGAACGTGGGGAAAAAGGTAAGGACTGCCATTAAGTTTGTATCACTCATGGTTCCTATTAGGTAACTGATTTAGCATTATGGGATGTAAAAAGCACAGTTTTTTCCTCTGAAGAAGATGAAAAATGGTAAATTATCTCAGCTGCTTTTTGAATAAGTGTAATCTCTTTTATTTTAAAAATTATTTCATAATATTCCATCTTTCACTGAAAAACTTTTAACCAGCAACAGCTTATAAATTGGTGGGTTGATGCTTTTTTGTTACAAATCTTACACAGATTCGAGTAGCTGAAGCCTAAAGAGATTATGACTGAGAGATACAGGCCAGTCTTTTTACTGATGAGAGGTACCGCCTTTGTCTTGCCTTTTCTGCATGGGCCATATGGAGGTGTTGCTGGGCCCTCTGTGGGAGGTATACATCTCCATCCATCCATCTCTCCACCCACATAGAGGAAGCTGTGGCAGCTCTTCTGAGGAAAAGGCAGCTGGCCAAGCAGAATCATCCCCTGGGCTACATCCAGCTTGCAGGATACTAGAGACCCCTGGCAGCTCATGGCTGCACTAGTTTGAACTCTGAGAAAACCATGAACCTTGACTAAGCCCAGGAATTCGCATTTTACAGAAGAATGTTCTTGTCCTGATGCTTGTTTGGGGGGAAAAATCACGCTAATTCTTCTGAATTTCTTTAATTTGTCATTTCAGACTGCACAGCTCCTGTGAAAAATTGAGTAAGATGAGTGTATTTTTGAGGGATTTCCTTCTACAATTGTTACTAAGCATGTGTCCATTGCTTTTGGTTAATTAGGCAAACAATGCCCTTGATAGCTGTTTCCTTTCACCATAGTCAAAGGCAAGATAATTAGTTCATTGCCAGGAGGAGTTGTTAACTGCTGGTAATGAACCGCTATTGAGGAAATTACTACTAGAGTACCATTAGATATTGCAAGCACACATGAAGGGGAGAAATACTGTTTCTGATATTTCTGTACTTTTTCCTGCAAGGGAGTTGTAGCCCACATACTGCTGAGAGATATGGCAATAAAACAAAAATTAGATCAAGAAACTAAGCCCACTCTTAAGAATTATTCTTCATGTGGCTAGTAATGACATGAATTTTCAAGACAGCAGTCCAAATCCATTCTTAAGCTTTCATCTTAAAATATTGATCATTTGATCCAGCAGTATATAGAATAACAATACTTTGCTAATATTTACATGACGAAGCACAGTGTAATGTATTCTTATGCCATCTACACAGAAGAATTTAAAAAAAAACAAAACACCCACCTCATTCTAATCTACATGTGATTTTGTAAGTTGATTTGGACCAGACATAAAGGATGGATGTTCCCATCACAAAGATTATCACAATTCTCACTAATGACCATTCTTTGTTGTCATATTTAGCAATACCCCATGTATGTATCTCAAAAGAAAAAATAAGAAAAAGGTTAGGTTATACTTATATCAAGTATATGAAGATCAAAACAGTTTTAGAAGGCTAAATTGTAGTGTGACTGCAACAAAAATAGGAATTAAACATTCAAGTTTTTAAAGAATTTTTAACATTCTTGATAAAGCACTAAAATCACATTTCTTTTTAGTATGAATAAAAATATCCCTAGATACTGTATTTCAAATGTTCGTACAGAATCTTACAATAAAGAAATTCAGTACATTAAACCCAAGTACATACAACAACTATCTGTGCAGAGTAAGCCCAGCACAACATATATTATACTTCAGGAAAATTAAGTTTCCAGGTGCGCAGTGAGTTTGCAAAATTACAGAATCACAAAATTACAGAATGGCTCAAGCGGGGCCACCTAGAGGTGGTTGCCCAGGACCAGGTACAGAAGGCTATTGCATGACTCCGAAGTTGGAGACTCCACAACTTCTCTGGGAAACCTGTGCTAGTACTTGGCGTTTCCTGATGTTCAGAGGGACCCTCCTGTGTTTCAGTTTGTGCCTGTTACCTCTTGTCCGGTCACTGGGCACCAATGGAGAGAGTCTGGCTCCTTCTTCTTTACACCCTCCTTCCAGGTATTTATACACATTGATAAGATCCCCCTGCGCCTTCTCTTCTCCAGGCTGAACGGTTCCAGCCACTCAGCCTCTCCTCATAGCAGAGGTATCCAGTCCCGCATTTGTTTTCATGGCCCTTCATTGGATTCTCTCCGGTATGTCCACCTCTCCCTTGTACTGGGGAGCCCAGCACTGGGCACAGTACGCCAGAGATGGCCTCCCCAGTGCTGAGTAGAGGGGTGTCACCTTCCCGGACCTGCTGGCAACACTCCTCCTAATGCAGCCCAGGATACCGTTTGCCTTTGCAAGGGCACGTTGCTGGCTCGTGTTCAACTTGGTGCCCACCAGGACCCCCACGTCCTTTTCTGCAAAGCTGCTTTTCAATTACATATGATAAGCCTATGCACATATGAGAAGTTGTTAAAAAGCAATCGCATTTATACTGTATCTGGGAGCCAAAAATAGAAACCAGGAAGATGTATAGCAGCCTCCATCTCTTCTGAGTGATTCTGCCTGTATGCAAACAATCCACAGATGTCTCTCCTTGTCTGAACAGGCCTTTGAGGTGGGTTTTACATGCCATACATATACCAACATAGTCATCTACTAGCTATCCGTGTCTGCTGTGTAAAGGATTGTAATTCCCTCTTTCAAGAAGAAAAGTCCCCCCTCCTTCAAAACGAGTTGTTCAACAAGTGGATAAAATCTGTATCACCACATCACAAGAAAGATTAGTTGAAAATTTTACAAAATAACAGCATTAATTATGAAGTTCCTAGCAAGCTGCAAAAATATAAATAGTATGAGTTTCTACAAATCAGTATATATTCCAAAATTAGTAGTTGTTGTATCCTATTTATCTCTTCATCATAAATATATTGCTATTTATTAGTAGTATATGACTATCTATTTAGTAATATTAGATTTTTAAAATAGATTACATTGTAGCTAAAATTCTGGGAATATTTCCATTAAAATTAATTTGTGCGGTTACTATCTAACTGTAACTTATTGATTAATATTCTCTCAGGATTAAAATTTAATACACAGGTTCTCAAAAGGAATATATTTTAGTCACAGAAAAATATCGGATACATTTGGATGATATTATATGTCATTCTTGTTTTCTTTGCAGAATAATTCTGAAGGAGATTTTAGCAAATAAGTATGGAGTTGAAGTCAACTCTTGTGTGCAGGCAATACATAAAAGAAGGCACAAAAAGAAAGGTACTGTATTTTATATAGGTAGCAGATTAGCTATTAATTTAGACATGCTTTTGAAGGGCAGGAAGGAGGCACTGGGAAGCAGAAATTGATGTATAGAAACTCAGAAACTAAACTGCCTGCAACCAGATCTCCCATTTGTGATCTATTTCAGGCTACATAGACAGCACCTACTTAAGATATCTAAGTTCAAATACCTTAGTTCTGAGTACCCTGGTAAGTATGGAGAAGATTCAGAGCAGCTAGGCAGAGATCTTGGACTGGCCATGAATACTTCCCTGTGTTTCTGTACAAGAATTTCCCTGTATTTCTGTACAAGAAACATAATTGTTTCACATGATTAACTCAGCATAGTCCCAACCCAGCAAGGCACACAAGCAAGTACCAAAATCTCAGTGTCTCAGTAGCTCATTGGAAGATGCTTTCCTTAGGTCCAAGCTTTTAGAAATAGCTATCCTCCCCCAATAGATTAGCTCCCTACCTCTCCCACATAGCTTCGCAAAGGAATTTAGATAACCCTTTAGGTCTCTAAATTTAGACTGCCACTTCAGTTCTCTAAATCCAGCTGTGAGACCCTCAGAAAGCCCTGCTTAGCTGCTACTTAACCTGAAAGGCACTGAAATTATCTCAGCACCAAACTACTCCATGAACAAATTCTTCTAGGTGCCCAAATTTCTGGTGCTGGATAGCATATCCTGTGCATATCCTGAAGGTGCCGAACAGCCGTGTGCGTGTGAACATGGCAGATTCTCAAATTAGACATTCTGCTGCTTGGCTTGTCTGTTGGGACTAATCTCATAGACATCCTCGTATGCCAACAATCCAATCAGATTTCAGGGATCCTACCGCCAGAAGAAGGCATATTAGGTTATCTCCGAATAATTCACTTCTAGTTAATTTTTTGGGGAGGTGGGAGGTCTGCTTTCAAATTCCTCTTCCAAATCAGGCTGGCATACAAGGGAGATAAGAACCTGAATCTTTCACTGGGATGTGGTATAAAAGAGCAGTCATTTCTGCCTGTTTTCTTAGAGAAAGGCCATTAGAAGTTAGGATTAATAATCCAAATCCAAATTCTCCAAATTCTCCCATACCACAGAAAGTAATCTCCTCTGACTATCTTAGGAACATTGCTGTTCAGCAGCCTTTTCTTTTTCTTTATTGGCCTTTCCTACAGACTGGCTTGGGTGACTCTTCACTCTCGAAGTGCCTGCTGTTCCTGGTGCCTGTTCTTAGGACCCAGGTGCTCTGCATGTGCAAGATATCCCTAAATCTGGACTGACGAGTTCACCAGACCACAACTACCTACTAATCAGTATTACTAAAGCTAACCCCACTTGAAAATTTAAGTTCTTGCTGCTTCATGTCCCATGTCTCTGAACGCTCAGTTCAGTAGTGCCTACTCACAGTTTTATATTGCTGTCTCACTGCAGTAAATCCAGACCCTGCAACAGATATGAGGCTTGTTCCTCTGCAATTTGAATTCAGTACCAAATTTTTGCTCATTTAAATGATACAGAAGCAGTTGTGGTTCAAGATCCCAGTTCTTTGGGACTTGTCACAAGGTGAAACTGGGCAGGTGCAGAGCTGTTTGCAAGCCCATAGCTGTAAGGTCCTTCAGACTAGTACTGCCTTTCTTTTGCTTTCAACGTACCATGCATCAGCACTTAGAAAATTATAGCCATAAAAGGATGGAGAAAACTATTAAAGAATGAAAGGAGTTTGTTAGGAGTGACCATAAATAGTGCATTAAAAAATATTCTGCTGGGCTTGACATGCCATACAGCAAATGGATTTAGTCTGGAAAATCAGCTTTTGTCAGGATTGTCTGGACAATTGGCACCCTGTTAAAGTGGAGTCCACTATATAACCTCTGTAAAAATACCAAATCAAGGATTAGCCTTATCTGAGATTTCAACTTGTTAGTGGCCTAAAAAGCTTACTTCACAGAATTTTATGCTCAATGGCATCTGAAAATTGAAAAGAAAGATATTAAGACAACTTTACTTATTAAACTTAGAGGTGTTATGGGAATTTGCAGATTTTCTATTTCAAAATTAATTTCGGAGGAAAATATACATGTTTATTTCCATAGCTTCAAGGGCAAACCACAGTTAAGAAAAGTAATCATTCCTGTTGCAGATTCCCAAGTTGTGTGAATAAAGTGGGTGACCAGGAAGTAGAACAAGAACACCTGAAAGCCAAATAAGATATTTGCATGATGTTGGCCCATAGCAGCAAATAATAAATATATTTTCAAGTGTAATTGTTACAAGCCAATTTGGTTGAGCAATATTTGGGGGGAAAAAAAGGAAAACATTATTTTAGAATAACTTCTGGGTTTAACAGTTTGCAATATTTAAAGCATGCTGGAATCGTCTATTATTTAAACTCTAACACATCCTCATAGGAAAGAGAGTAGCTAAACTTTCATTATACCTTTAATTTCATTAGTTTCATTATACCTTTAATGTTTTAATCAATCAATAATTTCTTAAATATATTATTTTTCAGAATATATATGCTTACTTTCAGACCAGAAATGAGAGTGGGTTTTGGTTTTTTTTAAGTAAGTCTACCAACCTTTTGATATAAATAACCTGAACTAATGCTTTCATATTGCTTTCCAGTTCCCAGTGAGGTAGAATAGACAAAACATATTTTGAGATTAAATTATGAATAGTTATATCTTATGAGAGACGTTTTAATGCTCTTGCTGCATAATTTGACAGTTCTGTTTTCCTCCAGGGTTTGACAGATCATCTTCTTGTTGATTTCATTCCGAAGAAAAAAAAAATTACTTAAATATTTCCGTACTGTGTCACGGGAGAGACTTGCAAGTCAACTCCAGGTTGGTAAGTAATGTAGCTGTCTTTAGTGCCATGCTGTAACTGAGCTAATCAAGCTGGTTTACAGGTCCGATCTATTAGCCTGAATGCAGAGCTGAAGTACCACAGCTGTATTGTTTTCAAATTTTAATTGATAGCTCTGTGCTGACTATAGCATTTTGCTGAAGGACTGTATCAGCAAGCCTGGGGCTAGCCCGGAGGTCTTCGGGATGAAACCATCCCTTATTCTGTTTTGACCAGGTCAGAACACAATGGGGTTTGTAAGCATGTAGGAGTTAATCTCGTCAAGATCTTTGATGTTCTTGGAGAAATTACAGCTATAGGAAGAATCTGTAATATACATTATGACGACGAGCTAAATTGATGCTTTTATTTTCTTTATTTTCCTTATATAATTTCAGCAACATGCTACAAGCCCTTTGCTTGCAGCAGAAACTGCTCTGCCAAACTATAAGATCATTCTGAGCAGAAGGTGATTTTATTTGATCTGGACAAAACCTAATGTTCACTGGAATAATACACTGTGAGCTATGAATGTGTTTACTATTTCATTCGGAGTTCATTCCTGTTCTAGTTCAGTTTGATAACAAGATGTTATTAAATTCAAAAGGATGAAAAAGATGCTAGTATAAACAACGATGCTCTGTTAAAAACCTTGAAGGTAAGCAAATGATTTCTGTAGGGAATTTGCTACTCCTCATCACAAAATTATATTAGGTTTGTGGGTAATGTCCTATACATTATTCTGTATTATATGTTGACGAAAGAAAACTCTTCCAATAAGTGCTTTCCATTATACAAGTAAAACTTCAGTGGCATGGGGCAATAATCCTGACATCTGAGTTGTGGACATATACTATGAAGCATGGCATTTGAAGAAGATAATTTTGCACTATAAATATCACCATCGTACATAACTTCTGAAATCTAGAAATGAAGAAAAAGCGTTTTTTAAAAAATTCCAGAGAAATGTTCCAAAGAAGGAATCACTTTGTCCAGTCTATATTACCTAAAGATTAAGTAGGTTTAAGGTTTGGTGTTCCTCAATAGTAAGTGGCTATTATTCTGTCCTTGAGCTGTGTCAGGTTTGATACCTAGTACTCTATGACAGTGCAGAACAAGAGATGCAAGCTGCCTGCTGCTGGAAATGGGAGGGAACCCAGCTTCTAACCCTGGGTTATTATATAAGAACCGTATCACCGTGCCTGTCTGAGTTCTGCTGGCATCAGCTGAAATGATGCAGGAGGAGCTATCCTCCACCTTGACATTCCATGTGAATCCACAGCTAGCAGCAACCTCCTCCAGAGTAAACAGGTCCACTCTGCCAAAAAACGAAAGAATAAAAGCAACTGAGAGTGGAAGTGGGGCAAATGAATTTGACACTTTATATTTAACAATCTACATGTAGTGACTTTTTCCCTTAAAATTTAGCTGGTATTAGTTCCACTGTTTCTGTATTTAATTTTTCTCATGTTTTTGATCTTCTAGAAATGTCAGTAACTGCGCTGAAAACATTCTGTTGACAATATTATTAGCCTAGAATGTTTTCATTAGAATAATTGCATACGGTAGGTATGGGGAGGTCCCTTCTATTTTGTAGTGTCCCTGTTATAGGGCTGCTTTGTGTTTAATGCAGCTGTTAGATCCTAGAAAAATGTTAATATTCATTTACTTACTGTTTAATGTATCAGTATATTTTTAAGAAAACATCTGTGTTATCTTATGTGAGTATGAGAAATTACCAGAACAATGATTTGTCCGGAGTCCCGTTGCCTGTTATTTTTATCGTCAGGATTTTCTGTCATGCACTTCCCAACTTATAAGAAGCAAAATGAGTGGGCATACAAAATTATATATCAAGACTTCTGTTCTATTGTGCATAACAGAAGATATCTGAATCTTGGAAGAAGTACTGAGAGAAGTGTATTTACATATTAAAGCAGGGGATTATTAATACTGTACAGAGAAAGACAGACTGATTTTTTTTTTTAATTGTGCTCTAACATACAGATAAATGGATAACAATAACACATAAAAAATGTCCTGGTGAAGAGAAAATATCTTTAATGTTGAAAGAAGAGCATATTTAGTTTTATTTGATTATGACCAGGAACTGACCATCTTTACTTACAGATCTGAGAAGCTAAAAATTGGGATAGCACTGATTAGTACTGTAATGTTAGTAAATTGTGATGATGTTAAGAACACACTGCCTAAGTTAATGTGGATAGATAGTATTTTGTGGGTACAACTATGTCACTGAGACTTATCTATTAGTTTTTGTCTAAGATTTACAGGTTCTACTGAAGAAATGGCTCTCCGAAGCCATAGACTAAGGCTGAAAAACACATTTCAGGCTTGCTGTTTGCCATATATCACTTAAGCCAGTGATAAATGACAGTCAGTAGAAGGTGTTCAACCAGGAATCCAAAAGTACCACGTGCTGTTGCATTGTTTGCATTCCTGGAGAGCAGGACTTACTAAACTGAAAATCAAAAAGTAGGCTTAATCATACACAGCATTCAAATGTCGTGAGACCAAAAAGTAGCTGTCTCCGTAACTGTACCATGCAGGTGAAAAGAAGCAAGTATTTTTAGACTGAGAGGGAAACTGAGTCATCAGATTGAGGGGAATGTGTTAGACTAGAAGCTTGAGTCACCCATGACAATACCGGCTTTTAGTTGTAATACAGTCCTGCGAAAGAGCTGCACTTCTGATCTTTGATGGTTTGATGAGAATAGATATTAAAATTGTATTGGGAGTTTAATTTATGCTGTGCCAAACTCCCTCCTTGGCCTCTGATCCCTGAAGTGTATCAGCCTGCTCCATACTGATGTGTTGCAAGGAGGAAAGCACAATTTGAATCATTGCCCAAACAAAAGGTGAAACAGTGAACCTTCTGATCTTGCCCAGACTGTTCCTGAGGAGCTGCAGTATAAAATTTATCACAAACTCTGGCTGCCAAGGCTAAGGAAGATGGAAACTTTAGTGGTAAACCACAATTTTAGGCAAATAAAGGGCAGCCTTTGGATATGGTCTAGTATACTGGCCAGAGGCTATAGCATCAAATTTGTTTAAATGTTGAGAGTGATTAATATACAGCAAGGTAGTTTACTAACGCTTCACCCATTTGTAGATTAAACAAAGGCTCATTAGCTCACATGAGACAGTCCAGTTTTATTTTTAGCGGCAGTATGGCTGGTGCAATGCCTCTTCTTTTAGCATTTTCATTTTGCATTGCCTTCAGTCCTGACATGAAAGTTAACATTAATCTGCCAACTCATTCTGATTGGATTGCTTTGGAAGTCACTCCAAAGTCACAATGGCTAAATGGGATGAAGCTGTAAGACAGAAATGCATTGCAGTTAATACCTCTGCAGTACTGAGGCTAAGCCAGGGCCAGCCCTAATTCCTGAAAGAAAACAAATCCTCAATAATCCATCCCTTAATTCTGAACAGAGTACCACAATGCCAAAAAATATAAAACATGTATTCCTTACTAAAACACTGCATCGTATTCCACCATGGTTTCTCTTGGCCTTTTATTCATGTAGTTTGAGGTCAGCAAGCAGCATCCGCGTCAAGGTGTTATCCGTACTGAGAATTACAGCATTCTGGTGTTCTCCTGAAGTAAGAGGGCTTGGGGAGAGAACGGCTGCTGAAACAAATAATTTCAGTTTTTCTTGCAGCAGATAGAAGGCAAAAATTAAGATACCTCCCAACTGCACAGGCACCGCCCCCCAGAAATGTGAGAATATTTTCAGTCATTTAATCCATCTAATGTCCAGCTGAGTAAAACCACAACTGGTATTGTTTTCTCATAATCTGGGTCAGATTTTAGTTCTGCAAAAAACAAGGATGATCCCATTCATGTCTAATTAGTCTCAGTTTGGAGATTTTTATTAGGAGCATTCTGATTTTAGCCCAAACCTATACTGTGTTATTTAGAATCTATTCTCCCTAAAGTGCTTTTGTGATGATAACACAGTGTGACAAAAAGAACCAGTTTAGACATTTCTATCTTCATACAAAAATGTGTCCTCATATAGAAAGAAGCCTTAAAAATGTCTTACTGACATGAAATGTCCCACAGAAGCAGAGAAGCATGTTGGGATGTGTTAGGTGGCTAGCAAGTATTTGTGGAGGTCAGGTCTAATTTACATCCCTTTAGGATTCCTTTGTGATACCCTTTCTGTAATGTAAGCCCCACACATTATTAAAATATATGTTTTTAAGCCTTGTGTTAAATCAAACTATAAAAGGAGATTTGTTCATTACCTGGCCAGAGCTGAAAAACAAGAACAAAGCAGCGATGTGTCCCCCCTGTTTCAGGGCTGGCAGGCCTTGCTGTGAACGAAATCCTGGCAGCTGCTCTGAGGGCTTGAAGTTATACATCTCTACAAAGCATAGATGTATTTAAAGAAAATCACTTTAAGGTTCTTAATAGAATATTGAAAACATTGCTGCTTTTGAGAATTATATATATGAAAAACAGACATTTTTTCATTATTCTTTATGAATCCAATTTGAAAACCTTTCTTTTTCACTTTGTCAGTGTTTCAGAAGCCCAGATGAGACAAGGAGGCAAAACATCTTGCTTCCACTCTCTGGCACAGCTTCCCACACACAGGTGCAGAAGGCAGTACAGACAAAAATGAGCTTTCCCCTTCCAGCACAGTTTAACAGCTGCGATATACCTGCCCTTGGTGCCATTGTCAGTGTATGGCTGGTTGGCTAGAGAGTAGAGCATAACAGTAAGTAACCACAAGCCAGTCCCCCATAGCCTGGCAGATCTGCATTCAGTGCCACGTGATGAAATGGCACAACTTTGAAGAGCAGTACAACTTCCTTTACAATCCCACGGTTGAAACAGGCCTAATCAGCTCATCAGCACCATGCTGATGCAGCGGTTTGCTTCTGTTCAGAAGGCTGGCTGTAGCTCTGTAGTAGACATTCACATATGTATATGCAAGACAGTATTCATGCCTATTGTTAACATCTATTTTTAAAGGTTGAAAACCCTACTTACCTCCAGCAAATGCTGCAAACAATTGACTCACAAGTGAACTATAAATAATGTTCGCAGCACATAGCCCATGCAACATACTGCTCTAGTGTCACTGAATATTCAGAACCTGCTGCCTCTGGTTGCTATATACGTCATGTTCATGACAGGTTTAGGCTTCAGTAGCCCAGAGCCTAAGATCCGGCATGTGTTTTGCAACTAGAGCATTTGCAGATTAGTGAATACCAGCCACAGGGCCAGGTATGATGTGGAAACTTGAAAATACAAAGTGTCTGTACAGACACTCTGAATATTACCACAAAATAATAAAAAAATATAAAGGTTTAAAGGAGATGAGGGGAATGACTGTGAAATGTTGCCAAGCATAAAGCAATTTAGGCAGCTACAGGCCCAGCCTCCATCATGTGCAAGTGTTCTGTTGTAGGCAGATTTTTGAAGGAAAGACTGCAGGCATGGAAAATGGGATGAAACTGGGTTTAGCAGACTAAGCTGCTAAATGGTTGACCAGCATCAAAGCAAGTGTGGTAAAAGATGGGAGCGGCTCTGGAAGGGCAGCTGCACGTCTCCACCATGCTGATTTATCACCCTTGGAGTTAATGAACCAGCTCCTGTGCTTCTTGCCTGCACCCCAGGAAAGGGCAGAGAGCTTGGCTTGCTGGGGTACCAGGGCAGAAAAGGAGAAGGAATGGATCTTCCATGTATTGCCAGCCAGATCGATGTAGTAAGTCTTCAGCATCCCCATCACAACAGGACAGCCCTGCAGTCAGTTCTCTATCTGGCAGGAATAGAATTAAGAGGAAAATTAAACACATGGGTTAAAACAGAGGATCCTAGCCACCGCAGCCTGGTGTACACGGCGTCAGCTCAGTATCTATGTTCAACGTTGCATTTCACACGATTCCAAGAAGATTTATTGTCTTGGAAGCCGGAGGATAGGAGATCATGGAGGCAAGAGTCTAGTAGTGATATAGCCATCTCCTTACTGAGCTGCGCCTTACATAGTATATTCAACCAGAACCTGAAAGCGCTGTGGTGCATACATATCTCAGCTACCTCTGCACAGTTAGCTTGCGTCTGGCCACTCCTAGCAGTGCAAGATCTGTGTGATAAAAATGGGGCTACTTCTACAGATGCTGAAAAAAAAAAATCACTGCATTTGCACTGTCAGCAGACGCACCATTTCTTGTCAACAACCTTGCCAGACAAAGCAGGCTGCTGAGCTATCCAGGAGTCTGTGCACCTGCAACATGAATTGTGGGCTAACTGGACAGTCTAGGTGACTAATACATTTATCTGTGCATATCGAAGAGTTGACTATTGTGTTAAAATGTCAATACGTAAGTCAAGCTACAGATTAAATATTTGGGTTTTGAGAGATTATTCAATTCTTTTAATATTTGCCCAGGTAAAGCTAGCTTTAATATCACTCAGACATTGCTGTCGAAACCCAAGGTTATAGTAAGTTCCATATCTGATGTGACAAATGATGTCTTTGCTTTATGGGAAAGGATAATTGCATATAGAACCACTGCAGTCTTGAGCTAAAATTGGGTAAAAAAATTCAGCTATTGGAGTCCATAGCAAATTTTTAAAATATTTCTTACTTTCTCATTATGCTGTGAAAATCTCTCTGTAGGTAACTTGTGGGAAAATGTTAAAGCTGATTAAACATAAATGCTATCAAATGCGTAAAAGGCTGAAATGTGTTTTTCTGATCTAAATCCCGAACAAATATAAGTGCATTCATCACATCACTGACATAGCACCAGTAATTGAAATTCAAGGTCTGTATTCCGGACTGTTTTCCAGCTCTGCAGTAAGGCCAAAAGGTTTGAATGAAGATAGAGTCCTGACTTCATTCTCTGCCCTCTGCCTCACCACATTCTACTCATTGTTCTGTTTCAATCTGCTGTTAAAGGAGTCTTCCATCAGCTTTCAGATAAATGAACATTACATATAAAACTGTGTAAATTCAAATAAAATTCATCTCCAGTGTGTCACTTCATTTTTAAAGTACCAGTGGCTTGCAGAGAAAAATAATGTGTGAGCTGTTCTTAAAGTCAGTAAAAAGCATCAAAGATTGTTCCCTGAGATGTGTCAGTTGTGGGGTTAACATTTGCAGAAGATTTAAAATCTCTGCTGATTCTGGCCGGCAAAGGATTATGACATGGACTTTTCCCAGAAATACTGTAGATTGTTCATGTTCTTTTGGCTTTTCTAGGGCATGCCTGAGGGCTCCTAAACCTGTTTTTTCTTACAGGATATTGAATTTTGTTAAGTTATGGCTTCACCAAGGGCTTTTGAGATATTGTTAGCAGAAGCGAAATAAAAAGAGGTTATTAAAGGGGAACTAGCAGATGATTTGGCAGCACTACACATGAAGCATAAATACCATCTTCCTCCACTGTCACTTCTTGCTGATCATGTTCCTCTAATCTAGATGTGTCTGCTATTTACCACTGATTCATGGAAGGGAAGGGAAGGGAAAGGGAGGAGAGGGGAGGGGAGGGGAGGGGAGGGGAGGGGAGGGGAGGAGAGGGGAAGGGAGGGGAGGAGGGGAGAGGAGAGGAGGGGAGAGGAGAGGAGAAAAAAATAGCAATATTTTTGGAAAAAATCACATTTCCTTACATAACCACTTATTAAAAATCTGATTACAAACAACATTTAGACCTCTTGAGCAGATATTATAGGAATGATATTTTCAAACAGCTGGGATTTTATTTATAAAACCAAAAGTATTTGTTATAGTTATTCATCAAATTATTTCTGCATATAGCTGAAATGGTCTTTAAACTGTCTTTACATTTTATATGTTATATCTAAAATAAAATTGTAAAGATATAGCTTCTATTAAAGGAAGAGAGCTTACAAAACATTAGAAGAAACAGACTTCTGTCTAGAACACTGACAAGTAGTGCTATTCATAGGAAAGTTGGAAAAAAATGTGGATGTTCAACAAGTATTATCAGAAACTTTGGGAAAGAACCTGAAGAACACAACTTCATTTTCCTTTTCAATCTTTTCTGATGAAAAAGCATAGGAGAAGAAAAGCTACAAAGTAGATATTGTATAATAACTATATAAAGGCCTAGTGATTTTGGGGTATTCATGTAGATTGCCTGATTTTGATTAAAAGTCTCACTTGTATTGAGATTTTTTTTTTTTGCTAAACAGACCAGGAATATGTTCTATAAACATCTGAGCTATTTCCAATAATTCAAATTGTTCCCGGTGCTTTGGATGAAAGAACAGTGTCACCCGAAATCCCCATTGCCCTGAGCTTTCGGTGACATTAACTGTGTATAAGACACCACTAAACTACAATAGTTTTCCAGTGGTTTAGAAAATTGTATAAGAACACGGCAAGAGACAGTATCTCTGATGGTGATCTCCTTGGCACCTCGTGGCCATTGTTCGGATGCAGATCTGTGGCTAAAGAGCAATCACTGCACAGGCTAGTTCAAAACTTCACAGGCCCAGAGAATGACTTAAAGAAATTTGATACTAAGTGGTAAATCAATAGAGAGCGTTTCTGATACTACCTGGCAGATTTTTTGCTTTGGTGAAATTTCAGACTCTGTTGTTTAAGAGAATGTAGGATTAGCTATGGTAAAAATCACATAAAAGCCCTATGTCAAAGTTTTAGCCGTCAATTTAGTGGTATCAATTAATTTAAATGTTAAGATCTGTAATGGGCATTTTTTCTTTTATCATATAAACTGATGGATGCAGAAAATTACATTAGAAGGCAATCAGATAAATTAAAGAGTTGGTTTGCAACACTAAATAAGAATTACATACAAACTACCAGAAAATGCATCCAATTAATTGTTTCCCAGCAAAGATTAATCTGCCTAAGTTTTGGATGACCACATATATAAAGATGTTAAGTGCTATTTTGAGAAAAAAAAAGTTTGAGTTTCTCTTGCTGCACTGAAATTTCATTTTATTTCCTATCACTTTAATTCTTTTAATCTAAAATGAAACAAAGGCTTTAAATATTATTTACCATAAGGAGAGAAAAATGTCATTACACTCCTGTATTTTCAAATTCGAAAATAATGCATGCTTTCAGTGCTACAGAAATGTATGTTACAAATTCTGGTCATCCCAATACCACAAAAATTGAGGGGTGATAGGAGGAGCAGTAACGAAACAATAAGAGAGAGACAAAGCTGAGAAAGTGATATTTATTAAGGTTGCATCAAGTGTTGGTTTTGTTGTTGCTAAGAGCTATTCTAAAATGCCTATTAGATATTTGTTAATAACTGAGCACTTCACTTAATGTTCAGAATTTTCCCTGTACACAAAGTTATATCATTCAGCTCTCTCTGTGAGAATGGGGAGTAAAAGACTCCACATTCCTAAAGTTTCTAAAGACAAAATCCTTTGGAAAAAATATCAAAGCTTCTTTGTACACCCTAATGATATACAAAAAATAACCGCCCATGGACTCCTGTTTTTTGTCCTCAGAAAGCCTTTTTTTATGAAAAATAAACGTTTATGCTTATTTTCTCCCCCTTTGTTTCTTGTTTTATCCAATATGATGGTAAACTTAGGTCTGGATTGATTCCTGGTGCCTTAAAATCCCAGATAAATCTTGCTGTGGCATTAGAAGATGCCAACATTTTTTGCTGGAAATGGCATCCCTGCATCTTATGCAGCTGCCCAACCGTGAGGATAGCCAGGATTTTCAGAAGTGACTAATGATTCTGTTGCCCAAATGAAACCTCACCATGTGTCAGACAATAGGTGGAGGTATATATTAAAAACAATATCTAAATGTGTCTGAAGTAGCACACAACATCTTTGGAAAGTCTTAACATCATATAGGACAAGGAGTAAGCTGTTAGGCAATGATAAAGCAGGTGAGTGTGGTCTTACGTTTATATTGCCTTTGCCTTACAGAACTTACCCTGTAAGGGATGTTTGCCAAATTACCCGATCAGATACTATACTTCTTGTGACACAAAATTAATTGAAAATACATTGTGGGGTTTCATACCTTGGAAAAGACTCCATATAGCCAGCCTTATTCATTCAGCTTGTGGAAAGAAGTGCGATTCTTTCATTTATTTTGAGTGAAGAAGTTTGAAAATTATACTGTAGGAAAATACCGAACAGCTAAAGTAAGTGAAAGGATGAAAAAAATTAGCTCAGGACTGCTCAGTCATAACTGTACGTGTGATTTCCACTCTGAAAAAAAAAAAAAAAAGAAAAACAAATTTTCTGTGACCTTGTGAAAATCTGAACAATTTTTTCAGGAGCAGCGTTGCATTGTGCCATGCTTTCCTTAGAATATTGGCACAGAATATTTTGGAAAATGTGGCAACTTCAGTGAAAGCAAATATGGAATCATTTGTCACTCGCTTCTTCCAAGCCAATCTAACAGACAACACATGCCAAATGATCCTTCTGTGTAATGTGAAGAAAATGCTCTGTGTGCTCCTAAACATTATAATTCAGATGTTTAGTAGGCAGGAAAAGTGCTTTTGGACAAAAACAACAAAAGCCCCAATAATTCATGTACTCTAATGTCAAACAGTGCAAATTTTCCAAAACAGACCTAGTAAAGAACTTTCTGCTTATTAATAAGTCCAGATCCTAGAAGTAAATGCATGAAGCTATCGCGCCATTAGTCACCTATCTTCTTAATCAGCTAATTCGAGAAAATAAGCACAAATTCAGTTAAGAAAAACAGTTTTGGAAACCCGAGAAGAATATAAGAACACTAAATAAGGAAAGGGAAGCCACTTATGTCAGTATCTGTAATGCCTGTCTCCATTCTGCAGTGGAGAATGATAACATCCTTTTCCACGTGATCTAAAAGCTTATGATTGCTAATGAGATGGAGATTATGGCCATTAGTGTGCCTTCCTTTTTAAATCAAAATGGTGGTTATTAAGGGTGCATTTGTGGCCTTGAGGAATGTCTCTGGGAAGTGCAAAGTAGATCCCCTATGTGCAGGGTCTGTTTTGCTTTCACCATTCTTTTGGGCAAAAACATTGGTTTATTTCTAAATATAGAGCCCAAGTTTTAGGATTAGACCTGAGATTTTGGATTGGATTAAAGGAGGTCTTAGAAAGAGATATAGGTTTATCTCCTCTTTTCACTCCAAAAAGTATTTCTTTTGTTTCTTCTAACACAGAGGACTCAAAATCTAACCAGATTCACCAGCTGTGTGGATAGTTACTGGATTTGCTGTCTAGTAACTTGACTTGACTGTCCTTTTCCTGCACTGGACTGGTTGTGCCTTGTCTCTCTTGAAGAGATTGGAGGAAAGAAACACTGGGAATCTGCTGCTAGAAATCACTTGGTGTCAAAGCTAGTGAGGGAGGTGCTCCAAAGTCACCTTCCTTACAGAGAAAAGAGAAAGGGAAGAATCTGTCACAGCACTGTGGAGGAGGAGGCTAAAACTCGTGATGCTCTTGCGCCACCCCCTGTAACAAGCAGCAGCCCCTAATGTGCCTGGAAGGCCTCAGGAAATCTTCACTGACTACTTAGGGAATTAACTGACCTTCAGATTGAAGAGAATCCTGAGGAAGGGCAAGATGAAGAAGGTGGGTCAGCAGCATCACAACTCTTTATTACGCTGTAACAGCTGTTGCTCTTAGACTGAAACCATTTCCGTTCCTCTTATTCCCACTATGAGCCTGAACCTAATCCTATGGGCTGGCCAAAGTAAATAGTGCATAGATGAGGCAGATTTCATCACAGCACTTTTAGTAGAGGGCAGTTGTGTGCATTACGTTGCTTGAAATGTCCACAAAACCAGTTTCTCTCTCTTAATTTATTATAATGATCTACTGGTTTGAGTAATGATTTTGTGAGGAAAATCTTTGCTTGCCTTATACTATAAAATCACCATAAAAATGTCCTCATCTCGTATCTTGCATTTTGCACTATGTATCTTGCAAAAATATTCTCCAGCAGTATAAATAAAGGCTTCAAACATGTCACTCCTTATTAATATCACAGCATTAGAAACCAGAGACAAAAGGGAGGAGGGCAAAATTGTTGTTGCTTTATTTAGAAACAAAGTACATAGGGAAAAAAATGTCTCACCAGTTACAAGGCACATGGCCATGTCACATTCCACAAAGATTTTGGTGCAAGGAATATAACAGTCTGTATCTGTTAATTTTTATAACACTTAACACTAACTGGAGCAGAAGGAAAATACAGTATGTTCCCTTACTGCCGTTGTTTATGGCTAAATATAGGAATCCTGTGGAGCCTGTAGGTAAATTCTTGTTATCTAAGGGATCGTTCATTACTCAGTCAAGTCCGCACAGGAAGACAAGGCCATCATACGTTATTGAGATGCCTGAGAGTTGCTCAGGAGTGTTTAGAAAATCTGACCTGAGTTCATTCTTAAGATACGTTGTCTTCAACGTGTTCACAGCCAAATCACTGCCTGCATCTCAGCTACATGACAAACAGCTCTATAACAGGATGGTACCTGTATGCACACCATGCCCTCACGCATCCTCCTTGCCTTTAAAATGAAATTTGAATGTTCAGGGAAGAAGAGTTGCAGTGTAGCCCATTGTTTTCTGCGTTCTGGATGACTGGGAACGGGAACTGCAGAAATAGCCAGTCACCCTGCCATGTAAGTGCCGCCAAACAGTGACACGGGAATCTCAGTGCACTGAATTACTGTGTACATAATGGCGCGTAATATTATGTAACACGATTGCTCAGACGAGAGGGTATGGTATTGATTTGAATTATAAGCACCTTCCGGCATATCGTGGTGTTGACAAGATAGACTTCTGTACCCAGATTGTATACATGCATCTAGAACACGCACTTCTTTAGTGAAATAGTGGTTAGTTTTTGCATAAGAAACATTATAATCTTCATATGTTTTGTGCCTAGCTTGTTTCACCTTGCCAGATTTATCCCCAGCATGGTTCTTAATAGAAATGTTTAAATAATAAAAATTTGACACATACGTAGCAGGTATGAGAACAGAAGAATTAACACCTTTAGATACTGGTATTTAAATTATCAGTGCTTTTAAAAAAATATTTTTTTCTGACAACCCATTAAAAACTACAATAGCAGCTGCAGATACCATGAAGCAGGGATGACACCCAATACATGCATATATACAAAATATGCAGGGCAGAAACTTCTGTCTAGGTGGAATCTAATTCAGCTGTTTTGAAACATGAGTATGAAGTGCTAAACAGGCTGAGTAGACTATAATCTACTTCACTGTTTGCCGTTCATGACTGGTAAATGCTCCTTAATAATCATAGAAGCTGATGGACACTTGAAACAATTTTCACTGTGCTTTCTCTGATTTGTCGAGAGTCTCCAATTAGCCAAGATTCAGTCTTGCATTTGGAAATATACAGTACAACTTCTGCATCCAGCATCTGCCAAACCATCAGAATTTCATGTGGGTGCTGTTATTAGCTCCTGGATAACATCACTTGCGGGTTATTCAGATTGTTTCATTAAATGCTCTGTTCTGTGTAGTTTCTAGAAAGGTACCACACCAAGCCTGCTGAACTTCGAGGTTAGATGCTCTAAGATGATGTATGGTATGGACATTTTTGAGATCAAACCATTCAAAAATCATATCATCCTGAAAGAAGGGTGTGTCAAGGAGGAGGGATCTCTAGTTTTTGGGGTGCATTTGTTAGATGAAGAATATCTTCCTGAAGACTGGCATAGTGAGGCTGACTGTGCCAAGTAGTTAGACAACGAAGCCTATTGGGTGCAGCAGGGAGATCAAGACACTATAAACTGAAGCACAGAGGAGAACACCATAAAAAATGTTCAGTCTGTGTCATTAAAGCAAAGAAGGAAGCAATGATCCCTAAGGTGTCATATTAGTCAACTAATTTGGGTTTTATTAGTCAACAGATTTGGGTTTTTGATGCATTCAATAGCTACCCAAAGACAAACTGCATCTTACCCTGGGCCCAGCTGCATAAACACCTATACAAATGTTCAATATTACATGGATGCTATGGACATTTTTTGGATTTTGACAAATACATATGTTTGCTTTTCCATTTCTATGTCAGAAACTGAACACAAACTGACTAGCAAGCTTCTTGAAAACAGTTCATAGACTGCATGTCCCAGGATCTAAATGTCTCAAATAAAAAATTTCCCAGTTCCTAAAAGAATCACAGAATCACAGAATCCCAGGTTGGAAGGGACCTCAGGGATCCTCTAGTCCAGCCTTTCTAGGAAGAGCACAGCCTAGACAAGATGGCCCAGCACCCTGTCCAGGCGACTCTTCAAGGTGTCCAACGTGGCCGAGTCAACCCCTGCCCTGGGGAGATCATTCCAATGGTGACTGTCCTCACTGTGAAAAACTTCCCTCTCGTGTCCAGTCAGAATCTCCCCAAGAGCAACTTGTGTCCATCCCCCCTTGTCCTCTCCATGGGACTCCTTGTAAAAAGGGAGTCTCCATCTTCTTTGTAGCTGCCCCTTAAGTACTGGTACACGGTGATGAGATCCCCTCTGAGCCTCCTTTTCTCAAGGCTGAACAAACCCAGCTCTCCCAGCCTATCCTCGTATGGCAGCTTCCCAGTCCTTTGATCATCTTGGTGGCCCTTCTCTGGACCCCTTCCAGCCTGGCCACGTCCTTTTTGTACAGCGGGGACCAGAACTGGACACAGCACTCCAGGTGTGGCCTGACAGCACTGAGTAGGGTGGGATGACGACTTCTTTATCTCTGCTGGTGATGCCCTTTTTGATGCAGTCCAGCACGCTGTTGGCCTCCTTGGCCGCAGCAGCCACTGTTCGCTCACGTTGAGCTTCCCCCACCAGGACCCCCAGGTCCCTTCCCACAGAGCTGCTCTCCAGCCAGGTGCATCCCAGTCTGGGCTGCACTCCCGGATTATGTTTTCCCAGGTGCAAGACCTTACACTTGCCCTTGTTGAACTTCATAAGGCTCTTGCTGGCCCACTCCTCCAGCCTATCCACATCTCCCTGCAGAACAGCTCTGCCTTCTGGAGTGCCTACTTCCCCGCTCAGTTTGGTGTCATCCGCAAACTTCATCAGGCTCCACTTGACCCCGTTATCCAGATCACTTATGAAGATGTTGAATAACACTGGGCCCAATATCGATCCCTGGGGGACCCCACTAGTGACAGGTTGCCAGTTTGAAAAGGAGCTATTTACCACCACCCGTTGGGTGAGGCCTGTCACCCACTGCACAGACCACCCACCCACAGAACTGTATACATTAAGAATTTCTCATTGCATGACGCCTCCAGGGACTGAAAATTCCAGGCTCAGTTTTCCCCAGCTGCATGCACTCCTGTATGAGTGATGATGGGCTCAGCCATTCATGCAGTTCAGAGGGAGAGAGTGCTCATGTTACTCTGCCACAAATGTGTTGTATCCTCATGCCTTGTGGAAGGGGGGAATGCTGTAACTGAAGCTCCTCATAGTTGAAAGCTGACTGCCATGCAAACTACCGGTTATGTGCTTCAGTTTCTTCAGACATGCTGAAGACCTAATGGGAATACTGATCGCTACTACAGGCATTTTAGAGATGCTTTTTATGCTGGTGTTTTGGGGAAGCTGCTGGAAAAGAAGGTGCCCAACTCTTCCCAACATTTGAAGTGCTGTGCTGGATCAATCTTTCCTCTTGACTGGGGGGGCCTAAATGCACCTTTAGTGAGTACTACACGTGCACTGAAGGCATTGCTGCTTTGGGATGATTAGTGTAAGTTAATTTACTGATATGAAGAGGGAGAAGAATGATACTATCATAAAAGGCCAGTTATAAGAATGAGAAGAATAGGTTCTATTTTTGTCTCTTCATGTTAGTTTAAATTCTGCTCTTTGATTGTACAAAGAAAGTGGTAGGTTTAATTTACATATATCCCAAGACTTAAAGCACTGATTTTTTAAAAAGAGAGTATTTAGGTCTTGGTATAAACAGTGCTATGAAATTCAAGTTATTTTCAGTATGAATTAGTACTCTTCAGCTAATCCCCATTTAATTACAGATTTCACAAACTTTTTTTCTCAACTTTTTAAGGGAACAGTGAAAAAAACAATCTAAACTTGATCTTTGCCTTAACCTCTCCACATAGAGAAAAATAATGTAAAACACATGGCACTTGGGATTATTGTAAAGTGGGGTTCGTAATTGTGCCCTGCTCCATGGTTTTTGCAAATGAAAGTTACACAAAGGCTGAGAACATTGGGTTCTATAAAAACATTGAGACATATAAACATAAAATGCCTAGGCTAAAGTAATTGTCTGCAGTTCATGGAAAGAGAAAGGAGCCTCCAGTGAGCCATGCATTCCACTTTAAAAAGCTAGTTGTTTAAGATTTGCAGAATTAATTGTCCTCCCATCTCTCTTCATCAGAGGGAGTATGAATATCTGGTTTAGAAAGTACACTTAATTTTAGCAGATGAAATTGGTTACTACAGAAAAAAATTAGAATTAGTATTCAGTTTTTCTGTAATCTTATAAAAACTTGTAAGATCAAAGTGATCCAAGTTTGTGAGGTTCCTATCCTCTTCGGTGTAAACCTTTCATTATTGTTCTGCCTGTAATACTATTTCTGTCAGCTTGTCCCAGGTTTCTTCAGATTGGCTGTAAGTTCTTGGCTGCATGTGAATACAGCTAAAAATTAGGTCCCATGTGGTTCTGGACATGGCCAATACTAAAATCAGAAGGGTTACTTCTCATCTGGGAATTCAAATCTACCCCATACTCAGAAATCTGAAAGCACTCAGATTCAAAGTCCTTTTTTTGTCTGGGCTCTACTTAACATCAAAGGTCTAAATGTAACGTACATGACAAGAGGAAGGCAATGCAGAGAGGAAGGAGTGAGTAGGCAGAATTCCACTCTGAAAGGCCAGGAATAGATTTGCCGTTGTTGGCAGATCTGCCACTAAACACAGCGCACATGCTGTAAATATCACAGCATGGCACTAGCTGCATCTTACAAAAGATCACAACAGGGCAATAGCAGTGTGGTCTCCTCTACTATATGCAGCTCCCGTGTTAAAAGGGGGGAAGGTTGCCATCATGCCCATACATTTTCTGTTGCGAAAAGTATGCAAGATATTTTTATAGCTGTTTTCTTGTTCCCTCTTTTCCTTTAGGCGTCTCTCCTCAGGCAGCCTTCCAAACGCAAGGCCATCAAACAAGCAAAATAAATAAATAAAATAATTGAATTAGCAATGCACATACAAAACCTAGGCATTTTAAAGGGACAGGTTAGAAATATGGGGTTTGAGTGGCTTGCAGTCTTAAAGGTCAGAGGGCTGATAGAACCTGACACCTGATCTCCGGCAATCACTGAGAATGTTCTAAACCTGCCTTTTAATGCTTTACTTTTAAAGGCATATGAAATAGTCATTAATTGCTATAAATTCTGGGAACTTGAAATTCCTTGCTTATTTTCTTTTTTCCTTTGGTGACACTTCATTCAGGATCAAGCTATTCTAATCAGTACGTTTTGCAGCCACATGGAGTGAAACTGTTCCACAAAGTTCTCCCAGACAAAATGGATATGAATGAAACAATAGACATCATTGACCATGGTGGAATCTCATTGGCATTGGTCAGATTTTTTTTTTGACAGAATTAGATCTAAGGAAGAATTTTAAAGGCTAAACCCAGCATTTCTTCAAGGACAGATTTACTGGGAAGTATGCATTTGTGTTCTTGTCCTCAGTTACTCTCTGCCCATGACTCTTCTAGAGCACTGCAACTGCTGGAACTCCAGTGAAAAATGTTTCCAACCTGTTTGTTGCCTGAGTGAGAGGACTGAGAGGAACTATAGTGCTGCACCGTTCTGTGAACACCACAAGTACTGTCAGCACTAGAACTAGGATAGATGGGAATTTTTAGGGCCAGCTGATTCAACATAGGATTTCCACTCACATCACGCCTCCGAACACCGGCACATGCTCTTTTTGCGTGGCTCACAAGGTTCATGTGAGGGACAGTACCCCAACCCCATTTATCCTTAGGTTATACTGCTGTGACTAAAGATAGGATTTTCACTAAGAAAAGGCAACACTAAGATATTTGTTAGTTTTTTGTTTTCCTGGAGCAATAGAATGAGTCAGTCAGATAAAAGAGCATGTTTGTAAAGACAATGAGAATATAGAAGGAGCCTCCAACATGAAGAGACAGGTGAGCAGTGGACAATAAGCTAGTGGAGTAAGCTAGAATGGGAAGTGGAATGGTAACTGTACTAGAGAAGTGGATGATTTGAGTATATATGACAATAAGTAGAGAGAATTATGTGTGTCTTAGGAAGGCCTGAGTAAGGGGAATGCCAGCATTTAAGACACCATCACAAAAGGAAATGGAAAATTCTGGAAACTCTTTCTGACAGGTATGAAGAGAAATCACAGAGGAAGAATGAGAAGTGTAATTGGGAAGGAAAAGCCAGGAAAGCTAAATATTTCTTGAAAGGCTTTAGTACTGTTCAAGGTACCTGCGTTGCAGACAGTAATGCTATAGAGTTAATCCTACTTTGCACCTTTCTTTGCTTTTCATGTCTCATTATGTAGAACCTTTCTGGTACTCACTACTTCAATGTGGCACTGGGAAACAATGAGCACAACTTTTGCTGCTGATCCAAATCTCTCCAGTTGTACTGAATATTGTCAAATTTTGTATTTAAGCACCTCATGCGCTGCTATATAGCCTGACCAGAAACCTCATGGGAAACACACAAGCAACATGCAGACTCATGTGTGAGGTATTTATTATTCCTTGGATGATAAAGACTGTTCTTCTCCTTCCTTCCATAAAACTCTACCTGATAGGTACTCTGAAAACTTAAGACTTACACGTTGCCACATACATATATCTTGCCTGCCTGATTGAGGCAAGAAAGGAAGGCAATGAGAATCCAGTATTTGAGTCCTGATAGACTTTGGCAGTTCTAAAAGAATGACTGACTTGTTTCTTGAGGGCTGGAAGATCATGAACAAACAGAAGATGGATGTAGAAGAAGGATAGAAGACGGAGGCAGCAATTTAAGACATGGAAACAAAACAGTGGAATTACACAAGCAGTATCGCTTCACCAGGGAGGGAGGAAGAAACCTCGGTAGATCCAAGACTTCCTGCAGAAGCATTCATCAAGCTGGAAACAAAGGAGGGAGTGGATGGTCTTGCAGAGTGCAGAGCGAGAGAACACACAACTGAGGGCGACAATAGCAGGAATAATGTGTGTTGGTAGATCAAAGAATACAGAACTATGAATTAAGTGGGACTTGTAGCATTGCACAATGGCATTACTGCTGGCAAAATACAAAGGAGAGAGCGATTTATTGAAGGGTGTGATCAGCAATTTGGGATTTTCTCAGCTTTTTAACTTAAAAAGTCCTATATTGTTCTAGTGTCAGGGAAGACAGCATGGAGCACAGCTGCACCGTCTTCAGTAAAACAGTGAAAGATATTGTGCCCAAGAGTTGTGGGTTAACCCCAGTAGGCAGCTCAGCTCCACACAGCAGCTCACTCCCTCCCCATAGCCCGGACAGGGGAAAGAATAGGAAGGGTAAAAGTGAGAAAACTTGTCTTTTGAGATAAAAATAGTTTAATAAGGAAAGCAAAAGCTGTGCACACGAGCAAAACAATGTAAGGAATGAATTCACTACTTCCCACTGGCAGGCAGATGCTTAGCCACGTCCAAGAAAGCAGGACTTCACACATAACAGCTACCCACGGGCTGGGCAGTGCGAGAAGCAGAGAGGGCCTTGATGCTGTGCAAGCACCGTTCAGCAGTAGCTAAAAACCCTGGTGTATTGTAAACACTGTTGTGGTCACAAATCCAAAACATAGTACCATACTAGCTGCTTTTAATAAAATTAATTCTGTCCAAGCCAAAATCAATACACTCAGGAAATGCAGTACCTCCTGGAATGGATTCATGTGCATGAAATGTAGCGGCTTCATGACCTCATTTAACATGATAAACTCTTTTCTTTGCACTGCATCAGCTTTGTGGGAAAAACAGGAATTTCTCTATATAATCTTTTAACCATGAGATGTGGGAACTTCCTGGGATTTAAACAGATAAACAAAGGATGAGGAGAGCAGACTTAAACAACTGCATGTGCCAGAAAGGACTGACAACAGTCCTCCCTATTTTTTTAGTGTGTTTTTTTGGCGATATGTTGGGAACTCTGTCGCACAAATGGAGCTTCCTTTTTGATATGGGACTGAAACTGCCACTGTCAATACTACCAGCTTATGGGGCAGTGATTGTTATGCAATGGAGGAAATGGCTGAAGCAAAACCAACCCCTTAGCAGTTCTCCCCTCTGTCGTTGCCTTCAGGGCTGCTTTGGATGAGTGCTCAGAGATTATATAACCTGGCAGCAGCTCTTTAGGCTGGTTTGTGAGCCTACAATATCTGCTATAGCTGGCTGTGAATAAAATGGATGTGCTTGTTCAGTTATTTAAATACTCTGTCATGAATGTAGCTTCTCTCAAAAGTCATGCATCATCAAAAGTTCACATTTTTTTCTAATTAAAACAGTTTGCAATAATTAAATTGTATGTTGCTGTGTTTCTACTTCGAAAAGGCTAAATAGTTGGCAAGACTCCTAAAGTAGGATTAGACTGCAGACCAGCTCAGACAATGCTTCCAGGCATTGGGGATGTACTGCAGAATCAGTTTAATAAAGTCTGATTAGATTACTTTCCTTGGTCAATTTGAAGCACACTGGCCATGGGATAAATCATCTTTTTATCTCACTGCACTGCTCTTTTTCTTTGCTGAATCATATTTTAAAAACATTTAACATATTTTTAAAGTATCTCTTTATTTACAGATGCAAAGAAGCATAACCTTATGAATTCTCTGTTGTCCCAGTGAAGTTTAATATTATATCCCAGTCTAAAGGATCAACTCATTGCTTGAGAAGTCTGTACTCAGTGGTTTCCCTTCTCAATATATCTCCCTTTTTCCTCTACATAAATGGCCTTGCTAGTAGCTCAAGAAACCAGCCTTCCACTTCTTATCCTGTACTCTCAAGGTAACAACTTATGCATTGAAAACAGTGGTAAAGCTAGAAGTTTCTGACAAATTACTAGTTTAAGAGGGGTGTTGAATTCTCATAATTTAGGTTAAGATGTATATCGATCTGAATATCTTTAAACTTGATTTATTGTACGCTATGTGGAACAAATAAAGAGTTATTCAGAATGTCTGTTGAGAACTCCTTTATTTAGGTTTTCAGTGCTTACAGTAACACAATTTGCATTGTGCTAGTTCCCTACCTAATGCCATGACTAGTAGAAGAGGTAGTTAAGTATTTAAGTCAACACAAAGTATGCCTTCCTCTGGTCTTTTTTAATGATGCTGAGTGATGCCAACAGACCTTAGCAGTCATCTCAGCTCCTTGAAAGTGTACCACTCCAACCTGGTTTGCCTTTCACAAGTCTGTGCCCAATCACTTCCTCAATCTCTTATGTGGTCTGGAGCTCCTCTGTTGATACCAAATTCAGTTGGATTTTGTACATTTGCACTTGATTTTCCACTGGAATAAAGAACATTTCACCTTCTTCCAAGGTTATTATTTCTGTATGGTACCATATCAAGAAAGGAATATGTGCAGGTGTTCCCTGTGGACTTATACATTCTTTTAGTTTATTTTCTTCTAATCTAATTAACATATAAAGGCATTTCCCTCAGGATAGATTTATGCACTGTTTTCAAATAGCTGGACAATGTAGGAGAAGGAAAATCTTCCCCTCATATTTCCTGGGGAGCTCTAGACATGGAGCCCTGACATATCCTGTCATATTGCTGTTAAAAATTCAAATTAAAAAGAGAAGCTGCAGTGTTGTGGGGTTTTTTTTAATAAGCTTTCTGCAAATTTCTCACTTAGCAGTAGATGCCATTGGTAGCTGGTGCATAGGAAATGCAAGATATATCTCTGGCTTCTACGTGGAGCTATAATGGCCCAGGAGTACGTATAGTTTGAAAGCCTGAGATACTTACTTTAGCAAACCATGTTTCCTCAGTTTCCTCTGGCACATTCAGTCTCCTCTGAAATCTTACAAAAAATGAACACCGATGTACTTTGGAGCCTCGGTCAATGGGGTTCATCTACTTGCTAGTAAAATGTCACTAGATGCTGTTAAAACTTGGTTAAACCTTACAAACCAACTCACTCAGCAAAACATGTTAAAATAAACTGGGTAGGAGCTAGAAGAGATGAGACAGGATTATTTAAATCTAATATGTGTTAGAATACAGCTTAAGTCTTCTGACCCTAATCACTTTCTACCGGAGGACATCAAATTAGGATCCTGGGACAATTTACGTAGGAGTCTGAGTACATGTACTAGCCTTGCCCTACAGAAGAATTCATGCCCTTTAATAATAAGTGAAAAAACATGGATGGCCTCATATTAGTTCCAAAGGCTATCTATATGCAGGAGAAAGACCAGCATACAAACTGCAGTGCTGGTTCTGATACTTAAATACAAATGCAGTAAATGATGAGATGCACTGCACCTTTAGCAGCCTCTGTTGCTGCTCTTTTTTATATTAGCTCATAAAGTTAACTTTGTATAACAATAATTACTGTATAGTTAGTAAGCTTTCATTTTTTTAAGGCATTCTTTTAGATTTCTGTTTGCCTTCAAATCTACCTTTCTCAGCTAATGCCCTGGGAAAAGCTGAGGTGGGCTTGGATAACATGATCCTGTCTGCAGCACTGTGCATTGTTAGAGAGATTTCAATCAAGCTTGTGAACAGGTCATGATAATGACATTGCCTCCATGAGGGAACTGAAATTCTCGGGAGAGTTGTGACTTGGCAGTGCTCAGCGATGCTTTGGACCTCTCCTGTTGCCTCTGCTACTGTGAATAACTGGGACGCCTTGAAGTAACTAGAGAAGATCATCAGTGTTGACACCTGAGACTCTTTATTTGGCATGGATGTATTTGTTTCTCTCAGCATGATGGGAGTTATTAGGTGGGTTGGCGGTAAAGTAGAATATATGGGAAATTTTTTCACTCTGCTTTACTTGATTTTCCAGCTTTTCATGATTCCGTTATTTTTTCCTGGGGTGTTTAGAATAGCCCAGTTCTCAAAGCAAGACTGTGCTCAGTTGCTGTCAAATCACTTGCAAAGCACCCCATTTCTAATCATTTCTGCCTTCAGCTACATCCTTCTCTCTAAACCCAGTTCTTGTTTTCATGAGGCCCAAAAGAGCAACACCAAGTGTGGGAACTATGGGTTTCTTATGGAAATATAATGCAAAAGTACCAATCTGTATCATATTGGTGCAAATAAACAATCTTCAACATTTTACCAGATTTAAGAGAAACAATCATGGAAAACTAGTCAGATAAGCTAGCAGTTAGATATACAGGGATAGATCCTTAGGCACCTCTTAACTGCTTTTTGCCTGTTCTGTATCACCGGAGTCAATGTATCTAGCTTCTTCATAGTTAGGAATAGTCTATGATGTACGCGAAAGACAGAAAAACAGTTGAAATAGCCATTTCCTGTATCTAATATACCTACGTAAGATTTACAAGTGTGTATGGTTAAAAAAAAACAGAGTAACACGGGGAGGTATGTCATCTATTATGATACTGAGAGAATTCGAGCCGATTTTCAGTGCAATGAAGTCAGCAACAAGCAATATATGCTTAGAAGATTAACATGTACACGACATTTTACGGTGGTGCTATTTTAAACTAGTAGCAGCCAAATGTTTCTGCAGTCTTTGACTCTTTCTGAATTAGATCAAGTTGTTAATCTCTGACGTGTTTTTAAAAAAAACAACTGCAGCTGTGACAGTCTGTTTTATAAGTTAATATTTTCTGTTATTTTCTCTGAGTGAAGTCTCTTGCAGGGTAACAGAACTGTGGAAGCATTTCTGCATTCAAAGGAAAGAGCCAAGAAACTCCTGGCTTTTCACCAGAACTGAAGCATTCTAGAAAGGTTTTTAACTGAGATACCGCAGTGGCAGCATTTACTTTTGTGAATGAAAGCTACTCTTTCTACCTAGGAAGGAATCCCCATCAGTCTTTACATTAAGGACTTTTTAAAAATGTTTCCCATTCACAGTCCTCACAAAATCCTTCCATTTCCCAATAGTTAAAGTAACATATTTCTCAATGATCTAAACAATATACTAGAGATTAATAAATCATTTGACCATAAGGCCACATCAAATTTTTATTTATGGTCTCAGAAGAGAGAAAAATGTTTACCCTAATCAGTATCTCCTATTGTTCAGCAGCTCTCACTAGGCATAGCTGAGGCTGTGGCTTTAAACTGGCTCTAGAGCCAAATTTTTATTTATTTTGGGACTTACAGGGGGTTCCCTACCAGAATCAATAACAGTGTCATGAGACTGAATGTTACTAACGTCAATCATCTTTTTCAGAATTCTGTCTCATTGCAAGACAACTCCTCTTCCAAAAGCAAGAAAACCTTCTCGGACAGTCAAATTAAACTTTGGTTAAATGCAGTTCAGACTGTGAATAACCATGGGAAGCTGCCGATGTTTCTGCTGCAGTTGCTGCTACAGTTCATCTCCAGCCATTCAGAGTAAGTCTTTTAGCAACTGCAAAAAATAATACTACAAGGATAGTTGTGATCCCTTTACAAAGGTGAGTAAAGGCCCTTTCCAGGACTGAGATTTTTACCTACACCTCTCCTCTTCATCTAGGTTGATATCTACACCAAGTCGTGAATTTTATTACAAAAAATTTTCATAGGAAATAATTTTTACATTGTAGAAAGCTACAAGGCTTAACAGAAACCTTCTCAGATCTAGAATGATCAAACCCAACAGATATCTTTGACAGTCAAAATGATAGGACACTATTTGATCTGAGCTGTGAAATTTGTCTAAGTCCACCATAACCCCAGCAGATACCCAAACCAAAATGTCAGAGCTTTCTCTCTTTATTCCTCTCTCTTTTAGAATTCTTAGTTATTCATGCCAAACAGAACAGGTCTAGCTGGATTGGCTCAGGTTTGCTGACTCTGTTGTGATGGTCTTTTTTATCTCTCTGTTTTGTTTCAAAACTTCAACCCCCTTCTCCCTCTTCCTTCCTCTTCCCATCTTTGTGGCCAGCTTTATTAACTTTATAATTTTTTCAATGATGAAGAAACAAATTACTTCTGTTTCTCAGAAGTTTCACACAGTTCTAGCTGACCATCACTATGGGTCTCCTTTGAAGTTCTGCTTTAAGTAGTTTAAAGGGTTTAAGGGGGACTTGGAAAATCAAGGTCCTGGTTACACATGGGTAAGCAGAACTGGAGCCGAGTTGTACCTGATAATCATACATGGCAGCACTGGGAAGCAACACCTATAGCTGTGTTGAAGATGTGCCTCTACTTTCTTTATTGGCCCATATTTTAAAAGCATAATTTCTTTCTAACAGTAAAATGTTTGCCGGATAATTGAATTACAGTTATTTAAATAAAGAACAATACATTTTAATGTAAGAAATAAAACTTTTTTCTCCTCTCTTAATTGCTTGTATTTATCAGAGTTAGTAGGTGAGATGTTCTAAATCTTCTAAATTCCCCATGGTGCATAAAGTCATCTTGGATGTAGAAAGAAAGCAGAACAGACATTGTGTCTTAAAATAGCAAATTATCACTATAGCACAGCTGGGAAATGTTCATGGCTTTTCCTTAGCGGTGTAAAAAGAGAGAGGAGGAGAGAAAAAACCTCAGTTTGTTTATTCAATCTGCTAGCAATCACAACCCTGCTGCTTTCAGTCTGCCCTTTCCTTCAGTCAGAGTGACTGGCAGTTGTAAACACGTATTCTTCCCTTTCAAAAGTCAGATATGGGCACCCTGGCTAATACTGCTTGTTGACATAGAGAAATTATCTAAGAATACGATGTTATTTATCACAGTATGTACTTTGTGCTAAAAAAGTGAATGCTCTGAAGTCAAAGAGCGGAGTAGTTCTGTTCTGGGAGACCCATTACACATGTGAGAAATGGAATCTTTGGATTTTTGCTGTGTAATTGAAAACTGGTTTTCATAATTATTCAATGTTTTCAAAAATCAAGGAAATCAGTTGCAATTATAATGCATTTGTAAATGAATGCGTGATTATGAACATGGTATACAAACTTAGCTTCAGTGTGCCTTAGAGTTACAAGCATGGGTTACAAATAAGCAAGTGTGCAGGTGATTTGAACAGCAAGTGCCACAACAGCACCTGCAGGACCATGGTAGTTCAGTGAGATAAAGCTGCTCAAAAGTAGGTGTATCAGAATAGCACCAGTCTGCCTTAGCTGCAACTCTCACATTTTTAACAGTATACACTGTGGTAGAGAAGGATGGGAGGGGAAATTTTTTCTCCTGTTTCTAATATTTTTGCACCTTGCAATGCATTAGCACCTATCGCTAAGAATTTTTGCATCTGACAACTTCATCTGCCTACTTTGCAGATGCCAGATAAACAGCCCTCCTTACTGCCTGAGGTCTTGCAGGAACCAGAGAAGCAGGCAACAGGTAGAAAGTTCACACTGTTTTAGCCAATCACTTTCACTAATGCATGGTATGTTTAAGAAATCCTTTTACCATAAGCTTGCTTGGCACAACCTTATTACTACTCCCTCTGAAGGATTTTTTTCTTTAAATATCTAATGAAAGAACTGAAGTAAGTGTACTGACCAAATTAAAAACCAAGGCAGGCTGAGTGAAGCAGGCCAGAAAATCACTGATGAAATACAGGGGCTCAAGAGACTTTCAAGTGGGATGATTCATGAGTGGTGGAAATAGTTGTTTAAAGCATAAGAATAAAGGCGGGTTACGCAACTCCGTGTTTTATTACCCAAATGCAGCTATAGCACCTAGCACCATCTGCTCATATTCTTCTTCCTGCATTTTGGAAGAGGACTAGCTCTGGCTCCCAAAACTGGTCCATGTCCTCCTGTTCCAACTGGAAATTTCCACTACTTTTTTCAGTTGAGTCACACTGACTTAGCTCTTTGAGAAGTTTCCACAGCCAGAGAGCTGAGGACCACATTCCTTCCTACAAGATTAGTACTATTGACTAATAAATTCCAGCACCTCTTCCAGCATCATCAATACATTAATTGCCCTTACAAAATGTTGTTCTTTTGTAGTAATTAAGAAACATTCAGGCTACAAAAACTGAGTAAATTATTGATGGTTGTTTAAGGATGTTGTTTTGTCATACATGCTAGCAAAGTAAAGGGGATGGCTAAAGAAAGGAAGTAATAATTTTGAGATTATTCATTGTGATCCAAGTGACAGAAATTATCAAACCAGGACAGTAAGAGTTTACAGCTTTAGGCTTTAAAGTTCACTTTTGCAGAACTGAAGGTGGGTAAGGTTGAGCTAGCACGGGATGATATAGCAGTGATATCTCAGAAAAATGCCCCCCAAAATTTGGAAAATCTTGTGTGTATCTGAAAAATGTCCTACACAAGTTACTGTTAGTATGAATCATATTCAGAGACACTCAAATGCTGATTTCAATATTTGGTGTGGACTTAATTTTAAGTAGTCAACAAAACCCCCACAATGGCTTTCTGCTTGCTTGTAGTCAATGCCAAAGGTGAAAACCTGTAACCTAAGCATAGGTAATAAAACCAAAGAAAGTTCATTTACTGAAAGCATTGAAGTCTGCCTGGAGTATGACACTTTAGAACAACCAAAAAATATAACTTCAGCAATGAGAGACACTCAGAAGGTGGGCATAATTAGTCCTAGTCTAAAACTTAAGGAGTCATTTATATTTTCTCCTATCATCCCAGATGCATCGGTTACACCATTAACTCCTCTCATATTTCTCTCAGTCACTTCAGTCTTTGTGTGTCAGGCTTAACCCCTTTTGCCATTTGTGACTTGCCTTTCTCTCCAAACTGTATCAGAAGTGATAGGGGTGTAGGGGGTATGCTGGAAGACTTTCATTAGTTTATTTTTAAAGGGGGGCACATTTTCAAAAAACAAAAAAATAATCTTTACTTCACATCTTTTCTCCACTTCTACTGAGATTTCCTATAGGAACAGGAAAAGAATAGGTTTTTCAGGACACAGAACTTGAGGAAAGCTGTGATATTCGTGTGAGTACGATAAAAATGTGGATTTGTTCAGGATTTATTTTTTTAATAAAAAATGGGAAAAAGTAAGAAACCTTCTGGAGAGACTGCAACTGACATGCTGGTTAAATCTAAATGTAGAAAAGGGCAATAGTGGACAATGAGGTTAAGCAGAGATCTAAAGATTAGTGGAAGCAATAAACAGAAGGCTTTTAAAAATGAAAAAACTATTCAGTCTGGTAAGGAGAAAGATTTAAGAACTATAAAGTACTGAGAACAAAAAGCTGTGTTGCAACTTGAGCTCCAAATAATGCTTCAGTACATGCTCATAAGTTATCAGAATACCCATTTGAAAATAAATAACAATAAATGGCTCAAGGACTAGTAGCTCACTAGAAGTAGGAGCAATAAGTACAGCTAGTTTCATAAAATGATGCATTTGCTGAAGTAACTTTTATATTTGAAGGAGTAAATATAATTAGTAGTAAAAAAACCAGAGATCAGCTTGAAAAGAATAGAGAAAGTTAACACAGAATGATAATACAGAAGTGATAACAGAAAAATACTGGTTAAAAAAAGTGTTATATGAGGTTTAAATAAAGTTCAGAAGCTTGATGTATCAGAGAAGATTTAAGTGGAGGAGAATGAGGTCTAAAACATATTTTAAAGTTTTAGTTTCTGTTTTGTTTGAGGTTTTTTCTCTTTTAGATTGTAACAATTTTGAGCATTTTTTAATTCAGCAATTTAAGTTTCTAAAAAATACAGTTTATTCAAAATCAAAGACACATAAAAGATTATCTTTTGCTTCAGAGTGGATTTCTTTAAGATTACAGAACCAAACTCACAGTTATATGAACTTATATTCCCTTCCATTGTTGTAACATATTCTCTCACAACAGTATGCAAATGGGTTTTGCTCACAGAGACGAGTGGAAGGGAGTAAGAATACAGAAGAATAGGAAAGAACTTTTACGTTCTCAAATTGTGCTAAGTGAACACTGATGAAGTGGGTTCATTATACTCTCTCAAGAAAGCAAAGGAACATTTCTTTAGTAGATACAAATTTCAATGCTGTTTTTTACATCAGTCCTGTTTTGGAAATAAGAACAAGATATTTTCACTAGTGTGAGTAGAAAGGATGATTCTGAATTTGACACAAGATAAAGGTTAGGAAAACCAGTCTTGCTGCATCACGCACTGTTGCCAAGGCTGTTCCAAATCTATGACCTTGAATGATCAGGTTATGGCCTACTTTTCAATGTGTCTGAACTGTAGGAGCTTGGTGACCGCTCCTTTTCCGTGCGTGCATGTGTGCATGCACACACACACAGGGCGGGTGAAGTTTTACTGTTCTGTAGAGACGTGTATTTAACTGACGTAAGTGTTCTTCAAATGTATAATAGGGAATACGGACACCATTTTTTTCTTCTAAAAAAATAGCTATTTAAAGTAAGAGGTTTTCATTTTTTGAGATAAAGGCTAGTGATCAATTTAAATCATAGCCAATAAGATAAAGAACTTCTTTAAAATAAACTTCTGTATTTTCTAGCTTTTTATTATTTCATAACTCAAGTACAGAAATCTTGCTAGTATGAAAATAAACACTCAGTTTTATACTGTATAAGAAAACAGAACTGTTCATAGCCATAAGTTTCTCTGGCTGATGACTGACCCAGAATTTTTTACCCTTTAGCTATTTATGCAGCTTATGAAAGGAACTCTGGTTTGACTCAAGCTGGAGATCATCTTCAAGTAAAATTCTCATACAGGTCCACATTTCTTCATGCAGGTATAATTACACATACCCAAACAGAATCAAGTTGTCTGTGTCCCTGTCGGAGTAAAGATGGTGCAAAAGGCACTCTGCTGTTTCACAGAATCACACACAGAATCCCAGAATCCCAGGTTGGAAGGGACCTCAGGGATCCTCTAGTCCAGCCTTTCTAGGAAGAGCACAGCCTAGACAAGATGGCCCAGCACCCTGTCCAGGCGGCTCTTCAAGGTGTCCAACGTGGCCGAGTCAACCCCTGCCCTGGGGAGATTATTCCAATGGTGACTGTCCTCACTGTGAAAAACTTCCCTCTCGTGTCCTGTCGGAATCTCCCCAAGAGCAACTTCTGTCCATCCCCCCTTGTCCTCTCCATGGGACTCCTTGTAAAAAGGGAGTCTCCATCTTCTTTGTAGCTGCCCCTTAAGTACTGGGACACGGTGATGAGATCCCCTCTGAGCCTCCTTTTCTCAAGGCTGAACAAACCCAGCTCTCCCAGCCTATCCTCGTATGGCAGCTTCCCAGTCCTTTGATCATCTTTGTGGCCCTTCTCTGGACCCCTTCCAGCCTGGCCACATCCTTTTTGTACAGCGGGGACCAGAACTGGACACAGCACTCCAGGTGTGGCCTGACAGCACTGAGTAGAGAGGGATAATGACTTCTTTATCTCTGCTGGTGATGCCCTTTTTGATGCAGCCCAGCACCCTGTTGGCCTCCTTGGCTGCAGCAGCCACTGTTCGCTCACGTTGAGCTTCCTGCCCACCAGGACCCCCAGGTCCCTTCCCACAGAGCTGCTCTCCAGCCAGGTGGATCCCAGTCTGGGCTGCACTCCCGGATTATGTTTTCCCAGGTGCAAGACCTTACACTTGCCCTTGTTGAACTTCATAAGGCTCTTGCTGGCCCACTCCTCCAGCCTATCCAGATGTCCCTGCAGAGCAGCTCTGCCTTCTGGAGTGTCTACTTCCCCACTCAACTCGGTGTCATCCACAAACTTCATCAGGCTCCACTTGACCCCGTTATCCAGATCACTTATGAAGATGTTGAATAACATTGGGCCCAATATCGATCCCTGGAGGACTCCACTAGTGACAGGTCACCCCTTGGAAAAGGAGCTGTTTACCACCACCCTTTGGGTGCGGCCTGTCAGCCAGGTCCCCACCCGCTGCACAGACCACTTGCCTAGGCCGTAACGCATTAATTTCTCCAGGAGGAGGCTGTGGGGGACCATATAAAAGGCCTTGGGAAGGCCAGGTAGACAATGTCCATGCCCGCCCCATGTCAACCAGGCAAGTCACTGTGTCATAGAAGGCCACCAGGTTTGTCAAGCACGATCTGCCTTTAGTGAAGCCACGTTGGCTTTTCCCAGTCACGTGCTTCCTTTGACTTGTGATGGCTCTCAGGAGGGTTCGTTCCATAACTTTCCTAAGGATTGAAGTAAGGCTGATGGGCCTATAGTTACCTGGATCCGCCCTTGAGCCTTTCTTGTAGATAAGGGGTGACATTAGCCTTCCTCCAGTCCTCTGGGACGTCCCCCGTTCTCCATGACTTCTCGAAGATTATGGAGAGCGGCCTTGCGATGACATCAGCCAGCTCTCTCAACACCCTCGGGGGGATGGCGTCAGGGCCCATCAATTTGTAGGGGTCAAGCTCCTGTAGTAATTCATGTACTAACTCTTCCTTCACCGATGGTGGGTCTGTGTTTGGATCAACCGGGAGTTTTGTTCCCAAAGCCTGGGACCCAACAGTGCTGGTAAAGACAGAGGTGAAGAAGGTGTTGAGGGCCTCTGCCTTTTCAGCATCATTGGTGATTGACTCTCCTTTTATGTTTAACAGCAGGCCTATGTTTTCCTTCTTTTTTTGCTTATGGTTGACACGTCTGAAGAAACCTTCCTTGTTGTTTTTCACGTCTACAGCCATTTTCAGTTCGAGCTGAGCCTTTTGCTTTTCTAACTGCATCTCTGCACACTCTGGCAATGCCCTTATAGCTCTCGACAGATAATCCTCCGCTTCTCCATCTCTGGTATGCTTCCCTTTTGGATTTGAGTAGACCCAGGATGTCATGGTTTTGCCATGGGGGTCTCTTGCTCCGCTTACTTCCCTTTCCTTTGTAGGGGATAAATTGGCTTTGTGCTTCCAAGAGAGAGTTCTTGAAGAATTCCCAGCACTCACTAGCTCCTTTGTCTTCCATGGAAGCTTCCCATGGAACCCCTCCCAACTGAGCCCTGAGTGAACTGAAGTTTGCTCTTCTAAAATCCAGGACCCTTGTCTTAGAGCTGACCTTCAGCACACTCAGCAGGATCCCGAACTCCACAATATTGTGGTCACCGCAGCCAAGGCTGTCACTAACTGAGATGTTACAAAGCAGGCTTTCTCGGTTTGTGAATAGCAAGTCCAGCAGCGCCTCCTTCCTGGTTGGCACATCTAACATTTGTGTCAGGAAACGGTCCTCTATACATTCCAGGAACTTGGTGGGTGACATGCGAGCTGCCGTATTGTTCTTCCAGCAGATGTCTGGGGAGTTGAAGTCACCCATCAGGACCGGGTTCTGTTGGCCAGAAGTTTGCTTTAGTGCCCCAAATATCGCTTCATTGGCTTCGTCATTGTGGTTAGGAGGTCGGTAGCAGATACCCACTGTGAGGTCCTGCTTGGAGATGACCCCTTTGACTTTAACCCAGATGCATTCGCTAGAGCAGTCGCAATCACCATAGTTGACTTCGATACATGTTTAGCATTTTACATTCTGTGGAGCTGTGCAAGAAAGTTCACAAGAACTCGTAGCTTACAATCCTGTTGTGGCAGCTACAAACTCCTCCCTTTTAGCAACTTGTCCTACTTATACTTCAGTATCTTTTCTCACCAGCTCTCAGAGGGCCATGCGAAATTTGCAAAATTGCCTAGTTTTGTGCTGGCCCTGAGAGCATAGTATCAATATTTAATTTCCCCAGATCAATTCATTTCTCTGCTTTGGACAGCACAGTAGTTGATACTGCTTCATTCATGTTTAAAAGGCAATACTTGTATAATTTTTTCACTTCAAGGAAGGTTATATAAGAGGATAAAAAATTACATGAAGAAAATAGATTTGGTCAAAAGTGAAAACTTGAAAATCAGAGGCTCAGATGAAGCAGAAAGGGATGTCAAAGGAGTCAAGAATGGGAATCTAAAGGACAGAGGGAGAAAGAACATCATGAAACACTGTCCCAAGGGAAGCATGAGACAAAGGAAGAATCCCAGCAGAGCAAGCATGAAGACTTCAGAGGCATAAGCAATCAGCTTGGTTGAATAAACTGAGATGTCTGAGACATCTTAATGTTTATGCAGAAAACTAGTTAAAAACATCAGTGATATCAGTTTCATTGGTGTGACAGGAGACATAAGAAATGACTTTGCTTCTGAAACTACCTAACCTATGTTTCACTGACATCCATTTATGTAGGTAATATTGCTGTTGTGGACATTTGATCAGTTTTAGACACAGAAGACAATACCTCACCTCTCAACAAAGATAGAACAGAATACTCTAGTACAAAGATTTCAGTCCGATTACAAACCATTTACTAGATTAAATTGCAAAATTACCAGAAATAATTAAGGGTAAAAAATTATGGAAGTCAATGAACAAAGTCAATTACATATCTCATTTTCTTTTTACCCTACTTGTTCACCAAGGAAAACATGTTTGTCCTCCTTTGAAAGGCAAAACTTAATGTGGGAGTGAGCAAATGTAATCTTTCTGCTTTCCTCTCTGTTAATGCAGAGCTTCTACCTGTATTAACGCAATGGGACCATCTCAAATTCAGTACACACTTCTAAACAAAATAGCTATACGTTCTTTCACTTATTTAGTTTTTCAGTATAATGAGAAGAGACAAAAACCAACTGATTTTGAGTTGGAAGGGGAAGAAACATTGGTCCTACCAACTGATGGAGACTTTGATCAAATCTCCTTTGACAAAAGGAGTCAAACCTATCCTGTTCAACAGGAAAGGACCTAAGCCAGAATTGTATGGAAAATTTATTATCTGAATAAATCCAAAGAAATCAACGCTGAACTCTCTCCCAAAAAAAAGATTGCAGAACATATTCTCAACAGCATTTGCTTTCCAGCTTTAGATAGCTGTGTCTGTTAAAAAGAACTTGTTTCAGGTGTCCATTTTATAATGCAGCATCCTAAGAGAATTTTACTAGGAGTCATTCAGAATGTGTATGCGAACCCATAATGGCTCAGGCATGAAGGAGAGTCTGTATGTTATTTTTGTTCATCTCTTTGGAATTATTCATTCTGAAATTATCAGTTACTTATTCTGACATTACTTTGTGAAAACATAAAATCTTTTGATTTCAGCTAAGCAGTGAGGATCTTCTAAGGATCTGCTGAGGTGCAGAAGGAAAAAATTTATGTGAGCAAAGTGTTTTTCCAAATTTTAATTTGGGAAGTTAACTAAAGAAGCTGACAGACAAGACTTTTTAGAGTCCATGTTAACATATGTCTGGGTGGGTGCCTGTGCATACGCACACGCACACACATATACACACACACAAGAAGTCGTACAGCAGTTAAACATGTCCCTACATGTCCCTTTCTAAGAGTTACTAGATTTTTTTTTCCACTTTAAGTAAGCTTTTTAAATAACGTCTCTCTCTTTGTTTCACCCTCTGAGTTCACCAACATACAAAAGCTTTGAATTATGCATAACTGAAAACAAATGACTTGCTGTTAGCTTGAATATAATAATTAATTTATAGAAATATTTAACCTTGTTTACTGAAATAGTACAGATGTCCATCATCTATGCTGTACTGCAAAGCCTTTCTAAAGGCTTTTCTAGATCATACAATGTAGTTAAAGGTAACATTGATGGCCCCGGCCTGAAAAAGAGTTTAAAAGCCGCTAAGAAAGAATAATCACTTCAGAAAGAAATTGTTAGCCTCTGGTTACATCAAAGCAATTTAGATTTTCATGGGGCTTGACTTTAACACATGATTTCTAACATATTTGAAAGTTTTTGTCAGGCTATTATATAAAAATTATCTGATAATTCTCTTGGACATTGAATTTTACTTTTATTATAAGACCCTTTTAAAACCCCTTAAGTAATGATTATTTTCATATAAAAAAAAGAAAAAGAATAGCAAATAAAAATTTGTTTCAATAATTTGACTTTTGGGTCATTACTTAAGCTTTTGGATCATACAAAATTTTGGAATGAGGTGTGAAATACTTTTATGGTTCAGGAGGTTATCTAATGTATGCTGATGAGTATTCAAGAAAAGATATGCTGTCTCATCAATGAATACGGAAAAACATATATCAAGGAGAAGACAAAAGTCCTCTCATAAATCCATATAGGATACATGTACCATCTCCGTTACAGGTCTTTCACCTGACTTCAGAGGTAAAATATATCTGAGGGCAGGAAATTAAGACTTCTGTATAACAAACTGCAACTGATAAGTTTTCTTCCATGCTACTTATTTAGTTTCAACTCTTCTTTGGGAAAATACAATCCAAACTGAATTGTTTCTTTCATAACTCCTGATCTCTGGAGTAATTAAAAGTACATCAAGTTTTAAGAAATATCAGTGCACAATTGTTTGCTGATGGTGCAATAAGCTCCATGTGGCATTTTATATAAAAAAACAAAACCAACCCAAAAGAAAACCCAGACCCAAGACTAAAACCAGACTCATACTTTTTCTCTTCCAATCCCAACATTTTCTGTTCATGCTTAGGTAGGGAAATCAACTCTTACTGTAAAAAACTTTTAAATTTTATTTTAGCTAATCTTAATTATTTAGATTACCATTTTGGAGCAATTGTCAGTTCTTTTAGGCAACTATCTCAGGATTTCACCTTTTATGAAAAAAATTCTGCACCTAAAAATAGTGAGAAAAGATGGCTGCATCTATAAAGGCATGTGATATATATAGTTTTCTAAATTGGCTAAGGTCTAGTTGTTCAGTTTTGTCCTGAAATTTTACAAACTGCTTCAGTATTCTTTTGACAGTCCTGAAATGACAAGATACTTGCACTGAAAAATAGTTTGGGAAAGGGATGTGGAGTGAAATCTTGGTGTTCTTTTTTATGTCAGTAAAAACCCCCACTAATTTCAAATTGTTAAAATAATGCCAAAGTAAAGAATATTTGAAAATGGGATGGTATTTCGAATTAGATTAAGCAGTATAATTTTTTAAAAATTGTGAGTTTAAATCCAAATCAACTAAATCCAGCTGAAGCAGAATATAGTTAAAAGTTATCTCTGCATGGGGACTTTATGCCATGATAATCCATCCATGGGTGCACCAATGCAGTATATGGCACTAAAGACACATAATAAAGAAATAAATCCTGAAATATCAAAGTATGACAGGGTTTGTTTTTTTAAAAAAGTGGTTCTTCAGTATTTGGTAATGTCCCAAAGCTAAACAAATGTTAATAATACTCTCAAGGGCATTGAGACAGGAAAGCTTCAGAAAGGTGACTCAAAAAAAGGGAGGATTTTAATATTTAATCTGAAAAACTAGGATAAATTGAGCTTATCCCAATTTGTAAAATCATTCTAAATCTGGTGCACTGGAAGAGGATAATTTCATTTCAAGAGGTCGGGAGTTTGCCTAGATGTGTACACTGTGGGTGTATTTAATAAGTGACAAAGTTTGCATAAGTTTGCATCAAAGGAAGTTTGCCCCTTAGTGTATTGTAGGATATTGTGGAATACTCCTGCTAAAGGCCAGGGCTGAACACACAGTTCTAGATGTAGTTTTGCTAGACTCATAACAGACAGCAAATTAATGGCATGATGTTATCTAAAAATGAATTATTCAGCCTCATTTGGAGTGGTTTGGATCAGCTCAAAATACCTTACCTTTTTTCTGCAATTACGTTTAACTGAGGTACAGTTCTCAGTGGGTTTCTTGTAAGAGGTATCGGAGTAAAAGATTTGGCCTCCTGAGAAGTGGGCTGTTCTTAGGGATGACTTTCTAGACTAGAGTTAAGGTCAAGGTCTCTGGCATGATGTTATATAATCTCTTTCTTGGCATGTTGAAAATATATTAATCCTTTAAAAATATATAACAGCTGGTGTTTTGAAGATGCCAGCAAAAACTGAGGTTCAAAGAGTCAGCCTACACTTGAGCTGGACGTATTTTATTTACAGCACGTTCATGGAGGTGGACCCAAGTGAACCAAGGAGGTTAAATACCTGACAACGAACACAAAATTTTTACTTGATGCAAGACTGACCGTGTTTCAGATTTGTTCATGACTGTTTTTAACTGATTTCTGCTAACTTTCATAAACTTTTAGGATACAGGTGAATGGAAGACAGGCTGTAATTTCCAATACTGAGGTTGTTCTCTGTTCTGCTTTTAGAAAGCATTTATTTATATTGCTTTTTCTTAAATATTTATTTTCCATTAAAAGGGGGGGAGGGGTGCGGGGCGGACATGACTAGGGCGTTGTTTTCAGTCAAGCAGAAGCCTTGTTAGATCCCCCAAGGTAACAGACATCTGACTTTTGTCCTGCTTTTTCCTGTGTAAGGCGCTGACTACGTTGCCAGGTTCACTCTTTTTCTTCTGACGATACTTAACCCTTTCACCTTGTGGCAGAAATTCAGGATCTGAACACAGGTGTTAAGAAATGGAAATGTAAATATATGTTTTTCTTCAATTTGTTGTTCACACAGACCCTATAGTTAGTCCTGTCAGAGACAATAGTTTTGCCATATTTCACTACATTTTGCTCCTCAAATGCCCCTTCCCTTGCCTGCAGTACATAGCAGGTTCTTACCTGGCAGCGGCTTCCACCACACCAAAAGTTAATCAGAAAACGTATGTTACCTGTGCTGTTGTAAGCGACAGAAAGACTATGAGGGCCTTTCTGCTTCTGCTGTCAGGCATAGGCTTAGATGAGACAGATCTGAAGTTGCTTACACTTGCTACAGGCATTTTATCCCAACCGCCAGCATCTGTTTCCAGTGAACCATTTTATCAAGGTATTATTTCACTGGAGGGTGAAGTGGCGAAAGTTATCCTCATACAAGCTGTTCCATTGTAAATGTTAGGTATGCTTAAGGTTTTGTTGTTTTGTTTCGTTTTGTGCATAACTACAATTTAAAATATCTAACATTTACATCACAGACTGTTTACAATTTGTTACCTACAAAGTTATGAAAAACCTTATCTTGTTGGAAGAAGCTTGGCTTGATGGAATTTCAAATCTTGGCTCAGATTTGAAATTCTGAGATATTCTTCCAAAAGTGCCTACATGCAAACTACCTACTAAAGAAGGGATTGCATTTTCAGAAAGGACGTGACTTATTGGATGATTAGTGCAGAACAGATTTTTTCTGTTTTCTTTTTTTTTTTTTTTTTTAAGAAGAAAGACCGGAAGTTTTACTATTACCTACTAGAGAAAAAGAAGTTCTGAGCAGGAGGCAATTTCTTCACTTGAAATGTTGCTCTTTGAACACAAAGAAACACAGATGTGAAAGGATCAGAAGCAAGCCACACAACCATACAAACTCTTTTTCTAGTCCATACCAAAAAACCCAGTGCTCTAGTTCACTTGCATAATGTTTCCTTTTCAATTACAGTGCAGTCAAGAAAAGCCAGTCATAACTATATTCACACATACAATAAGTGACTTTTCTCACCAAGAGAAAAAAAAAATGCATACTTTTCAACTGACAAAGCTGTCTTCTGAAATTTCCTGTTCTGAGACTGAAAAAAGATAGTGTTATGAATGGACAGAAAAGTCCTCTATGACACTTTTAAAAACTTTTCTTAATTTCTCACAAGAGGAAAATCACAATTTCTGTTTCTCTCGGCGGTCTGGAATTCTTATGTTTAATATCAGCTGTTACTTTGCCTTTAAATGTGAATTATATCAGACACAACAAGGTTTATTTTCTTCCTAATGCTTATCCTGTTAAAGTGTGCGCACAGGTGGCATTTCAGCAAATAGATGTTCACTGTACGTGAGCTGATGGTGCAGACAGCTAAAACTCGGGGTCAGGTCATATTAGAGCCTGCATTATGGGGGGATAGTTCTGCTTGTCAACGACACATCATGAATGCACTTTGGACTGAGGGAAAAAAGCTAACATATACCGTAACTGTCTAGGAAGGAAGTCAATGTCGCTAAACTCTCTATAATATGGGGAAAAAAAGTGTGCGTAGGTTCTTACAGAGAGTGATCCGGAGTATGTTCCAAACATGTTGAATTATGAGTCCAAAATAAGTAGCCTCCCGGTTTAGACATAACCAGTGTTTGCCAATGTAAATGGCTACAAACTGTGGTGAACTAAGTTTGTTTCATAAATAAAAATAAAGAAAAACTAAGCAAAAGTTGGATAACCTATTTTTTAAATTAATCTTCTTTAATGTTAGCCTAAAGTCTGGAGACCTCACCTGTCCCCCTGAAGAAATACTACTTTAAAGGAATCTTTCTTTTTCATGCCATCATATGCTTTTTTAAGTGGAACAGCTACTGAAACTTTGAAAGTGGAACACAGTGGAGCTGAGCTGAATAATAAACTAAAATTTGCTTCTGGCTAAAAGAAGTTTTAATTCTTTTTTCTTCTTCTTTCTTCTAAGCTTCCATGTCTGTAGTTCCTTGCAGTTCCCAAAGGACTGAAGATAACGGCCTTCAACACAGACACTGCAGAATGGGTAAGATGTCTGTAATGTATAATTTAGCTCAACTTCTCCAGTCCATATTATAAGAAATGGCACTGTTATCACCTTTTAGAAAGACATAGCGTCATTTATTGGTTGCACCTCCTTTTCTAACCCGTGTGTGCCAATCTGCATGGGAGAGAACATTGAAGGGAGTGATGAATAGACTGGACTCCCCAGGGGACGAGGATTATTTATGAAGTTAGTTACTCCAGTTCAGTGAACAGTGTAATTCATGTCAAAGTGTGTGACTTAAGCCCAGTGCATTACAAACTTCACTCCAGGAGACAATTTGAAACCTGGAGATCAGAGGAAGGCTGTGGCAAGGCAATGGGTAAAGCACATTTTCTAATGAACTTTTTCCACCATACGCCTAATGAAACCACAGTGCCAAAACTCCCTGTGCAGCTTTCAGACCACCGATACAATTCACTTTTTCCTACCATTGCACTGTGTCACACAGCTATCTGTGCAATGACAGGCAAGCTCATTTTTGATCGTTAACAAAATACACTTCTCAGTCTTAAAATGTTTATAATTTAAGTGTCTGTGTGAGAAATTACTACAGAAAATATCATGAGGCCTGTGCAATACTTTAGGATCAAAGACAACAGCAGCATTTTATGGAAAATCTTATCAATTTTGAGCATCACCCAAGTTATCACTTGCTGCTTGTTTTCTGACAATAGCTGTCAAGTCAACGCAATAGCACTAGTGGCCACTCTTCTGGTTGTGACTCAAATCATTCATTCCTATTTTTGTTTCTCCTTCAGCTGCTGCCCTACGACAAAGCATGTTCTGCCCCTCTATACTTTATACTGCAAAAGCAGGTGAGGTTCACAAAATCTATATTATTTTTGTCATTAAGCATTTCCATATGTTCAGTACATTTCATTTTAATGCACATATCACCCTAAAAGTATCAAGAAAAAATAAATTAAATAAGCAGGTAACAGATTCACAACAAAGACAGTACTTCTTCATAAAATTAGGAGATATGAGTAACTCTGAGTTGCCACGTGGACTTATTTATCTGGATTGAAAAGTCATACGGGCAAATTGACAGAAGAAATATGGGACACTGAACACTGTCATTCTTTTCATTTACTTCAGATCCTATGTTAGAAAGTTACAGTGATGATCTTTACATAACCTCTGAGCATCTCCTTGTCAGCTAACAAACCAGGCAGGATTTTCAAGGGCAATCATCCAATATTCCACCCATAGAAGGCTGGTGCAGATGTAATTCTGACCCCATGATTCCTCAGGAAAACATTTGGGAACACTATCAACGTGACATGAATTCTGACAGTGGAATTGGGCTTCTGCTCCTGTGCCATGTTTGCTCCAGGCTCTTGACATCTAAGCCCTTCAGAACGAGACTAAATCCTCTTTTTCCCAGGCAGCTTCCTCCCTTCAGGTCTTTCCTTTTTCTTTATTGCTTTAATTAATGTTCACCATCCCTTTTTTTTTTTTTTTTTTTTTTTTTTGAGGAGGGGGGAGTGACAAGAAACATTGTTTAGTTCTTTCATCCTTATTTCTTTGTATTTTCAGTCTTCTCTCACTTACCCTCTCTCGGCCACCTGAGGTGGGGGCACACGCTGGCCTCTGAGCAGCTAGCCTCAGCCGACACCGGGGCAGAGCCTGCAGCTCTCTCCTGTGCATGTGAGTTCCTTCTTGGCTGATTGCATTAGGGCGGCTGTCAGAGCACGGACGGAAGGTGGGCGGTTTTCAAGGATCTCTTCTCTACACAAACATGGAGGCAAGAGCACAGTCAGCCTGAGGACTGGTGGATCTGGGACACACAATATTTTTATTATTTGTTTTTTAGTGTGGACCAGCAAGCAGCTGATGAAAAATAGAGCAACTGAAAAAAATAAAGCAACCCTTGACACAATATATTTAAAAAAACCCTGTAACGGTTACAGTCATGAAATAATGCACAGATGTCCTCATCCTTAACGAGTGTCCACAGGCTAGAATGCATGCCTTAAATCCACTCTGTAAGAATGTAATTTTTTTTTTCCTCTTAGCTCTTTCTCAAATTACCTTCTGCTATAGGACACTCCGAAAGCATCAAACTAGACAGCAGAGCCTCAAAAGTCAGATATTTATTGTTACTTCTCTTACTTGACCAGGAATTCACAATTCTTATGCTTTTGTTGCTAATGTATCACCTTCATTCCCTTCTCTGACCTGCTTGTTTGTTGCACCCACCTGTTTACAGTTTGTGATCCCATTGGCATTCTATTAGACTTTCCCAAGGGCACTAGATGGGTGTATTCCAGAAGTTCCTCAGAAATAATATAAAATTATCACTTGTTAATGAATGTGTAAATCTCAGCGAGTACATAAGCCAGATCTCATAGTGCTGGAGTACTGTCGCGCTGAATATCGTTAGGTCTTCACACATGCAAAAAGAAACAGAGGGACTCTCAGATTATGTGTGAAACTCCAGAATTTTGGTAAAAAAATGTATAGATGAGGTTAAAAAAAGAACAAAATTCTGCAGTAGGAGACATTTTATCTGGAATACATTTTTATTTTTTCACACAACTGATATATATGTAGCATACCAAAAATAGCAACGTCCTTTAATTTTTGTGGAAATATACATTCCCTTTAACAGGAATTCATCCTTGAACTGAAAGAAGAAGATGATTGTTAGGAATCTCTCATAATGAAAAAAATTCAGAAACCATAAGGTCTATTTACTCTTTTCTAAATAAAAAAAATGCTGACAGAAATATTACATTCATGTCTAGTAAGTACTGCTCTAATTTATTTATTGCTTCTGTAACTGCTGGCAATGCAAAAATAAATCTGAGAACTGTTCAATGCCTTTTGGCCAGACAGGCATAATAAACATTTTTTTTTTTTTAGATGTGCAACTTACTGCAATCTCTGTTTTGAATAATGAAAGGAAACCTTAAAATTTAAGCTTTTTTTTTTTTTTCCCCAGCTGCTTACAGGGTATGTACAAAAGTGTTAAGCCACAAGGTAAAATTCAGATTTCCATTAACACAAGGAATACCAAAGCTCTCTGACTTGTTAATTTAGCGTTAGTGCTCTGTTCTCTGGCCTCTATGCTAAGGATGTTCCAAGTCCTTCACTGGGGCATTACACACTCTCCCTTCCATCAGAGCTGAACTCAGGGATTTTTAGTGTCAACAAATTAAACCAAATGTCATGCAGCTGTCTTGCCTAACAGCCTTGCTCAACGGGGAGCCTAGCAAGCTCACTTCAGCTGGAATAACCCCTCTCAACCCACAGTTTCAGACACGCAAACAGGCAGAAAAGCAAGGTCAAGCAACGAAAAACTGAATGATTCACAGTCTTGAGACAAAATTTCATGCCTAATGATGCTGACAGGCTTTTTTTTCTCCTACAACACAAGGAATAACTGTAACTCACCCAATTCAGGCCACATGCATCAGTATCTGTGTTCATTAAATGAAGAGTTGATAAATCTAAGTAATAAAAGGGAGTGGCTCTTTTTTATTTTCTTTTGTTTTTTCTTTTTCCTTTTAAAATGAGCTGCAGCAACATTGTGCCTGATGTGACAACCCACCTAATTCCATCTTTGAGATTAATGTGTTCATTAACAAAAAAAATTGAGGTTTTTGGACACCAGTTCTAATGACTATACTACTGCAATCTTTACTATTCTAACCATTAAGGTCTTTTAGAGTATGAGTTAACAGGATCTATTCAGCTGTTTGCTGCAGTCACTTGAGGGTTTGTTGCTATTCAACTGGTGGTAAGAATTTTACAATTATTGATTCTATGAAGAGGAAGAAGTCAGAGTATATGTTACCCTATAAAAGACAGTAAAAGTAACCTGCATCCTCTGTGCAGTGACTTTTCATATAAAGCTAGGAACGTTACTGAGAAGGAAAATAGCTGGTAGTTAAGTTCTGTCACTGTGGTGCTAAGGCTCCTGAAAAATCACTTAGGGTGATATTTTCAAATTATTGCACCAAGGGGTAAGATTTCCAAAAGACTTTATACATTTTTGAAATGTAATTTACGTTTGAAAATGTACGTGGAAGTTAAAACTCTAATTGCAATTCAATAGTACATACGCTCCTCAGTTAATTCTACCTACTAATGAAATATGAGGTCTTGAGCCAAGTAGATAATTTTGGAAATTTTATTTCTAACGTAAAAGAATGTAAAAAAAAAATCTAAACACCAAATACATTTCTGTTTAGGAGGGTAACTATTGATATAAAAGATCACATTTGACTGCTGCTTTTGAAAACATTATCCTCTTTCCTCCACCCTGAGTTCTGAGGTATGCAATACATCCATGAGATGCAATATATTGATATCTAGAAAATTGAGCAGGAACCTGAATGAAAGTATCTAAAATACTGTAAGTTTATTTCATTTGCATATTACATGTGGTAATGCCTTACATAGCGAAGACTTGCTCAGTAATAACTGTGATATGATTTTTAAATCACTGATAAAGCATTAGTAATTCATTATTCATTAAAATTGTAACATTTTAACTTCTATTTGTAGCCTACAGAAACATTTTTAAAGTATTTCTTTATCTAGATATTCAAGTGTCATATTCTTAAACAATAGGCAAGTCATTTTCTCTCTGCTACAGTTTTGTAAAAGAAAGCATGTTTCTGCTGGTGTGTTAAAGACTGAGAGTTTCTTCTTTTCTGCTCAATGTCCAGTTATGGTGTTTGGCAACTTTAAAAATGTTGTAAATGAGAAGTGGCACTTCCACTGTTTTTTTCAGGTAAGATGTTTTCAAAATAATCCAAATAACTCTGCAGCTCTTGAGACTCTTCTGCTTAAGTGAAAAGAAGAGGTTCAGGGGTTGGTTCCAGTATTTTTTGCCTATGGTGGAAAGCTGCTTGTCTGACAGGCCAATATTTCTCGTACATTTCCCTAGAATGGTCAAACTTAAAATCCCACATAAGAGAGAACATCTGTTTATCCATAAAAACCCTTCCCCGTTCATCCACGCAGGGTGGGTGAGTATCAGTTCTGAACTCTCTTTCACCAGGAAGGAACTGTGGAAAGTCATTAATGCTTACATGCCCTTCCTGAGAGACATGCTTCAGCGAAATACGAACCGCAGAGCTCCGTGTGCGAATAAGTGAGTGACTCTCTACAGCCATTGCAAAGCAGGTATCCAAACCGAGTACTCTTTTCTTGCCCTGGTATCTATTATCACTATAAATAGTTACTTCTGGGAAAACACACTCATACACAACACTGGATAGCAGTACAATTTAAGGAGAGTATAAATGCTGACTGAATAAGTTACTCTTAGCAGCAGCTGCATGCCAGATATTATGATCTTCATTCATTAGTAACAGTATTAAATTTGTCTAAATAGAGCCTTGCCTAATTATCTGTAATGACAAAAGGGAGCCTCCTAAGCTGCATCATCCACTTTGGCTGCAGGGATGGATCCCAAACTAGACTCAAGGTACAGAGCAGAATATTCTACTGTAACTCATCTTCTTCTATTGTAATTCAAGTTCCTCTTAAGCTTATTAATGAAGAAGTAATCCTAATGATAATATAATCCTCTTAGGTTTGTAGTGTTTTTCTGCAAGAAGTAGGGTAGGACTGCCGCTGTGCTATCGAATGAGTCATTAAACTCATTTCGAAATAGTGAGAAAAAGAGGTCACATAGGCATAATTTAGGATTTTGCTTAAACAGTTTAACAGGATTTTTAACTTGTTCATTTATGGCCAAATGGTCTTTGAGGATCTTGATATCTGAAAGAGCAAGTAATTTTACCTCTCATTGTGTGGGTTTAACTGAGATTATATTCCTAAAACAAATTGATCTTATAGAACAGACTACAGCAAATACAAAACTTTTAGTCATGGCTGACACATGGTGTGATGTACCAGTAACTGCTGCCCACATAAAGAATCACTAATTAGTCCTGATTAAACATTTGCTTTATTTTGAGCATGAGTCATCACATTCATATTTAATAAAAGACTTAAGTTTGTGCTTAAAATTCACCTAGGTCAAGTTAAGCATTTACTGTAAGGTAAGGGTATATTTTAACCATTTTTTTTAAGCTATCGTCAGAACACATGATCACCAAAGTGAAGATGTACAACTAGATAGACTTCTTTTCTAACCTTTATTTTCCTTCATCCATATTTGTTTCACCTCTAGAAAAACATAATAATCCATTGCTGTTCTTACATTTTTTTTATTCTTCAGGCGTATATAATGAGCATTTTTAGAACTAAAAGTATTTTATTAGTTTTTTAAAACATGCATTATTTTAAATAAAATTTTTAAAACTCTGAGTGGGAAATAAATATGTCTCTATTTACAAGTCATCTCAAAATTGCATGATCACTTTTTTTAAATTTTTTTAATAGAAAAGGAAGCAAATTAAAATTTAAGCACTGCATTTATAACATACATGTGTTTTATCAAATCATTGCAAGCTGTAAAGACAGCCAAGGCAGTATAGCATAATGAAGAAATTTTTCACACTAAAATTACTATTTTATGAGCAAGATTGTGTTCTTAAGTCAACTTTTTTTTTTTTATTGTGGGCTATCATTCACTTAAAAACAGTTTTGAGACCTGCACTTTTATATAGTGCATTAAACACCTAAAGGCATTTTGAATCAAAATCTGTAATCATGTAATCATTTTTAAAAGAAGGAAGCAACTTGTGAGCGTTCCCAGTCCACCAGCCACTAGGTAGTTTCTGTATATGTTCCACCTCTACAATAGGGGTGGAGATGATTTGGGCCAAGCTTCCAAATGGTTAATTTTGTAGGAATATATGCTTCTACAGTCATTAACAGATTCAGTCTTGTAAGCATGGAAGTCCCACAGGAAAACTGACCCGTTTGATGGATCAGCTATTTTTAACTTCTATATCCAGATTCCTCATCAACAGAGATCTCCAGTTTCTGCAGCACTTTCACTTGACCAGAAAGCTAGACTTCAGAGCAACTTCCTTCGCAGTGTTACCAGCTGCCACAAATTACGTGCTTTTGGAAGAAAAGCCAATAACGGTGGCTGAACATCAGCAGTGAAATCAGTTCCAATGGCCACCTTAGGGTTTCTGGTGGCTGAAAGGAAGGTGTTTCTCTAGCAAGTTAAGTAAATTAAATATTAAAAGTTCAGATGATAACTGGAATCTTTGAGCTAATTCTAAAAAGTTAATTGAAGAGAAGCCAACTTTCATTGTATTCTTCGCAGCCATGTATTGCAAAAATTAAAGCTCTGCAGGTGGTCTAAATGCTTCAATGTCTTTCAGAGAAAAATGATTTTCATCATCTCATTTGTATTAAAGAGCAGTAACTTGTTCCATGTTGGCTTAAGAATATGGATGTGAATAGGGAAGGACACAAGATCTTACACTGGTCACACCTGGGTCATTCAGAGCATTTTGAACTGTCCTATTTAAATTAAGTTCGTTGAGATTTGAACCGTTTCTTCATTTTTATTTTGCTCAGGAACAGGCCTATGTCATTGAGACATATCTGTTGCATATCTGTAAGCAACAGCTCATGACAACTACTCACAGACAGTGTCAGAATAATATAAAAACTATTATAAGTTTGTTATTGACACACTAGTAGAGTTTTGCCCTGGCAGAGAGGAAGCATGTACTGCATATCTTAGTTAAAAGAGCTCCACTCTCAACTTCAAGATTTGGTTGGCAAACAAACCTTACAGTCTTCGCTATGTGAAATTAAACCTTAAGACCATAAATGCAGCTGGGACACTCACCAGACTACTTTGTATTTAATTGCATGCTAGCTGGAAGTAATTGCAATTCAAAAGCCCGAGTTTTACTTATGAGGCTAAATTGCAAAATATGCACAAACAGATACCATGGGGACCATTCCAACACAGCATAAATCTAGAAAATTGTAGCTTGTCACTAAATGAATTTATTTGCTATGGTGGTACAGTACAAGCAGGGACAAATAGCAAAGGGAGGGCTCTCTGGTGACATAAGTATGTGCTTCATTTGTAATAACTTAATAAGTGTCTCTGAGGATCCGTACCATTTGGGCAGTAGAGATTGACCCACATTCCCAAAACTCAATGTGCCTTCCTGTAGATCTTTCACATACCCACACAAATACTGTTTGCAAGTTGCGATCACTATTTACCTAATATCTAAAATAAAGTCAGAGAACTCAATTAAAGGAACAACATAACTTAAAGTGGAGAACAAACTGTCTGAACCTCTGCACTTGAGGACTATCAAGCCCCAGACTGGTGTTCTACAGAAGTTTTCTGAATGTTCTGGGCACTGCTTAGGGAAAGCACTGCTCTCTTTAACACAGTTTGCAAACTGCATCAATATTGAGCATGCTTGATATGTCTTTCACATAACTCCATGAGAGACAGGCTCTTTAGACATGGATATTGTTCTCAGTAGGATTTAAGTCCTAATTTTAAAATGAGGCTGAATTCGAAAGGGGCCTTAGGAGACATATACCATGCAGTGCAGAAACTCTTGAACCAAGAATTAGGGCTCATTAATTCAGTTAAACTCAGTGACACACACCTACACTTAGACCATGTCTGGAACCAGAGTGAGGTGAAGTTCTGAGTTGTTCTCCTATGCAGACATGACTGTGGGTGCATAATGAAATTTTAGCTCTCAAGTTCAAAACTGCGTTTCTCCAGGCCCCTAACTGAGCCACCACCCAATTTTTGAGGTGCTCAGCCCATAGACAACCTACTTTTCAATGCTTAAATTCAGCCTGTGTTCTGAGTTCAGCATCTGCATTGAAAATCCTCAGTCTTTATAGGAACAGGACACTTAACACTTATCTCAAATCCAAATCCCCTGAAGGTCCAGAATTTATACTTTTCTCCTTTGTCTTCAGGGGGGAACTTGATTCTGTCAGCATCCTTTCACATACCTAAGATAAAACTGGTGTTAAGCTCCTTATAAAATACATAGTCAGGCAGCATTTTATTTTATAAAAAGGTCTCCTCCTCTTCCCCAAAGCACACACTCAGGTTGTGAAAGAAATTAATTAATTTCTAACTGAGATTATTCAGACCCACACCAGCCCCCAGAAAAAGCCCTAACTAGCAAATTGTAAGCTCTTCTCAGACTTTCTATGCTTTCTTTGAAGCTAAACCACTGTTCAGGATTTATTAGAAAAGCAAAAGGTGATCCGAACTCCGCATCTCATGAAGAGGGCTTCAAACCTGGTAGATATTTGTATGAATGTCATCAGCAATGGATTAACTACTACTATAGGTAGACAGGCATTGCCTCATGCTGAGTGGCTGATATTATCGTAGGAAATAAATCAGTAGCTACCACTTACTAGGCTTTCAAGATATTCAGATTTCAATTAGCATCAGTATTATTTTCTACAGATTCCACAGTTCATTAGCAAGACTTGACAGTCCTGACAGCTGGTGCTTTGGAGCACTCCTGTATAGTATTCTTCGGTGACCTTGACGAACACTTTAAATCACTTTAGTTCTGTTTTGGAGAACAGATTGTCCACTCTGAATTTATAACCTGCACTGCTACTGAGCCAGCTTCCTCGGCCAGCTTCTGCCTCCCAATTTCTGAACATCTGCTCTTCAGAGAATCTAAGTCATCACCTGGATATTGGGTGAACTTAAAGGTAACCAAGTTCGTAAGAACATAATTTGCCTCATTTCCCATATATTTCTCCCTATATCCCAATATATTGAGGGTAATAAGTATTTTTTCTAATTCCTATAGTAGTGTACATTGCAAAATTAAACTACTGAAGGTGAGATTTTTGGTCATGTAAATGTACCAGCAGAGTCAGCGATGTCTGAAACTGTTTCAGAAATATTTACTGTCATGCCCTAGAAAAAGTAAAGTTTGGTTCCCTTACAGTCTTATGCTTTTGTTTAATTTCAGTGTTGTTTCCATGCCAGCTAGCAGCATCCCTCCCCGTAATCCTCCACTCTTTCCTGTGAGTCAGGCCTGATTTTGTCTGTCGCTATAGAGTTAGGATTTTTGGACTACTGCCCAGACCTTCGGCAGAGTCGCTTCTCTCCTTTGTCTTTCCAGCATGCACTAAATGCTCATAAGTCACATTAACTAGAATTGAGGCAAAGCAACAAATTGAACAAATAACTCTAATGACGGGCAGGGAGAGCAGAGGCCTGTTTGTATTTGCTCAGTTTGCAGTGTACGTGGATGTTAACATGACTCACTCCAGGGCAATTTTGTTGTAGCTTGACAGGTGTGATACGACATTGTTGATTTTGGCAGATATCTCCAGTACAATTATTCTGGTCACCCTTGAAAAGTCTGATGTCAGCATTCACTGCTGGGACCCTGATACCGACCCGCTTCCCTGCTCTTCCTTGAGAAACTGAACTGTAATTCTTTTGCTCAATATTTTAAAAAAAAAGAATCTCTGTTTTACCTGATGTCATTGACATTTTTTGTTTGCATCTTCCCCAGAACGATTGGGGGTTTTGCAGACTACCTTGCTTCATAAACCGCTTTCTGGTGTCTACAAGGGACCTCGGATTCGCCTGCAAAGGGATTGGTATGGGACAGTTAATCATCCACATAAAATATCTCCCATTTCCTTATCCCCAAAGATAAGGGAATACATTTGAGCATTATTTTAATGCTTCATACCACACCCAAAGTCTGAGATGCTTCCATATGAGCCTATGCAGTTTAAAAGTCCTGCAGGCTTTACACCCCATCTTTCAGCAGGGCTTACCCCTGCAGTCTAACCTGTGTAAGCAGGATCTCGTACCTTCAGGGTCAAAGCTTACTTTTGTCTGGCTTGAACATTTTTCTGGCACAGTGAGCTTGGATCTATGTACAAAAGACACACAATCACCAGCCAAATCAGATGTACAGATGGATTTGGATTTTCATTGTGTTTATGTATTTTTGACAAATATTCTAGATCAGTCCACCCCCATTTTGTGCTAAAATCCAAAATGCAATAGAATGGAAAATAAGAAAATATAACAATGACATTACGGTCCAATAAAAAAAAAAAAACAAAAACAAAAAAACAACAAACCCACTTCTCACTCCTTTAAGTTATCCATATTTATTGTAGGTAACAGTGGATTTCTTTCACAGGCTTTTCTCCTTTTTTTTTCCACAAATGTTAACAACTTAATTTCCTCAAGAAGTATCTTTATTAATAGTAACTGAGGGCCTTTGGGGTGACTTTCATTTCTGTTGACCAACGTCTAATTGTTCTAATGTCTCAACATTTCCTCATGAAGCTCCCACACAATTTCTGGGAGGGTTGGTTACTCATGGTTATTGCACAATCCCTCTTCCATTCTCTGACCAAGTGTCAAGCTCTGGCAGCTTTTAAACCCTTGTAATCAACAAAATTTTGCTGACATGCACATGAGGATAATGATTTGGAGAGCAAGCTAAAGCATTTCAAAATGAGCTGATTTGATAAAGATCAAGGTTTAGCACATCTTAAAAATCAAGCACTTTAAATGTATCCCTATTTAGCACTAAATCTAAGGGACAGAAAAGTGTAAACTTTCTAAAGTTTATAACTTGGCTTCTACACACATTCATTTCAGGAAAATTCAATTAATTGAATGTCAATGAAAAGCTCCTTCAAATGGGAACATAAACTCAACTGAAGTAGACTCATTTTTCTTACAGGGAAATGTTTGAGGAATATTCTTTTTTCTTTGCCAAGTTCTGATATTTATATTGACCTTCAGGTAAGTGTAAAGTATACCACAATTATCACTGCAGTCTTCTCATAATGTTTAGACTCCCAGACTTTTAAAAGAACCAAGTGATACAGAATGACCAAACACATTTTGTGCTTTAAATTATGAACACACACTGATTAGAACTCCTAGGCAAAATCAAAGCCTAATTTCTTCCCTAGTACTCAAAATGTACCAGGATTAAGAACATTCTAATATATAATTTAAAAAAAAACATATATATACATTGGAAACTTTAGCAAAGACAATTAAAATATTCCCCATATCCTTAGCAGATGCACAAGAATCTTCTACTCTCCAGAGAACGTGGTAAGCGACTGAAGTGAGATACTTGCCTTACACAGCAGTCTTTCATAGCATGTTATAACTAGTAATCTACCCAGGATGAGAGCCAAAAAGGGATTAACCCATCGCAGAAAGACATTCTATTTTAGGCAGTCAGTGCAAATGCCTAGTGACTGAACACACTGGGCTTTGTGCAATATGCCACTGCAGTTTGCTGCTTGATCAAAAAGAATACTATAATTTATCTTACGCTCTTAATACTGTGTTGGTGGATCGCACCTGTCAAACTGATGCTAGCGTAATGAACTGGTAAATCGGATGCATCTTCCAAAACCCTTCCTTGATGACTCTTGCAGTTTAGAAAACACAGCTACAGCTTATTAGCAACATTCTTTCAGTGTAGGAAGGATCAGATTCTTCCTACCATCTCAGAAGGTCCCCACATTTAGAACAGAGAATCTAGCTTTGCTAACTGGTCAATTTCTTACCCCTTTATTAAACTGACTACTGAGCCATTGTGACAGTGACTCTACTGCCCGGAGCACTATGCTTTGGTCCTTGCACTAGAACTCATGAATCTGATACAGGGATTGGAGAGTATTTCTGTGCAAGGGGTATATGTGCACCCTTTTGAGCCATTAGCTGTAGCAATGGCTAAATGTTTCTTTTAGTCTTCTTCTACTGTAGACCTTAGAGTTGCTGGTCACAAGAGCTTCTGTTTGCAAAACAGAACTGTTTAAAAATTGAACAGGTTAAACTTTTCCACAAGTATCCCCCACCCCTCCAGTTTAAGGGTTTATTTAATAAGCAGTAGTTTTCCCTTCTATTCATCAGTACTATGGCTGATTCAAAAACATACATTCCAAGATGACAATGTGTGCCCATGTGCTGTAAGACTGCAGTCATTTCCTTGGAACATTTCACACCTGCCTGTGCCAAAAGGTCTGACATAACACTGCAGAGGTTCAAAAAAGCCACTCAACTATCGAGGGAAATGCTCATAGCGGACAGGGAAATATATAACTCTAAAATTCTAGGTATGTTACCTTAAAAACATTTCTGATCAGCATTCCCCAGATGACAGACCAAGGAATATAATTTAAAGACCCAAAAGCCAGCTTGAGAATAAAGTGCTTCTTGTTACTTTGTATAGTGCATATTAAACCCTTCTAATTTATTCTAGTGGTACTTTGCTATTAAGTGAAGAGTGTTCGCTGTCATTTGAGTGACCAGTCAAGATCTCTGTCTAATATAAGTTATCTGAAAGCAGCTGACAATTTAAACGAGCCCAAAACTGGAGCCTTTATCTAGGTTTGTACATCATTAAAATGTGTATGGAATCATATACAATCATTTTCATATACTCTAAAATATTCCTTGCAAATTAGATTTCTTTTCTATAGAAAATGAAATTTCTCATTTCATGCAGTAGAGGAATGAACAGTTATTTCCTATTTTCCTTTATCTTCATGAATGGATGTGTGGTACTCTCTTACTTATGGTACATCAACCAGTCTCTGTTCTGAACAGTTATTTACCTCCTTGTGTAATTCTTCTATTTGTCCAGCATTTGTAGCTCTTCACAAACATTATTGAGCTTATCTTTGTACCACTATGGTGATCTGGTATTCTTTTTGCCAGGTACATAAATATCAGAATCCTGCACTAATTTGGATTCCCAATTTCAAGCACTTCTGCAAAGAATTTATCATTCTGTGCTATCATCTGTGTACAAAACACAGGTTTTTGTTTTTAACGGCAGCTTTAAATGCTCAGCATTTCCAACAAATTCCTCGGCAACCCAGCTTAAACCTTCAGAAATTAATAATTGCACGTGGAAACCTGGTCTAAATTTACCCTACACAGAAACTGTGTGACAGAGTCAAGGATAGAATCCAGTTCTCTGGAGTGACTGTCCTTTTTAAAATTTTTTTTTAAAAGCTTACTCATTCCACCCTATATATCTCACAAATTCTCCAACAAATGGAACAGTTATCCTAGAGACAGCAAACTAATTCAGCCACAGTGCAGATCTACCTGGTGCACTGAGGTAGGCATGGCTGAGGGGAAAATGGTGTGCGATCACGTCGTTTTAGATCAGAACTCCATAGGTTACAAAACCAGAAGGGCCCATCTTGATCATCTAGTCTGACAACCTTTATAGGAACAGTCCATGGGGATGGCTCAGAATGAAGTCTCCTTTCATAGTGCATAACTACAGAGGAACAGAATTAAAAATGCGCAGGCAACTTTCATTCTGACAGTCCACAATTTTAAATGTCTCCTTTTTTGCAATGTAGAACTTTTTCAATTCAGGAAGAAGGCTACAACGGTTTCATGTGTAATTCCCAGGTGCTGGCTTTCCAAAACAATCAGAAATTTCATCAGTATAATCTATAAATATCCCACTGAGCTAATTTCCTTCCCTCTGAGGTGTGTAAAGTACTGGCTTTGTAGCATGCCAGTGAAGTGACCATGTTGTCCTACTCCAGTAGGTGCCAAAGGAGGGAGGCTATAGAAGCACTGCCACCAGAGATGAAGGTATGCCATTTGTAAGGCAGGGAAGGAGATGGGGGTGGGATATGGGTCCCTGTTTACAGCTGAGGAGGAAGCTGGGACAGAAGCAGAGAGGGGGGCTTATTATACTTTATTCTCTGCATGCCATAGTTACTGTGTTCTCAGCCAGTGGCATGTGTTCCTTGGAACAATGCCCACCTCCATAAATATTTTGCTATTTTATTTACTTATAGACTAAGCACTGTTTCTAAGTCACCTGTTTTAGTCACTATGTCATTTACAAGTGCCGCGTCTCAGTTAGCTTCACCTAAGGAGGTATCTGATAGACAGATTGTTTCCCTGTTGATAGTTGGTAACTAATGAGCAGTAAAACTTGGCAATCTCTTCATATGTATTAAATATCAAAACTCTGTGTCAGTGTCTGGTCAGAATAGGGCGGACTGAGCGCTCGGCAAACAGCAGAAGGAATCCCTTCGGCTCCGCTCATCAGCTGAAGGAGTAGATCTGCTGAGTTTCCTTCAGCTGCAGGCAACGCCTGCGGAATGCAATAGGCAGCTGAGTGCCTGCCTCCGCTGCCTTCCCACACTGTCACTGCCCTCCTGCCCCCGATGCCAGGCTGGACGTCGCGCGACGTGTGCACTGAGCCCCAGGTTTTGTCAGTCACACAGCCCTCTTCCTGTGCTCCTAAGGGGACTAGCTGCCACAGGCAGTTTTTACCTCTAGGTGTATGACTTTATAACAAGTCATACGTAGAAAGTATAGTCACAATATTGCAATTGTGGGCCAAATCCTGCTCTTGGACATACTTGAATACATCTGGAATTGAATAGTTAGACATTTTTCAGATCTGAGAATGTGCGTAATCTCTTTCTCTCATCCAAATGTCTTGTCTTTTAATCCAATCAGCCAAGAAGTTTGATCACAACTGCACGGATTTGATTTGCAAAATCAAATGGAAATGGCAAGCGTAAACCCCATAGTACTTCAAATATCATTTTACCCATGGTCATCATGCAGTTAATGCTGTGAAAGTAACAGTGCTGTGTTTGGGGGATGGGCTAAAGCCCTGTCTGAATGTTTCTTACCTAAGAAGGAAAGAGATCTTTCTTATTGCTGCTTTTAATCTGGCAACAGAGCTGGAGGGACCAATTCAAATTTAAAGGCTAAATTAAATCTGAAACGATCAATACCCTGGAACTTGCCACGTCCCAAAAGATTAGGCCAAATAGCAGCATCGTGTATTCTGAGCTCATGTTGCAAACCACTGTGTAGTTACTAATTCTATTAGGACAGTATATTTCCTACTCCTCACCCATTTCCAGTGGATAAACCCATGCTAATGAATTTGACATTCAGTATTCAGAGAATCAGTGGTTAGCAACATACAGAAAAACCTTCCTTGGAACCAAGCAAAAATGTCTTTCACATCTCTGTCATAAGAGAAAACATTTTTTTTTTTAAATCCAAATGGGTAATGCCTTTACCATCAGTAAGTGAATTTTTAAAGCTAATGTTTGTTCCTGACTTACAAATCCTTTAATGGCATAGTGTGCATGAAGCTGTGTACTACAAGCTTAGGGGGCCATCCATCCACACACAGCTTAATACAAGACTAAGGTCTTAGCTATTTTCCAATCACCACCCTAGCATGCATCTAAAAGTCACTGTGTCACTGGTGCTGGCAGCTCATCTCAGCACTATACACAAAAATGAACTTTGGATTCTGAGCAATGTGACAACCAGTTTAGATTAAGATATTTCTAGGGGTTAGATTATTTTTTTTCTATTTACAGGGGGTTTTTGTAACCCTGGATTCTTCCTGCATGGCACCTGGTAAGGAGTGACTGAATTACATAAGGGCGGGCTGATTTTTGGTGTTAGTGGCCTACTAAAGCTAGAAACGAAGAACAAGCTTGCTACTATGATATTCCATGATGTTATTACACCTTAAGCCCTGTGGAATCAGATCATTTGTAAAAGTGCTGATTTTTTTTTTCATGCTTTGTCTCATCTGCACACTTGTCTCAGGTATTGCTCCGGTTAGTCTTTTTCACCATAACTTTACTCAAACTGGCTAAAAAATGTATTGTATCCCATGGGTAAATTAAACCTGAGTTTCTATAAACCTGTTTATAGAACTCAGAGGATGAAGGAATATAGCTCAAATCTAGCTCTCAGTATTTCAAAAATGGAATAGAAATACGGCAACTTTCTGTGCAGTTGTGACTGTGTTCAGTAAATTCACAGAACATTTAGATTCTAAAGGGACAGGTGCTGTGATGCTGGTATTGTGTACAGAGCCATCAGACCTTGGCAGAACCACACATCACGAGTTATTACAGTCTGATGACCTATTATTCCTTTTCTTGTTCTGCTAGAAACAGTGGACCAGACACTGGCCCAAGTAAAGCAACACTGGCATCGGTGGTATTTGAAGGCAAGTTTTAGTGAAAAGGGATGGTTTTAACTAAGTACTTTTCTGAATGAGGGCCATAGGCATGCATCCCTACCCTGTTGAAATAAAAGATTTAATTTTACTTCTGTGAGAGAAAAATAAGTATGCCCTCCGAACTGAGCTAAAGGAAAATTGACTCCACTGAATTCAACTGAATTTCAGCACTTTCAGAATATTGGAAATTTTTGAAATGTTTCAGAGTCAGTGTACATATATTTATATTTACCTATCAAAAAATGTTATAAATTAAAGGACACATGCAAAATATCTGCATATCTCTCTAATCACACAGAGAGAAGTAGTATTTCTTGTCTGACTCTACATTGAATGCAAGGCAGAGTAAATATATCTAAATTCACTTACAGTGTACATATGCAAAATGCATAATTACTATTATTTTAAAGCTAGGTCCAGATTATCTCAGCGTTTTAATGTAAATCTGTATTGGAAGAAGCAATTTTATCATGAAAACAAGGTGGAATCTGTGGACAGAATGTTAAGTCCCAGCTCTATTTTCAATTTCACTCTTTACTTAACATCCAGTTGCTGGACCAACTGCAGTAGCAACTGGTTGGCTTGGAGCCCTCTTTTGCTTCTCTTTGTTTTGATATGACTGACATGGCACTCTGTTAAAAGTTATTCCTCTTTGAATAGTTGGTGTGAAGACTGCATAGAAGTCTTTAAAGACACCCTGAAAAAGAGGAGGGAAAAGCCTGAAGATAAGAACCACCTGTTGTCTGTAGTACAAGTTCCACCCCCCACCCCACCCCACCCCCCAAAAAAAAAACCAGCAAACCACGTTTTCCTTGAAACAGTTGCCTCAGTACATACTGGTTTATTTATATGAGGGGTCTCCAGTTCTGAACACTGTCACCCATCACAAAGGGAAGCCATTTAAATATTCTCTAGGGCAAGAAAAACACGTTTTCCGCTCTTGCTTTGCAACTGGCATTACCACCAGGCTACCCAGTAATAAATGTCCAGCAAGAACTAAATTCTTTCTGATTTACAAATTAACGAGCCCTTCTGCTTCAAGATGTTATTTTGCTATCTCCCTGTCAGCCTGAGAACAGATCTTTCATTAATCAGAGCATCCGTTTACCTAGCTTCTTTCAGAGTCAATACCAGAGTTGCCTTAATATGCAATGTTGTAATGAAATTTGTCCCGGTCCTGCTCAGCTGCTGATACCGCAAAAACATCCCTGCTTGACTTTTTACATTTGCAGAACAGATGAGAGCAAAGAGACAAGTACACACCAAGTGACCTTCTCACAAAACCTTAACAGCAATGTAAAACCAAACTGTCTTCCTGCTGAACAGTTCTGAAAGATACTCTGTCTTTCTGATTCATGGCCCATCCTTGAATTTTCAACAGACGACCATTCTGTACTTGGTCTTGTATATTGTTAATAATTACACAGCTTCCTAATCTGACTGAGCACCTCTATTTCTTTAAATCCATATTTCTACATCGCATAACGCACAACTGTTCAGAGACACTATGGTTTATCCCACAAAGAAGCAGAGTTCATTAGCTCACGCAAAGTAGCCAGCTACTATTCAGTTAGCTGAGAGAGTGCGCTATGCCAGATAAACACAACCTGACCAAATGATCAAATATCATTCTGTTGCCATCATTGGCAGAAAGCACCCTACCAAACCAAATAAGGCCAGGATCTCACCATAAATGTATTTCAGCCATTTAAGTGGGAGGCAAGCATGCAAAGTACTTTTTTAAAGTAAAATAAAATCGCTACGTAACGGTGATACCTAATGATTTTTCAGGGTTGACAAGCGAATTCTAGCCCTTTAGAACTCTCAGAAATACCATAGAAATGCAAGCGTAGGCATAAAGCTTTAAGGAGGCTTTAACTAGCACGTGAATCAGTATTTTGCACGCAGGAGAGTTTCCCATTGAGCACTTAAGCACAGAGAGTCAGTTTCCTAAATATAAATAGCCACTACTGAAAAACTGGGTTAATAACAATGCAAGTCTGGAAAAGTATTTGAAATCCAAGTACTTTTTCTTGCAGACTGTGGCAAGCCGCTCAGTGCTTTTAGCCCCACACAAAACTGGAAGTCTGTTTGCGTGAAGAATGCAGAGAGTCTGCTACAACTCTCGTCTGCGTCTGCCAGAAAATTCTGACTGAGAGATTTAATGGCTGATGGTTCCACATATGTTTCTGTCAACGTGATCCTCGACTCCAACTGTGTCCTACAGAGAAATGCTTGAGCACACAAGAGCTACAGCTGAGCTGCACAATGACAAAGGCAAAGCTGACACAGTGATCCGGTTTTAGAACAGAGGCAATATCTTAATTCAACACCTAGACTAGAAAATGTACTGCCTCAATAGAATGCCACGATTCATAGCTGGATTGCCATCATGTATGCTTTTTTACATAAGGCAGCAAGTAAATTTGATAGGGCTTTCTTAATTATTACCTGTTAATTTATTCCAAGGACTTTGTTGCATGAACTCACCATTTGAAATCTGGTACAACTTAGGTTATTGTGGTGTTGGTTTACCTGCTGTACCTTTCAGCCAAAATTCCTCTATTTTTCTATATACAGAAGATTCTCACCTCATTACACCTTAGGCACACACTAAGAATTACCTACAATATTCTGTAAGGCTTTAAGAGAGGGGCACGTCACATCCCTTATGTTCACTCATTCCTTTCAAACACATGGTCTTACAGACTCAGACCTCAGCAAAAAAAGCTTGATAGTTTAACAAATCGTCCAACAAAGCCAAGTTAGTCTGAGTCAAAATCAGGCAAACTCAAGAGTTTGGGCTGAGACTTTGTTTGTGTATCAGATCAAAACCTGGGTCATAAACTCCCAATAAATAAATCCAGCTGTCATGCCATTCTAATCTCGCTGCCTACTACTAATGAAGAGAGAAGCATCTTCTTGGGCAGAGCAGGTGTTAGAAAAAAAGTAGCCGGTCTGAGCCCCAAGCCCAGTACATGGTTGCGTCCCACTGGGTTAAGTTACAAAGAAATCTAAATCATTCAGTGTGGGGGTGAAAGAAGGGAGAGGCCCATGCCTGCCTTTCTCCTTAGGCTCCTCATGAGTCTAATGCTGCTTCTCCTCTTTGAATATGGTTATCAGCAAATCTGACTGAACAGCACTAAGGGATATTCATGACGACAGCAGCTGCAAAGTTGTTAAAAATATACAAAATTTCATTGTGTGGGTGGAAAGATTGCCCTTGCTCAACAGAGACAGAAATCCTAGAGGCCCAATACTTTTGGTCACAGCTTGCTATATTTTGACACGTAGTCTGGGAACCCCAGTCCATGTTGTCCTTGTTGTTGTCCTTGATATCTTTGTTGAAGATCTTTTATATGCAATCTTTCAAAATAAAAGTGTGAGGCCACATTCTTTTTTTCCTCTTGAACAAGGCTTTCATGTTCGGAGACGAGAACAGAGAAATGATTTTTCCACCTGCTGTCAATAGACCAGGCCAAGCTGCCTGGGGTAGCTAAAAAAAAAAGAAAAGAAAAGAGCATTCTACAGCTCCACATGGATTCCAGTGGATTGCTTAGCAGAGCCAAGATTTGCAGCTTTCAGCTGCTCCTGTGGGTTTGTGTGGCAAAGTGCACAGAAAATGCCATGCCAACCATTCCTTCAGAGCAGATGGGGAGAGGCATATTTACAAATCATCACAGAAACTGTTATATGTGTTTAAATCCTCTTTATAAAAACAATTTTCTTTTCAGCCATTTATTGGCTACGAAGCGGAACCTCTGCTCAGCCACGCACGACTACACATTCAAGTTTTTGCTTTTTCTCCAAGATCTAGTTGGACAACGAATGGCAGTGACCACAACACGCTCCCTCTGTAACTGTGACTCCTAGCAGCCTTTCTGACAGCTAAAATTGTCTAGGATTTTATGGTTCTGTATTTCTGAAAATAAGGTTGTTACTTACAACCAATGTAGAGCATAATATCTAAAAGTGGAAACTTTTTGGCTTAGCATAGCTTTTTTTCCGTAGTGATATAATTTACCTACAGAAAGGCACTCACATCTGACTAAGAGAAGTACCAGGTCTAACTACCATGACTCAAAGCTGTACTTTGTTTTCTAGCCAGATATCCAAGTCCTTAACCTAATCTTGAAAAAGGTGAGTTCCTTGGCCTCTTTGAAAGCTTCTGAAATCACCTAAAACAATTTTTTAAAAATGTATCCTAAGACCAGAGTCACCCTTTCTATAGCTGAAGGCAGACAATACTTGAAAATACTTGTGCATTTGACAGACGTTTTCCCTTGTTCTGAGCCAAAGGGAATGACTGTATGACTTTTTTCTGCATGTAGTGAAGAAACGGTAAATAATTAGCCTTCCATTCTCCCAAAATCACTGTTGCCCTAAGCAATTATCTTTATCCTCCATCATAAAATTAATACACAGATGACTTAAAATATCAAACCAGACAAAGGCGGCTCAGTTCTGTAGTTTCACAGCTGCCCTGGGTGGTGGCCACAGGAGGCAGCGCTGCAGAATGAACAAGCACGTGGGTGCTTCTCTGCGTGGAGTCTCCTTACACATTAGTCAGCCAATGCCAGGTTTTGCTGGGGTTTGTAACCTGGCAAACCCTCAGTACCCCTGTCGTATTTTCACCTTCAGCTGATATTGCTGAAAGGGGTTGAGATAGTGACAGACTTTGTTCCTTATGATTCAGCATGATGTAAAAACTTAGGTCCCGCTCCTGGCAAGGCCTCCTTGCTGCTACATTATTGTAACTATTAATAATTACTAATAACAATGCTATGTGTACATTGGATCTATTCTTTTGTATATTCTGCAATATTTGCTCCACCAATCTTTTCGGTATTTCTCTCCTCTCTGTGTTTGCCTCTAGTTTGAGGAAATTTTGTACTAAAAGAATTAAAACCCATTAATTCCTCTTGCTCTTTTAAACTGATTGAACCCCTTTATTTCAGTTATTTGCATTTTCATTCGTTATTGTATTTTCTGCAGTGTCCACATTACACTGCAAAACTTCTTGATGCTTCTTAAAGATTGACTTTAAAGCAATAAATAAAAATAATGTAAGACACCATCTTGTGTCCTCAAGAAATGGTGTAATGTGTTTACAGCTAAGAATCATGACAGCAGCTGCATGCAGTCCAGGATCACACTGATTATTATGCCATGGTGTCATAAGAATGTTTTCTCTATTCGTTGCTGTGGATATAATAGAGCTATCAGTCAGAATGAAAAGGTCTGCATGAAAACTCCGATGAGTAAAATAGATGCTGACACCTAGAAACTTGACACCTAAAATTGTAAGAGAAACTGTGGTGGAAGCAAGGCACAGAAATAACCCATTTCTTATGAAAGAAAAGAACCTAAAAAGCAGGAAGACAATTTGCTGCAGGAGCAGCAGAACTGAAAAAGCGTGGTTTCTAGTAGATTTGTAACCATTACCCCAACCTCTCTCCCTGATGCTTACATCATTATAATAATTACAGCTCCTTCTGTCTTTCTTTGAAACCTCCACTGGGAGAGAGACAGCATGAGCTGTGGCTTTTTAGCAGCTACATTTGCACCGATTGGCCACAGAGTTATTCTTAGGTAGATAGCAAGGCAGCTGAGCTCATCTTCAGTGAGACCACTTACTTGGTCTTCCCTTAATTTCCTCAAAAGTTCTAGGAACTTAATGCTTCTTGAGATTTACTTACCTTATTTGAAATTACTCTTAGGGTTCAAAACTGTTAGGTGAGGAATAGGTAGCTCAATAGGCAGCTTGACTGCATATGCCTACTGTTTTTAGGAAATGTTACTTTTCTCTTGACTAGACAGCTATGACACTGTTAAACTGGAATGCTTCAGGAGTTAAGCTTTTGAAGAACCATTTCCTGTAGTCACCTAGCAGGTAGCTACTCTTTTTAAGAGTACAGAGATAAGTACTGATCTAAGGAATTTAATTTATTCATATAAGCAGAGCCAGAAAGTACCAGAGCTTCAATGGGAATCTTAAAGAAGTGGTACTTTTTTGTCTGAGCATGGGAGCATAGGATAAAATAAAGTTGAATAATACAGTAAATAGAAGTGGGTGGTGCCCCAGATCACCAGTAGAACTGAAGGCTTGTTACCTTCTACCAAAACAGTGAGAGAGACTCGGCTTCCTCTGATTTTCCAACAAGAAGAGGAGAGGACATGCACAGGTTGGATGGACTGATGGTAGAGCCAAGCATAATCCATGCCTCTTTTTAAAGAAGTGGCATATGTTGCTCTTCTGATATAGCTTGATATTCATCACTCTTCTTGCAGCCAGCATGAACTCCACTTCTGTTGTCAAAGTTGTGTCATGCTCTAGAGCAAAAGAGATCCATTTTAAGTCACAGTCATGGCCCAGAAGAAGCCAAGGTTGTGCACTGACTCTGAAAAGTAGTTTACACTCCATAAGGTTGAGATACATTGTATTAGCTCCATTTCACTATCTTTCTCTTTCTATCCTCAAAAGATAGCAGAAATTTACTTCAAAATTTGGTCAAAGATAGTAGGCAGTGATCTGGCAGATGTAAGTAACTGAATAATGTAATCAGGCTCAAGAGTAATTCTAGGAGCGGATCACCATATGGAGTGGAGACAGTTGTGGAAATGAGTGTTGAAAGAGATGGAATCCAAATGCTTACTGATGAAAGACAGACTGAAGCCAGGAAAGTATAAGACTTCGAAGAATGAGGAGGAGACACAGAAAGTGGAGGAAAGAGAAGCTGAAACAGCAGGGAAGCATGAAGAGTAGTCTAAAAGATTTCACATTAATGTGACATGAAGATGATTTTAGTGCCAAGGAGCTGGAGATAAAGATAGAAGTGCAAGTCTTATCATGTATCCTGTAGTTTATAGCACAGGAGATGGAGTTTTGGGCAAAGACCGTTACAAGAATGGAGAGAGCATAAATTGTGGGAAATTATTTTTGATATTGTTTTGCATCACAAAATATTTTATTCCTTTTTACATCTACAATCCAGCTGTGGTAACTTAGATGCGAAACAGCACAATAACATGAAAGGCAAAGAGGAGTTGGGAGCATACTCTCCTGTATGTATGGAATTCTTAGCTGTGATGGAGAAGAAAATATGGGAAAAACCAAAAGCAGCAGCTTCTTAAGGGATGCCTGAGAGACAGTTGCCACTGTAAAACCAGTTAGAGGGAAGAATTTGAAAGTCAATTGATTTTTAAAGGGAAATTCAAATGCTGTGAACAGAAGGGGTCAATCTAGGATATGGTGATTTTAAAGCACCAAATCTAATCCAAAGACTTCACTCCAGTTCCAACAAATTCCAGAAGAAGTCATAGAACCATAGAATGTCCTGAGTTGGAAGGGACCCGCAAGGATCATTGAGCCCAACTCCTGTCCTTGCATAGGACAATCCCGAAATTCACACCGTATGTGTCTCAGGGTGTTGTCCAAATGCTTCTTGAAATGTGCAGGTATGGAACAATGAAGAATAAACAGAAAGCAATAACCTGTGTTTCATGACTGGCCTCGCTGAACTTAGTACCAGAAATTCCTTTTACCTTGTGACAATGCCCTAAGCTCTAAAAGGAATGACTTGGCTCCTTTCACAAATAAAAGCAATGGTGGAATTGGGATGCATTCATTACTACTTCTTCTGAGAAGCCCAGAAGTCTACACAAGAGCAAAAATAAATATTATTGAAATATTTTTAATTTTAATTTTCAAAAGAATAGGCTAATATGATAAGAGGGGCCCAAATCATGGATTTTCTACATTGATTTAATTATCTCTGCTTACACTGGTCATTTTTTTTGGCAACAACAGATCAACCATTGGAACACACAACCTATACTACAAAAATGGGCATCCATACATTGTAGGGCAGTGTCATGGAGAACACACAAGAACTGTGATTCAGCTAACATTTAGGCAGTTCAGTCCCCAGCAGACCTCAGTTATGCCACTTTACATAAATGACCATGAGAAGTTATGACAATGAAACGCTTGCTTTACCTGCTGCTAACAAAAAATCTATTGTTAGGCAAGAGCCCATGTCACAAGGCAGCATACATCCACCTGTGTTGTTCTATTTATGTAGTACAACTGCAAAGGGAGGGTGGCACATCATCAAGTTTCATATCATTGACTGTGGGAGCAGCTGCACCACACCCAAACTAAAAGAAATCTGAAAGTGTCACCATCAGCACATGAGAAATACAGACCTTTAGCGTAGCTGTTGTATGTAACTGAAAGCAGTCTCGACGGCTGAAGAAATGGTGAGTAAATGTACTTTTTACATCTCCTGCAACACTATATTCTTCTCAGGAAAGATGTCGGTAAGAAAAAATTTGAATTTTTTTCACTTCTCATTTAACCAGCTTCAACCTCATGGCCACTGAACAAGGTTCAAGTTTTCCTAGGCACCCAATTTCTCTATAAATGCCCACCTATAATACATAACCGCTCAAACAGATTCTATTTCACTACCTGCTACATAAATTTCTTCTTCTGGCAGAGATCATAGAAGGTTCATGTGGTTATTATAAAAGTCTTTATCTTCTCTAGGAAAAGTAAATAGGTTGTCAGAACAAAAGCAGAGCAGAAATAAATCATTATAGTCCATATAGTTTACTACTCACAATGGATAGCTTTTCTAGTGCAGTGTAGTTCTGGGATATGAACCTACCCTTCCCCAGACAGGGGGAGGAACACGGGATAGAAATCCAGCTCATGAAGGAGTATTCTATTTCCCTAACCCACTTTTTCCCTGGGTAAGTACTGACCATTTTTCCATTTCTTGATGCCATGTCTGAGATATCCCAGGTCTCACTCCAAGAAGTGAGAAACACAACTTGAAATGGATTGGAACACTTAAAATGCTCTAGATGAGCTAATTGCCCTGAAAGATGGAAAAATATTAAGAAACCAAGAAAAAAGTAAAGTAATTGTCATCCAGTAAGCCAAAAATGAAAGTGATGCCTCTCATTCCAAAATAAAGAGAAATAAAAATATTTTCCATGTTATTTGCAATGCTTTTGTTTCCATTTGTTGTAAAAGTTCTTTTGAACACATATGCACACAAAAATTTATAGTATTTTCAGAGTGCACTAATATAATTCTTAATTACATTTGTATGATAAGTCAGAGCACAACAGTATCTTTGTTTGGTCAATGCAATACATTTGAATACTTTATACGCGGTGAACTATTTCAAAATTTTAAGTTACACTAACAGGGCATTTCACGGATAACGTGTAAGACAGGAATTCTAGAGGTTTTCCATGTCTCTTTAAGAAGAAAATACAAGAGGTAAACTCATCAGATTATTAATTCTAGCATATCCTGTCCCATCTCTGTGCAAAAGGAGCACTCTAAGGCTGTTTTTAACTGCAGACCCAGGTTTCAGCTCCCTCTCATTTTTCAGTTCCACATCATTTTGGCTGCAGCCACACACAATTGATTTTTATATTCACATACCAACAGGCCATATAAAACAGAACAGAAATGACTGTGCTCCTTGCTTTTTGAGCTGCTTTGCAATGGGCAAGAAGTTTTCTTTTGGGCCGCAGACAAGACGTTTCACGAGTAGATCCAGCCCAGTGCACAGCCTTATGAGGCTTTCTAGGTTTTACCCTACAAGCTACATAAATGTCACCCTCAAGAGAGCTTCGCAAGCCAAAGGCAAGCAGCCTATCTTTTTTCTTGATGATTCCTGGTGAGTCTAATGCGTATGAACAGCACTGAGGCCCCTATACAATCTTAGCAAATTTGCTTCACTTGTTAACGAGGTTTTCAAATCCTACGATAGAGTTTACTTGAGTTTTGTCATTGATACCTTACTATGCACCCAGGGAAATTTCCACGGCACTCAGTCAAATGCTTATAAGTAAAGATTCTTACACTATTACCTGGTCCAGTCCCAAATATATTTCAGAGTGTGTTTGAGAGGTCGGTAGATTATTTCACACTCAGTGCCAGATGCAAATTAAATCTTTGCCATGAGTTCTCACCATTTTGAGACTGTCATTTATTGTTAATTAAATGAGCTGGGATTCCCTCACTGTCATTTTTTTCTCAGCAAAATGCAATGCTACTAGGATCCTTTGCATGGCATTCATGTTCAGACATCAGATGTCCCTAGGCAGTTTACCTAAAGAAAGTACTACATTAAAGGATCAGAGTGATAAGTACTGGGAACAATTTAAGTGCAAATGTCAGATACAATAGTTCTTAAACCATCAGTTTGTGCTTTTGAAAATGCAGCAAGATACATATCCTGTTCCATTTTGGCTCTGACACTGCATAAGCAAGGTCATTTCAGGTGATCTATATATAGAGAGAGATCTTAGTCTCTTGAATACTATACTGGGAAAAAAAACCCTGTATAATTGACTGCTACAGGGAGAGGATCCAGCTCATTATTTGAATTAGACATCCATCTGTTTCAGTCAGGATGGTTTATAAAGAAGATGCAAGAGTTAGTTGAAATTGTCAAATAGCACATAAGATAATTTTAAACTATAGAAGAGTCTTAATATGCTCTTGCTTTTGTGATTCAGCATTTTTTTAAAGGAGAGAAAAAAAGAGTTTATTTTGTAATCCACAGATTTAAGAAGCTTATACCATGCTCCTTTTGGCCCTGGACTATCCATTATGCTGAGCCTGGATTTTATGTATTCCTTGCCCTTTTGCTTTCTGATTAATTTACTGTATTCTGTTTAGCCTCTCATGTTATTTCTCAGTGTTAAATATTAAAACATAAATATTAAATCATAAATAACGCAAGAAATATATTAAAAATATATCTTTCCTTCCTCTAAAATATTATGGGAAGAGAGAATGAAAACACCTCTCTCTACAGACTCTTGTTGTATTTCATCAGCATTCTATTTCTTCGTGCTTTGGCTGCTAAGAGGTTAAGCAGATTTTGACTATGTGATTTTACACAATCTGTTAATGTGGTTCACATGTAGAAACACCCATTTTCTATCTTCTTTTCCTTGCTCTTTGTATTAGTTGCTCTAAGCTGGGGCCCCAACTGTGCCTGCTGCTGAGGCGCAATCCACTGTTCCTTGCCTCTGGTCTTTCATGAAACCACAATTTGAACCTGATTTTCACAATCAGGAATTTATTATTATCTCAATAAGAATTGTTAGCAGCAATTTACTTTCTACTTTATTCTTTATTATGTACGTAACCTCTTTCAAACCTCTGGAAGCCACCAGTTTCCCTAAGCTCTGGACGCCTATAAACAGCTTGCTTTTGTGGTTTTTAGTCTAGACGCTAAATTCAGAATGCTGACAGATGTATTGCTTTGCAAACTTACATTTTCGCATGGTCTGGAAAAGGACCTCAACTTCTACACAGTTCTATACAGAAATATATAAATCCAAAATATGTTTGAACCTCCAATGTTTCAGATATCTGACTGGTGCTACACTGAGGAGGAAACTCCTTTCACAGAAAATAATTTCTACAGTTCTTTGTGTACTTCTTGTTTTCCTGTGATCAGAGGAATGTCTTCAGTTGAAGTACTTTATAACTCCAGCTTTGGGTCGTTGTGGGAAGAGAAATAGATTCATGGAGGTGTTATCAAGAAACTAATTCAGTGATTTAAGGCCTCCTTATTGATTCCAGGTACTAGCATGGGGAAAGAAGCAAAAGCAATTACCAAACAAGGCAAAATTTATTCTGCACTAAATAAGGTTTCAGAGGAATTTATATTATATATATTATATTATATTATATATATATTATATATATATATATTATATATTATATATATTACATAATTATATATTAGATTAGATAGATAGATAGATAGATAGATAGATAGATAGATAGATAGATAGATAGATAGATAGATAGATAGATATTCTGATATAGTTCAATTGCTCACAGTTAAGGAAAAGATGGTCAGGAAAGGGAATCGGGAAATAGAGGAAAATTGCCACAAGTCTACAAAGAACTGAGAGAACCAATACCTCCTTCAACAAAGGGACATTATAAAGTATGGAGAGAATGAAAATGTGTGTATTTGCTCATGCTAGGGTTCAAAAGAAGCTCTTCAAACTTCAATTTAGGACTTTTCTTCTCCCATAGGCAGAACAACAGGAATAAAGGGGAAGTTGGGTAATTATTTTCAGCTGAGTTTTCAGGATTACAGGAAGAAAGTTGATAAACCCAGAAAAGGGCAGATACTCTACCTCCAATTCAGACAGAGCTATTCAGTTGATAAGGTCATTCTTCATATGTGAGATCATTAGCTGCCAAGTGCTCTTAGAGTTCTGCTTCCACTACAACTTTCTTGTTAATTTTTGTGATTGTTGTTTAGTTTGAGTATGATACTCGTGGTAAAATTTATCCTCCAATCTACCTCATTAGAAAGGGCATCTTAAAATGAGCTGAAAGGGTACCTCTCCTTATAAGGACCACTAAACCCGTACCTCTGCACTTGGCCTTGCTATCTTTACTACAAAGAACCAGAATTTCCCCAGACCTATGTTAGCATACTCTTATTTGGGAATACTTTTGTGTCTTTTAGATAATGGATGAGGTGGGAATTTCCTGTAAATATGCACTGGTGTCATCAAATACTAACAATTCACAGATGTACCAGTTTATTTCTGTCCAGAAGAATGGCTCAAGACAAGAATTAAGAATTTCCCATTTTTTTAACCCCAGGACATGTGGAAAGCCTGACCTGCGAAACATGCCTGTCATACCTTCATTCTTTGGCCTACTATGAGCACATTAGCTCAATAATTAAGAATGGTATCCTTGTTATTTACACTGAGGAGAAGTGCAAGGATAAAAAATCTGTTGTCCTCAAAAACTCAGCCAGGAATTTTTATTATTTTTCTTCCCACTGCGTTTCACCTTTTCTGGCATCCTCATGTAGGCAAGCTAAAGATAACGACCAGCCTTTTATGATACTACTCTCACAGTATTTTCTTCAGATAGCAATAAAACACAAATATTATGGATCCCAGTTTACAGTCTCACACTTGCAACGAACAAAGTGAAACAGTTAACATTTCCTCCCCAAAGAGACATTTTCTCACTTAAAAGGTGGGCATTTTTCAGCTGAGGCTACTGTTACCTCTTCAGTTGCCCTCCTTCAATCGCATGTAGTCACCAGACTGGGTCTGTTACATACCGCACATTCACAAGTCTCCTCCACAGTTCAGAGAAAACAGGACAACTTGCAATGTCAGATGAGCTTAGTATCACTGATACTCTTCAAATGGGAGCAGAAACAGAAGTGCCTTTGAGAGGTGCAAGGCACTAGCACTTCACTCTGGCCAGGCTCAGAATACTGTTTCTGAGGGTCCAATTTAGGTCATCTCAAAAAAGCAGCTCGCTTGGCTAGGCACGCGGGAATCTCTCCCTGAGACAGGAGGATGATAGGAGGCTCCAAAGAGGAACACAGAATAAGAGTCAGACTGCCTTTCTGTGTCCCACTGGGCTTTTAGTGCCTGTCAAGAAAGCAAAATAACTCAGTCTACTGACCTGCCCATGCCCTCATCCACCCATTCCTTTTTTTGTTGTTGTTGTTAATTATTTACATAACTTGCTTGTATAAGCTATGTTTTAAAGCAGAGCCTTTAAAATGGCTCACAGAGAACTAACATACATGATTCAGCAAGCCAGCATTCTGGCCTGCAAGTCCACCTTCCCCCAAGAAACAGCAAGGTTAGACCAACCATAAACTTTTCCTTGGCAGAATGGCAGGTTTACAGGTGGACAGTACGCTGCAGCTGACAGTGCCTATTCTCCCAGCTGCGGTGAAGGACAGAAAACGCTCATGTCACTCCCTCTACTTTTACATTAAACTGAAATGAGATGGGAATTTAAATACCTGCACTCAGCAGAACCAGGCTTCAGACTGAACAGCCTTCATTTTAACTATCAAAATGTCATAACTGCTACAGCCTATTCTGCAGACCGGATTTGGGAGAATGTACAAAGACTGGAGTCGTTCTGTCCTGGTTTCAGCTGGGACAGAGTTAATTTTCTTCCTAGTAGCTGGTGTAATGCTGTGTTTTGGATTTAGGATGAGAATAATGTTGATAACACACTGATGTGTTAGTTGTTAAATAGTGCTCACACTAGTCAGGGACTTTCGGCTCCTCATGCCCTGCCAGCGAGAGGCTGGGAGGGGGCACAGCCAGGACAGCTGACCCAAACTGGCCAAAGGGATATTCCATAAAATATGGCATCGTGCTCAGTAAAACTGGGGGGAGTTGGCTGGGGGGTGGCAACCCCTGCCCAGGAATGGGCCGGGCATCAGTCAGCGGGTGGCGAGCAATTGCATTGTGCATCACTTACTTTGTATATTCTTTTATCATCATTATTATTATTATTATTATTATTATTATTATTATTACTACTTTCCCTTCCTTTTCTGTCCTATTAAACTGTCTTTATCTTAACCCATGAATTTTACTTTTTTTTTTCCCCCTGATTCTCTCCCCCATCCCACTGCGGGGAGCAGGGAGTGAGCGAACAGCTGTGTGGTGTTTAGCTGCCTGCTGGGTTAAAACACAATGTGTTCACATAATGAATTTCTGCTACTCAATTTTACCTATTGATATAAAGGAAAAGGAAAGACTGCTGCTTGATTAGGAGTCTGGTTCGGGACAATGTTTCTGAGCGCAACATTGTTCCTGTATTCATTAGGTTCTGTATCAAACTAAACTACTACGATTAATTTGAGAATGGCGCACCATTTATTTATTGCAAATGTTGGATGGTCCTTCTTAGAAACACAGATATTATTATAATAAGTGGAACAGGTGCTGTCAACAAAACTGCTCAAGAAGTGGCAGTCCCTGAGAATACAAGGAAGAGGGAAAAAACTTCTGCAATATAGTTTTGTTTCTCATCAAATATCATTTTAGACACCAGTGATAGAGAAGTGAGAATCAACTTTTCTGAGTAAAACTTACAGTTCTGGGAAACCCTAATACCTAAAGCTGAGATTATTTTCAGGCTTTTGATTTTCAGATTGTACATAGGAAAAATGATGTTGCAAAGCAGTAATACCTGTAAATATGATAATATTGTTGAAAAAGTTTCCGTTAAATGGACAAATGAAACACACTGCAGCCTTTAGTTCCTATTAAGCTTAATACAGCTGGCTGAATAAATATCTAAACTCAAAGGTATGGCAAAGTATTTAACCAAACTCTTAGGAAAGTATTTGTATTTGGGCTGTCATTTAAGTATTTGATCAACTTAAGATATACATAGTCTGGTGATTTTCTTTCAGAATTTTCCCACATTATTTTCAATGCCTGAAAACATAACGTTATCTCAGCCAGTTTTCATGAGAACACCTAAGACACTTTTATATAATAAAGGCATCAACTATCCTGGTCAAATATCTCTGTCAGGCCCTGCTAGGCACTTCTGTGGGTATTCAGACCACAACCGCCACCAGATAACAAGCCACCTGGATGGTGGTTGGAATACATGTTAAGCACCGGTTGTATGAAGACGTACCACCAGTTCCTCCAGGCTCGTCAGCATGGCATCAGAACTGCTACTGCTTTCTGTCCCTGAAGCCTTAGCTCCAGGCTTCTCCACTGAAATGTTTGAAATGGGGAGTCAAAGTCAACCCGGCGTGGATATCGGCCTGCTTACTGCTCTCACACTTCTGGCTACACAATATTTAACCAGGCAGTCTAATACGCCAGCTCAGGTACAGTAGAAGAAAAGTGTGTTTTTCCTGTGTTCCTTATTCAGAAGAAACCCTTCACCCAATTTAAAGAAAAAAAGACAGATTTCCAGCAGCTGTTCGACATGAAAAATGTCAACTCCTATGATCACGCGATTACGGCCATGTTATTCTATATGCTACAGGATTTGGGTATTCTAGGAACTCTAAATCAGGCACTCAATATCCTGTGGAATTGACCAGTTTGGAAATAAAGATTCGTGGCACTCTACAGTCCCCAATAATTCAAACACAACTTTATGTATTCATATGGTTCCGTAAGATAACTCTATTGAGCTACTGATGCCTACAGACTTATGCAGATCCTGTGCTGGGCTGGAACAATAATGTTGTATATGTCAACCCTACCGAAAAAGAAAACCTTCCATAGGTTGTTGTTGGATTTCTTCTCTGACAGCTCCCTTAAGAGATAGTACAGAAGTATTTATTATTTACATATAAGCGTGCACATCAACACATTTTTAGACAGTGCTCAATGTATTTTTTCTGTCTAGCAATGGAAACTACAGAATAAATCATATATGACATTTGGGGTTATTCTAAGAAAGTTGGTTTTGCACAGCCAGCAATCTACAAATTACATATAAAAGGCTTGCGTGGAAGTAGTGTTTTTTGGTATGCTGTTGATGTTCCTATTTCATGCCACTATCTATAAAATTCAGATGACATCTACTCAGCATAGTCTTCTATATTCTGATAATATCTGTCCACTTTGTGCACTTCCAGATGTCCTGAGGTGGTATGCCAGATGTTAGGAAGGTTGTGTTTTACTTCAAAACCCATGGGTATAAAGCAAACATATTTTGCTATGCATACCATCTGGCACCTGTTTTTTACCGGAGAACAGTGTGTTTAATCATTAAATCCCATCCTACAGTACTTAAATTAAATTAATTCATACAGATATGTGCATTTTTCTCCCTATGTATTTTCCTAGAAAAATAATCTGGTTGCATTATGTGACAGTAGGTGAAGTCACAGGAGCAAATTCTGATCAAAGATACACACCCATACGCAACAGCAAGTCAACAGGTTTGTACAGGTTTGTACAGGTGTAAATGTTCACAGAATAATCAGCTATAAGTGACAGCTATGTTTAATAAGATAAGTATCTTATATACATAGTACAGCATTGTCTTCTATTTTTCTACTTTTATCCTCCTATGATTTGATTAGCAAGTCAGAATTAACTTTATATTAATGTTAAGGATATGCATCAATATTCTTCACCTTATTTTTTCCTGAAATATAGGTCTAAGAATATTTCTTTTCTGACACTAGTCAAAATGCAAACAAATGAAACTTCTACCTAGCGCTCTGGACAGTTTCAATAAACAAAGGTTTTTCCAAGGAACAAATTATTGTTTGAACTCTTGTTCTAACTAGGACTCTTGCTCTGTCCATTCTTCCCTTCACTGCTTTCTGCCCATTTTATTGCCAGTGACAGAATGAAACAAGTATTTAGATAAGCAGGTTAGATTTTTCACAAACAGATTATAAAGAACAGTCACAGAAGTTTCTTGGTAAAGAGGACAGTTGTCTCTCAATCACCTCAAGTAGTAAGATTTCCCCAGGACTTTTTTTTTTCCTGGTCTGGCCTTAGATGCGCATGTCATAGACCTGTTAATCTTTGTCAATTAGTTTGCAGATTTCATCAAATTCTAGCTTCACAGCATCCCATATAAGCAAGACCACCTTATTTGAAAGACCTGCAGTGCTCTAATACCATTCATGTTTCTTTCACAGGCAGACACAGTTAGTTGTTAAAAAAAAAAAAAAATTAAATCAGACAGTTTAAAGAACGTGACTTGAAGCAGTACTAAATGCCGTGCGCTGGCTGAGAGATCACAGTAGAGGTAAGAGTGACATTGTAAACAAATAAGGGTGATTACACAGACTAAACAGAATTGTTAGGGTTAGCGAATATTCCTAGAAGATATTCTATTGGGATAACTGCTATAAATTTACATACTTGTGCCACATAGGCAAGCCAGAAAAATTTGCTTCACAGGTAAAGAGTGGCAATGCAGTAGCACTGATTGTATATATGTGTTTGCATGCAATATCCACTAAATAATCAAGACAGTGGCAGAAAGTGGTAATTATTTGTCACTGTCTTTGCTAAGTCTCAAGCCATAGTAGCAAAGCTGGTCACTGAAATTAACCTCGCACCAAGGTACCATTCAACAATCTCTTTCAGTTAAGCAAAAGAATGAATAACGACAGATCAGGTACGTTTTCATTTGCTAAAGGCAAATTGATAAATTAAGCAAACCATTTTGTGGAATAACCTAGGCTGAAGAGGGTTTTTTACCAGTGGAAGAAGTCTTAAATTTCTTTCAAACAAATGAGCAGAAAGTACCTGGAATTCACATCCCATACAAATAGGAAAAACTAATAAGGAAAGACTCTCTATTCAACTGAACGAGCAGTCACTGCAAAAAATGGAAACTGATTTTCCTACTTATTTAAAAAACAAAAAAGGTAGATTGCAGTTTTCACAAGAAATCAGCACAAGTTCATATGTACACCCATTTTTTATGTAGGTAAGGATAACAAGTTCAGCATTACAATCCATTCCTCCCGAAGACAAAGACTGTATTTGGTGCTTAGAAAAAGTGGACCTGCAAAGCTGGTACATGGTAATCCACGCAAACCATTTTGCAGAAGCCAGAAGGCTGCAATTAGATGCATATCTGACCTTTCCCCGATATCAAGCTCTCATCAGGTGTCACAACACTACATATGGAAAATATTTTTGAAATCCCCAGTTCTTTCACCTTCCAGATTTTTGCATAATGAGATTCACTTCTATTCATTTGCTTTTGCTCAGGAGAGCTGACATATTCCACATTGCTATCTTATAAGCATCCTTGGGTTGGATTTAAAGGATTAGAACCAATTAATGAACTGAAATTCTAAATGTTTCTTTTTGTCCTGGGTTTTAGACAGTGGTCAGACCCTCCAGACACAAAGTGGCATACTTCTGACCGAGTTCTGGCTCCGAAATCAGAGCACGTTCATCAGCATCAAGTGGTGGCTCCATGCGGAAGGGCCATAGGAAGTTTCACTAATTTCATCATGCAAGAACATAAACAATGTTACATGATTTTCAAGGAATTTAACTTCTCCCTTCCAAATCCAGAGTTTCTGCTAACCTATGTGTTGACAGCAGGACTTCCAGGTGGTTGTCAGGCTTTGAACTCCGTGCAGTCCCTGACCTGAGATGAGCTGGCAATCCTCTACTGCGACTAATCCTGCACAAGAAGTGTTCCCTGCCTCTCTCCCTTGCCCTTTCACAGATGTACAGGCTTAATTCACTCCTAGATCTTGCTTTATTTTTCCAGGGTATCGGTAGAGTCATAAACAGTTCTGTAGGCAAAAGGGGTGGAGCTCAAAGTTTACAGAACTGCTGCTCTTTTGTTTTCAGTTTACTCCTTTTTCTGCATCACTTTAAGAGAGAAGGTTGGGGTAGTATGTGTGAAATCCATTTAATTACAAGGTCTTAACTTGAATAAACTACTTCAGAGCACCAGTTTTTAATGGAAGAGTTTAACTTGGTAAACAACATTAGGAAACCTTTTGGACCAATTAGCTAAAAATCTCTCTCAAACAGCTTTCAGCTGCTCAGAAATACCAAGGGTCATATTTTGGTCACTGTGTTTTGTTACAGGGATAACAGGTAGGAGAAGACTTTGAATTACATTGATGTGATTTCTTCCCTGTGCGGGTGCCAGAGCAGGGGCACAGGCTGCCCAGGGGGGCTGTGGGGTCCCTTCCCTGGAGACATTCACCCCCCGCCTGGACGCGGCCCTGTGCCCCTGCTCTGGGGGTGCCTGCTCACGCAGGGGTGGGACGGGATGAGCTCCAGAGGGCCCTTCCAACCCCTACCAGTCTGTGATTCTGTGATCTACTAATGATGTGATTTAGTAGCATAGCTCATGTATGAGGTACAAAGGTGAACAATAATGAACATGACAAAGCTGAGTTAAAGTCAATGACCTAGCTTTGTGTGACTGAATATGTGATATGTGATTTATGTGATATACCAGCTAACAAATAGATTCAAATAGATGCCTGAATAGCTTCTTAATTGTTAAGAAGGGCTCACCCACTGGTAAGAGCAGAACACTAGAAATCACAGAGTGAGATACTGACTGTTTTAAGTTACTAGGCCTTGGGTTTTACTGTAAGCTTTATTCTAGACTCTGCCAATGATTTTACTGATGTTGTGTAAGTTACCTTTGCCTTTTTTTCCCCCATTCTGTTACCCACAGACTGCCACTTGTACATAAGACCGTCCATGAAAATAAAGCTGTGTTTAAAAAACAAGCAACCACAGTCCCACACATTCAGGGAAGGAAATGAAGAGAATAAACCTTACAGAAGCAACTGAAAATTGCTACAATAAAGGAACATCCATATTTGAGCTTATTGTTATTTTAGCTTCCCTTGTAATGTAACATGCAATACACTTTTCATAAAACTTAGCTGAAAGCTCTTGGGGAAGCTTGGGGAAGAAAAGGCTGTGCTTCACCATTTCCCTTTTTATGACAGCGTAGCTCCACCAAAATCCACAGGTTCATGGAAAACCCACAGATCACAGCGGTTACAGTCCCTAAATTGCCTGCAGTGGAGTATATTGAAACCAGGTTTGTTTAAACTGAGGCCATTGAGCCTCAGGAGGATGGCTCTCAGCAGACATTAACAGTGCAGTGTGTTGCCTGACACCACAGCCAGGCTCATAACAACACCTGAGCACACCTGTGCAACTGCAGCATGGAAATACTCCTCATAGTAAGGGAGTGACAGCAACGGGTAGAAGGAGGAGATGGCTTACAGGGATTTATACATATCCTCAGAGAACAGTCAGGTCAGTGGAGTAACTGTAAATAAGAATAACTGCTAAATTCAACACAAGTGTTTGCACAACATAACCCTTAAATAAAGGTGACTGAATTTTCTCTCACTATGAGAACAAGATGTTCTGCTGTGCCATGGGGTTGAGTCACTCACTTAACAAGTGTTTCTGTCGTTTGCTTTTAAAGTCACCTGAGTGAAGCCAAAATAAGCCCGTGGAAAAGCAGCTTTCAAAGAACACTTCACACAGAAGGAAAGGGCTAAGGTGTCTGTGCAAAGAAAAGGATCTTTATTAATGATTCCTTTTGTAAGGACTGAAAGGGCAGCTTAAACACAAAGGGAGTCAGTACGACCTCAGATCTTCACAATGTATATAAACATTTTGATGCATATGTGAGTTTAACGGGGAACCAGCAAGCTGACCCAAAACGTGACCAGAATAAAAAAAGACAGCTGTCACGTTGATTCTGAAGTGTCGTACAGTTCATATTGACATAAAGATGTAACGATTTCACAGCAGAATAAATTTAATCTGAATTATATTTTTACAACATTGCTTAGCTGTAAAAACAGTGCCAGACTTGGTTCTCACTTGACAGGTTGAAAATGTGAGTCTACAAACCTTCTTTGGAGATATTCCCTCTGTACATTGGTGAAAGCTGTCCAGACCACAACGGACAACCTACACTGCAAACATTTCTGAACATTCTTTTTCATTCAGGTGTTTATGTCCTCATATTTGTTCTGTGCATGTTGCACTTGCTGCACTGTGCTTGCAAGAGGGCAGGCAGTGAGCTGCTGTTTCACAGTAAATTCAGATCCACCATCTGTACTAAAACAGTGAAAAATTATTCAAGTAGACGATTGCTGGGATTCCAACAGAACATTGATGAGAGGCATTTTATATGCTCTGAAATACTTTATTCTGTGCCTGCCAACAGCCATCAAACTGAAGAATAGGGACTGAGTTACAAGAGTAAGGGCCGAGATACAGTCTATCATTGGAACTAACTAGATGAATAAATTGAATGAAACCAAACAAAAGCAACAAGAAAGGCCTGTCTACCCCTTCACGTTTTTGAGATGGTGTGAATCAGAGATGGTAAAAATTTTCCAGATTTTAAGTTTTTACTGTGTACTATCAATAACACAGTTGTCAATAAGAATAAAATTATGGACAATACACTATAGATAAAAGGGTAATTTTTTTCATCTTCTAGATGAAATCTTTAGACATAAATGACCCTAAATGCTCATAAATCTTCCTGCCTTGGCATTCTTCCTGTTGATTTGGCCATATTGTTTAGTGTCTCAATCCAGGAAAGCAACTTAGCACGTGCTACTGAAGGAGAGAAGCTGCTTTTTACTGGCTGAGGATTGGATCTAAGGGTGCTGACAGGTATTGCAGAAGAACCAGCTGAGGTGGTTTAACAAGTCACTGGCCCCAGTTCTCAGTTCCTCTTTTATGCAGGACTGAATCCTTAAGGATCCATCAAGATCTTCAATCCATCGGGACTGAATTTCTTAACAAATGCGAAGCCAACTTTCACTCAACCTACTGTGAAATACTTTCACTTAGTTGAGGAAAGAAATGACAAAAAGTGATTGACTACCCTTGCAAAATAAGCAAAAAAAGCTTCTATGGTTGCACAGCTCAGCTTCTTCTTTACAAAGCTTACTGTGTTAGTTAAAATTCCTTCTTCAGCAGCTTGAAATAAATCGCAGGTTCTCACACAGGTACAGCTGAGGCAATTTTAGGTTTTCTGTCATACATTTCTGCTATAAAGTCTGACAGAAGAATAGTAAGTTTCTAAAAGCCACATCTATATCTGACAAGATTTTTATATGGCCAAAGCTCACCTGCATACCTGCGAAAGAGAACAGAGAGATAAGGGGGGGGGGGGGAAGCTAAATAATGCTCTGCCCAACTACTGCCACACCCATCACAGGAGCCATCAGCCCACAGAGGCCCATCTCCACAAGCCCAGAGAAGTACAGGAGTACAAAAACAAGGAGGGAACCTAAGTTAAGGGCTTAAAGGAAGGGATACCATGTTTAGGCCCCTCCCAGGGCTGGCCCAGCAGAGACTCAGTCCCAGAGTCTGGGTGTTATGCTTATTAAGGTGAGCTAAGCCTAGAGCGCCTTTTGGTGGTTTTGCCCTAACTGAGGCTGCGGGGGGACTGCCTAGGGATATGGGACAGGTAATGGGAATCGGGGGAAGTGCACCTGAAGATTTATTCTGGGATGTTCTGGGAAAAACCACAGGCGGGAAAAGGGAGGGATCTAGACTATTTGGGAGGAACAAATGTAGGGATAAGGGGAGGAAAAGGGGCCAGTCGGGTGTAGTTTGCTGGTTGGTATGCTTGTCTGGCCATGTCCTGCATCTGACTAGCTCAGTCTGTCCTATCTTTTTAAATTTCTCTAACTCTTTCTTGGGTGAGGGACTTGCTACTGAGTGTGTCTGTGCAGGGGTCAGGGTGCCAGCAGCTGGAGTCAGGCCCTGGGTCAGGGGGTCCATGAGCCTGGGTGGCAGTGACTGGAGAGACCCGAGCGGGTGGAACCCTGTGCCAGCCACAGCACAGGGACAAGGGCTCTGAGGCCCAGGTGCCAGGGAATGAATCTTACGCAGGTGTGTGAGCACAAGTGAAGATCAAGCCAGACTAGCTGGGCAGCAGGTGAAGTGGCTGAGGAGCTGGGTGGGTGGGTGGGTATGTGTCTGAGGCTGAGATGACACCAGGAGCTGGCTATTGGAGGGGCTGAGGAGTCCCAGCCTGCTGATGGAGGGACCGCGGGCTCTGGGGGTCTTTAGGTGTGAGACCTGCCAGTGTGTGAGTGTCTCTAAGGACCATAGCGGGTTGGCTACTGGGGACTAGGGGAGTCCCAGCCAGCTTTGGGTGCGTGTGCATGTGTGTATCTGTGCGAGCGTGGTGTCTGCATCAGCAACCGGCATGGGGCTGCAGCCTCAGGGGTCTCACAGGTCCAGGTGACAGCAACTGCAGAGACTGGGAGCCAGGGGTAGCTGCTGGGCAGACCGAGAGTGCTCTGTCTGCCTGCCTGCCTGACCTCTGTGGCCAGCCATGTATATATGTGATGCATATGCACGTGCCTCCTGGGAATACACGCTCAGTCGCACTACTGTTTGGACCTGGGGCAACGAGCTGCGGCAGACTCACCTCTCTCAAGGCTATTGGATCCAGCAAAATTCAGCTAACGATATGTTAAATAGTTTTTAGTCAACATTCTAATTCACTCCCCCAATTCTTTGGAAAATTCAAATTAGTCTCTCCTGGCCCTGGCTTAAAATTTTTCTTCATAAATTCTGTTTTAATAAACAGTTCAAGTAATTTCTAGAAAGTAGAGTCAACTATATATTTCTTCCTTGGAAGACTTTTTGAACTTCATCTTTTTTCACTTGAGTATGTTTATGCATTTAAGTATGTTCATCTTCAGTGTTGAACTATCCTGGAGCTCTGAGTATGCCGAGTACCAGAAGAAGATGTTATAAAAAGTATTTTAAAAAATTTGCAAGAGGACAATTGCATATTATGTTCATCAGAAGCAAAGAAGAAAGATCTTTTTTTATAGGTAGTGTTTTATTTTAAAATAAAAGGGAACTTTTTAGAAAATGTTGCCCTTTTTTTTAACTCTTCACTTTAATTTACACGTGATGTTATGTTCTTTTTCAGATAAATCTAAGGCTTTCTAAGTGGCATTAACAGAAGTACCCTCACACTTTCTTAGGCAGAATTTGACTTCAAATATGCATTAGTTCTGTAATGAGTCAGCATTTCTGGATGACTGATCCAACATAAATAATTTTGTTGTGTGTATCTCTTAGCAACTGAGAAATTACAGCCTTAATTTCATAAAATAACTCTTATGTTTATTAAACCCCTTCTTTTGCACTATGGATTAAATGCATGAATTATCAAGAGTTGCCTTGGGCGGGATATTACAGGCAGCTGTCTTGCACAAAAGAAATGCTTGATGTCTCGCTGAAGAAAAACGAAGCCATCCCTAGACAAGCAAGAACTACCAACTGCCAGGGTCTTTCAGTTGTTGGGCCCGTTACGGTCCCTGCAAAGGCACCAGCAGGCAGGACAGAACGACAGGCACAGCCACAGAGCTCGCCACAGCCGCTGGGTGCAGGGGACGGCTGTGCATGGGAGGTGACAGTCGCCTCTCAGAAGTGAGGACAGGGGTGAAGACAAGGACAAGCAGTAATCACAGCTTTTCTTCCCGACTTCTCCTTAGCAGCAGAAAACTGGCAAAGCCAGCTCTTCCTGTTCTCTCTCTCTCCCCCGTGGTTTTGCTTATGGTGCTAAACAGACTGGAGCCAGTTTTGTGCATTATTTTTTAGTTCCTGTGAGAATATGATCCATTGTCCTGGGATAAACTTTGAGAAAACATGGCTGCTTGAATAGGAGTTTTACCTTGTGGTGGGCAGTTGCATGGATTGATGCTGGCCAAAAAAATATTAGGGGGTTTATCTCTCTTTAACAGGTATGCAAGCCATACAGCATCTTCAAAACAGGCATTTGACCAGTGGCCTCACAGGTGCTAATTTCATTTAAATATTTGCACACAGGAATGCAGCAGCCTTACAGTAGCTGTCACAGCTCTGCAGTATCATTCATAGTCTTATAGCAGAGTAACGGGAAGTTTCTGAGCAGAAGTTCTGTTTGACTAGGATTGACAGTTCCATTTTTTGAATTTTTATTTTAGAAACTCACACGTCTGCTAAGGAGACGGCATGGCCAGGGACCTTAGCGTAGCCAGACCTCCTGACCATGCTATTGGCGTTGATTCCTTTTTTTCTCTTTTGTTGAAAGCAGAAGGTCATTGAAATAAATAAGGCAGGCGTTCATAGGCTTTCCAGTACTGAGAGGAATAAAATATCCAATGCTGCATAGTTCTTTGGCACGGTGTACCACTATAAACCCTGTAATACTGCAAAGTGTAAGCTGCTATTCCAATGGTGTGACAGTTCCAGTGTTCGAATTTGACACCTTTTCAATAAAATAAGCTAAATTTAGATAACCATATGCTCATGCTGACAAGCTAGCTTCTCCCTGATATATTTTCATGAAAGAGTACAGGAGGGCCTCAAAGTTTAATTAGTTTAAAGTGAATTCAAAATACTGTATTAATTTACAGTAGAAAGGTCAAGTTGTTGAGCAAACAGCAGGCATGAATATTTTCTGCTTAATGCACTAAAATTCAGCTGTACAACCTCCATTAATGTTAATAGCAGTCATGCTGCCAAATTCAAAAATCATGCTAGAAATATTTTATCTGTCTACGCTCTTACTGCAGTGTAATAAACACTGTACAATTAAAGCCCCTTCTCTCTTGACTGCCAGCTAGGCAAAGTTGAAGAATATATGCATACAAGCAAAGCAGTCTTTTATCAACACAGATGTATTTATCATTTGTGCTTCAGTAACTTAAGACGATAGGCCAATTTCACAATTACGTTCCAGACTTTGCATCACGTTAAGGGATTTTTTAAACCATTTGAGAAAATTAAAATTAATTATTTTAAAACCAAAATCTCTCAGTAGTAACTAACTCTGCCTTTTTATTAGTAGGACTACAGGTAATATGCGAATATATCTATTCATTTATGTGTGATTAAACCATAAAGACTGGTTTCATTTAGTATATGTCATTTATAAGATCTTCATCACTCTAAAATTCACTTCTCTTTTTTGATGTGTCCCACTAAGCATTGTGATTCCCTTGGTTGCTCATATGCTGTGGTCTTACTGGTCTAAAAGTAAGCCAGAATCTGAGATGCACAGCACATAGCTGAAGGCAGAGAAAATCTTCAGTCTCCACTTAGTACAAATTACATGAATAAATGCAGGAGACATGATTTCTTAAAATGGGGTAATAATTAAAGTGATAAATTAAAACATTCTGGTTTGTTTTTTTTAAATCCAAAACCCCCAATTCCAATGATGCATGACTGTCTGCCTCACAAAATTTTAGAAAAAAAACCTGACTGTATTTACTGACACTCTAAGAATTACAGTACCTTAAAATACGTGCAGAATCTCAGTTAATTATGGTAATTAAAAAGAAAAACAGAAAAATTACACATCTCTGGAGATGAAATCCAAATAATAACCAGAATAATGCATTGAAGAATACATCAAGAAAATTTGCACCATACAGGGGAAAAAAAAAAAGAAGCTGTGAAATAAATGTAAAAATATTACATCTTTTTTAGAAATGTGTCTCCACCCCTTTTATAACTAGAGAAATCTCAGTAGTTTCATGAGATAGAAATATGAAACATTTCACTTTGGGGAGATTACTACAAATATATAGCAAATACAACAAATTATTTTTTTGCTCTAACAAATTGTATTCCCACTTGCATGTGAGAAAATAGTGAGAAATAATTGAATGCATTATCTTTCTATATATGTAAACTAAGTATTGCTCAAGTACACTTGCTTGTGGGCATTTAAGAAAGCCAGATGTGGACTCTTCCCTCTGAGAATCTGTACATATATACAGTTATACACATTCTTACACAAAGTACATTGCTACGGCAGATTTTGTTTTCCTTTTTCAAAGGAGAAAGTAAAGAAATTCCTGTGGACGTCGTCTTTCTTCAAAACACCTGAATCTGTAATACATCACATGCAGTGCAAATGTGAACGCCCCTTCATATTTAAGTTCTTCTGACCGTGCGGTAACTCCATTCACAATGCATATTCATCACAAGTCACCCTTTAATGTGAAGCTTTAAGTCTGATTGCTCCAAGTCTGCTAGATATCCATGTCAAGTACTGTCTGTTTTCTGATGGGCAAATTTTCTGAAGGCAAGATGGTTTTCATTGCATTGCAGTGGTGAAGAATGTGGTGCATTTCAAAAAACCTCCAGATATGTTAAATTCACTAAAGCTAGGGGTGAAGCTAGGGACATTAGTGTTAATGATGACTTTGGACAATGTAATGTACCCTTTAGATTCTTCAGAGAAAAGCTGGAAAGTATTTGTAAATAATGTCTAGAACGGTTTTGCTTACATAAGAGATAATGCAAGAAATCTTGTATATTTGCTCATGAATGTGTTCTGAACATGTTTTTATCCATGAACTGCACAATAAGTAAAGTAAGTCCATAGCCCACGTGTTTTTCCTTAATCCCTACAAATCCTCACTCTTTTCCCAATTTTGCTGTTATATATGCTCCCTTAATCTTATCTCTCACAACCTGTAACTGTAATATGTCATAACATCCCTGCCTAGTGTTAATTTCTTCAAAAAATTACAGATTTGACAAATAAGGCTTGTCATTGAAAAGGAAACCATCCCTTCCAGAGCCAATGCTGCTTTACTGGTGCAAATGATTATTTACTTTAGGGCTTCTCAAAAAAAAATTGTTAACATTTAAAATATAGGATTAACTATTAATAAGGCTTTTTAAAAAATAGAGACTGAGTCAATTTCAACCAGCAACCTTTTGAAATTTTGAACTGGAAAAAAAATATGAAAACATAGATCATGATTGCAACAGAAACTTAATAACATATTTCAAAAATGAAAGTTACATTTAATTATGTACCACGAAATATATTTATAGAGAAATCATATGTAGCAAACGCTGTTTTCAGTGAAAGAAACTGAAAGTCCAATTGCTTCATCACTTTAAGATGTATTAATTATTCTCCAGGTACTGGTAACAGTTCTGTGTCCTTTCTGGGCACACTACGTACACAAAAATAGGTAGATTAGTAGAAAATTACGTTACTTTCACATTCTGTTGAATATAGGAAAGATTCTCATTTAGAGGGGACATCAGAGAGTCATTGGTATATGTGGGTTTCCACAAGCTAGAGATCTCATTCATCCTGTATTTCAGTCATCACTGGGAAAAAGCTGATAGATTTTAATGCAATGAAGGCAAACCTCTCTTTAGCTCTAACTTAACTACGCAGCTGCACAGTTGAACTTGCTAAAGCAATTTGCAGGGCCCCAGAATTTCAGTAGAAAAGGGTGGTTGTTGGGGTTTTTTTGCATGTTAAGTAACTGGTCAGGTCATTGCACATAGTTGTAAGAATACATGCCTGTGCATTACCTGCACAGTTTTAACTGTGCAAAATACGTGTCTTCTCTATCCATCTCTGAAATTCAATCTGTAACACAGTAATATAATTTAGGTAAAATTCTTTTAACAGTCTTGCATATATTTAGCTATTTAGAGATATGCATGTGTATGTATGGTTTAATGCAGTGCTATGGAATCCTCCATATCTACACTTATTTCACAGGCTACCGACTCCTGACTGACTTCTTTAGTACGTTTTAATAGACATAATAGGAAGCACTTCCTAGTACCATTTTTCTTCACAGAGATATTATCAGAGTTTCATTGAGAGGACAGTGGAATTCAGAATCTGGTGTCAGTAGCTGATACCAACCTAGTCTGTTTTCTGAAAGTCTGCAACAATACAGACTTTCTGGGAGAACTATCCCAAAGTGTCCAGGGATGGGTGTGCAATACAGAAATAGTGTAATCTCTCCTGTTAGTACCATGAAATAATGGAACTGAGTTTTCCCCCAGCTGGGAGTTGACTTGGTCCCACAGAAAACAGTCTTATCATTGAATTAATGAAGAACAAGACTGGACCCTAAATGAGGAAAACCTATGCCTGTTTTCTCCTCCTATGTCTCAAGTTTTTTATTCCCATTTCTATACCTGTACCCCAAACAAAACCCTCTAACCTGTTTCACTGAAGGAGTAAGGAATTTATATTCAAACAAAATAAAGCCAGAAGGATGCAGGGGCAAGGTCCACCCGGTCCATCCTCTTGCCCTACAAGAAATGCATTCTTTTAGATGTGGATGAAAATAATTCTTCCTCACATTTAACCTTAACGTTCCATGTACATCTTTTCCTACGGTCCTACATAGTAGCAGCCATGTCCTACCCTATTAGATATAATGCTGGAAAAGCCTGCTTTGGAGTTTCTGAATGTTTCTGACTTCTTTAGCATAAAACAAACTAAAATCCATCTCCCCAGTTATGTGATTCATTCATTTCAGTTGATCTCTTTGTTCTTCAGAATTTCCTTAAGAAAGATGAAACCCCTTATATTTCTTCAAAGCCAATGGTCTCTAAAACTGAACTATTTACAGGAACAGTCAATTCAGCTTCCCCATGTAAAAAGGTAGCTAGTTTTCATTATAAAAGAAAAAAAATCCTGATTTTTAAAAAACCTTTCTACAGAATCTCATAGCAACTTATATATACCTAGTGAAATGGTTCAAAATCCCTATGTAAATCGTTTTTGAAATTCACACAGGTTCAAGAAGCACAAGATCAAGCCTATGGAAAAATGAAATAATATCATTATTTTATGTAAATTTTAAAATTCCACGGAACAAATAGTGTATTAAATTCTATTGCAGTTTTCCAAACGAGCTTAATGAACATAATTTTTGTTTGCACTTATGAACACATAAAATATTGTCCACTATTACAAAATAGGGTATAGAATGAATAAAACAAACATGAACTCAATTTTCCTATTTAATACCTGATTCTTCCATAGGTGTCAATGGCAAAACTAATTCATTTTATCAAGGCAGGAGCAAGACCTAAGTGGCCAGTAATGTGCCCTTCAGCTTCGTGTTCACTCAGTTCTGTTCATTAACACGCTTTTCCATTGCTGTGACAATTTTAAAGCATTTATTCTGTAAATGAATAGTCAGCTTTCATGCAAACAATCCATTAGCATTAATCATATGACCCTCACATGACACATTGACAAAAACAGAGTTTGTGCTATTTCTCTTGTCCATGACAAATAAGTAGTTGCTAAGAAATGAAGAATAACAATTGAAAAGGAGGGCTAGAGCTGTTGATTTCTTGACACCTTTTCATTTCTTTTCTGAGATATGAAAAGCCATATTCTATTTAGTGTAAATATGGAGGATGCATTTCTGTTGATCAAAATATGAGCCTTTTCCTACTTCATCACTGATCCTGTTGCATAAATTAACATTTCCATTTCCTTATATATTTCTTTTAGGAAAATTCTGAAGAATCCCAGCTTTCTGGAGTACAAAATGTGCAGCTGTGTAAAATAATTGAGTGAACCGAGTCACTGGCATTGATTATTGTAAACAGATCCTTTCTTGGTCTTATCTAAAGGATTCTAAGGTATTAAAACCTTACAGCTATCAAGACATGTACCTTCACTAGAGTTTGACTAAACACTGCTATGCAGCCACCAGAAATAACTTACATTAGGGCTTCTGCCCAACAGGAAATTATGCTGAACCTGAAGCAAAGCCCAGTGAATTCAGTAGGAGTCTCTTCCTTCAACTTTAATTGGCACTGGATCAAGCCCTTTGCATACAATCTCCCATTTCTTCAACATTAAAGCAATGCTTATGATGGTCAAACAACATTCTTACCTTCAATATCTATTCAAAAGGAGATTTTGCAAACCATCCCAGGACTCTGCAAAATGAAAATCAGAATTGGATTTGTGTGTCAAATAATAATCTTCAGAAGCTTGTTATAGTGCAGATGGAGATTTTAGCTGCCATGTTGTCCTAAAAATAGCATGCAGTTTTCCAGCGAGCATGCAGCCAGCTAGCTATATCAGTGTGCCTTTATATCACAAAGAATTATTTGAGAAATCCATCTTTATAGGTTTCTATAATCAAATTGGGAAAACTGTTCATTTTGTACATAAGGAAAAATACTTTTAAAATCTTTAAAAACATGACACATCTCAAAGTCTTTTTATGTTTCACAGTGGAAGAAAAAAGACCCCAGATGGAAGCGATAATGAATGTACTATCTAAAAATTAATTGACGTTCTTTTAAGTGACAATGCTGGCAAACTACAAGAATGAAGCTTTAAAGTGTTTACTGTAAGCCAAGAAGAAACAGTTTATATGCATTATCTCCAAGCCAAAATACAATAAAATCCATTTTTAGGCTTGAAATAAAATACAATCAAAAGGCCATTTGTGACTTTGAGCCCCTGTCTCCTTTGTATGTTATAAACTATCTCCAAATTTTCCAGCAGCATTTTGTCCCTTTTCTTTAAAGGGCTGATAATATTTAGTTAGGAATGCACTTGTACGGTTTTTCAGTCCCGATCCAGCTCCTACTGTTGCCAGTGGGATATTTTCTGCTTAACTCAGGGGGAATAAAATGAGGTTGTTTGTTAGGAAAAAACTTAGTATCCTATATTAAAATGGCTACTGTTAACAGAGATTTATTTATGACTGCCCCAGTGGCTTACCAGTAAGTTGGTGGGACACGAACAGTGTATTTCTTGAACCAGCTGTAAGGCAGAAAAGCTGATGTTACTGTTTGGGTTCCCTGGTGAAAACTGTGATTGTTTTCTTTATAGGTAGATGTACTCTGGCTATTCCCAGAGTGACCTTGGCAGCCAACTGTGTTGCCCTTGGTGTCAGCAGAAAGAAGGCTGTTGGTGTCAGTGGGCTTTGGATCAGGCTTTAAAGACAGAGAAAGCTTGCTTAAGGAGAAAAACAGACATAACGAATAGTCCTGATTTCCCAGGTTTTGTCACTTAGAGTTTAGAATATCAACAAGACACTTTAAACCCTGAAGAATAATTCTTATAAGTCAATTATTTTGACCCTGCATGTTTCTACAATTATACACAATAATAAAGAAGAACAAATACCTCTGGCTTACAAAAAAAAAAGGCAAGAACTTTATTTATCAATAGAGATTTTAGCTGTTCTTTACACCATTGCAATGACTAAATAAATAGCATAAAATAAACAAAGGAGAGTATAAAATCGCTTTATTCCAGCTGGTATCCCAAGACAACCTTTTGACTAAGTACAGAGTTAGATGTTTCAAATATGGCACTTATATAAATAAGAGCAGAGAGAAGGTGATAGGTTCACAGTTAAAAGCAATGAACTCTGTTCCTTTGGTATGTGTGTCATCATAGGTAATTGTAGGTAAATACATAAGTTGGCTGACATGAACCAACTCCATCTTATTCATGCACATACTAGGGAATGAACTGAAATGTACTGATATATTTTGTGGATCACAACTAATGTAAGGTGATTAAGGTCTCTGGTGTGTGTGTGTGGACAGGCAAACAAAAATGGCAAAATTATATTCAGCATTTATTGTTCAGCATAAGTAATTGATGCACAAACTATGCTAGAAAATAGGTAGTAATACACACCAGGAATAAACTCTGTGATTTAGACAAGGAAAACAATATAAGACATCTGTGAGATAGGTGAAGCAGATATCCTGATTGAGCTGTGGTCAGGTTTCTTACAGTGCAATTACCCTCCTTGTAAAACATGCTTACATCTGCACATTGCAACAGTTTCCCCACCCCCATCCCACCCCGTATCCTTGCAGATTTTTAATATGAACATTCTACACGTTTACAACAATTAGTCAGACAGTCCAAACTGTAAACTTATCCTAATGACGACCAAAAAGCCGGTCCGCTGACAGATAACACCCATTCATTAGAAAGAAAAGTCGGAATAATAGTAGCTGTGCTGTAAGGCTAGATCAAGCATGGTTTTATAGCTGGTTTCTCAGTCTTTTACATAGCACTGCATTTTGCAGCTAGTTCAGTAAGTGCAGATCCAATACCTTAATGGCTTTCTTGGTGGTTTGATAAAATGCTTGCCTAAGCAATGTACCTTTCTCTAATGGTGCATGGGTCTGTTCCACCTGGCACGGTGTTTCACTTCTGTCACAGCCTCACACATAAGCTGAGTCACTTGACTGAGTCCTGCCAAAGTTAGGCATGCTCATTCTTGGCAGGTCCTTATTTCTGATTTCGTATATGGATTTCCTTTTTGCCTGTACTCCTCTCACTGCCATTTTGATTTTTCTCCAGCCCAAGTGGTTCAGTTCTGCCAAATTGAGCACCACACAAATCCCACTGACAGCAAACATGAATACCAAGAATACGGTCTTCTCAGTGGGCCTAGAGACATAGCACTCTACTTCTTTAATGCAGGGGTATCTGTCACATTCGTACATGGAAGGGACATTGAATCCGTACAGAAAATACTGTCCCACTAAGAATCCGATCTCTAGGGCATTTCGAAAGACCACTTGGATGATATAAAACCGAGAAATGCCTTCTTGCCTCCTCATCTTTGACTTTGTAGTTCTGATAGCAGGATTGGGGATTTCCTTCACTTCTAAGCAGTCCGGTTCCGCCTCTTTGGTGGAGTTCTCGGTGTTCTGCAGCACCCCATTGACAATCGTGTTCTTGATTTTCTTACTGTCCTCACGTTTCATTGAATCCTGGTCCCTCTCCAAGGTGAGGAAGACAGTGGAATATCTCCGTTCCCTTTGCTTAGCAGACTGGTGAACAGAGTACGTTATGAAGCAGAGGCTGGGGGTGCACACCATGATGATCTGGAACACCCAGTACCTTATATGAGAAATAGGGAAAGCCTGGTCGTAACAAGCCTGGTTGCAGCCTGGCTGCAGCGTGTTACAGACGAACATCGTTTGCTCGTCGTCGTACACCGTCTCCCCTACAATGGCCACAATGAGTATCCTGAAGATCACCACCACGGTCAGCAGGATCCTGGAACAGAGGAGCCCGTCAGTGCGCGCCGCCGCCGCCGCCCCGCGGCCGGGAGCTGTCCAGTGCTGACCGGGACCCGCCGCCGCGGCCGCCCGCACCCAGCCCCCGGCCCGCCGGCGACCCCAGCCCGCCTCCCGACGGTGCCGCCAGACCCCAGCCCGCCGGAGCCCCCAGCCCGCCGGAGCCCCCAGCCCGCCTCCCACCGGCGACCCCAGCCCCCAGCCCGCCGGAGCCCCCAGCCCGCCTCCCGCCGGCGACCCCAGCCCACCTCCCGCCGAAGCCCCCAGCCCGCCTCCCGCCGGCGACCCCAGCCCCCAGCCCGCCGGAGCCCCCAGCCCGCCTCCCGCCGGCGACCCCAGCCCCCAGCCCGCCGGAGCCCCCAGCCCGCCTCCCGCCGGCGACCCCAGCCCGGCTCCCGCGCAGGAGGCGCGCAGCCCGCGCGGCACCGCCTCGGCGCGGCCATCTGCGGCCGTGCGAATCCGCCGCTGTCAAAACCTCGGCCGGCGGTCAGCGCTCCCCCCCACCCCACCCCCCCACCGCACGGACCTCCCGGTGGAAAAAAAGCAATCCCACGGGCCGTTAGGGCCCCCGAAAGCACGGGAGGGCGCGGCGTGGGGTTGCTCCGGCGCGGGACCCTGGTGGCGGCGGGTCTCCCCGATGGCCGCCCGCTGCCCCGGGGCTCCTCGGGGACAAGGACGGCGGCGTTTGCGGTGTCCCCCCGCCTCGGTGACCTGCGCCGCGCACACACACAAACACGCACTCCAGGCACGCACCGCAAGAGCCCCGCGTGTGCCGCCGGCCGGCCCGCTCGGACAGAAGTGGCCCCCCCCGTACCCCCCGTAGCCCTTACCTCCCTATCATAGTAGAATGCTGCTGCACGGCAGCTTCCAGTAGCCTCTCTAGAATAGTCCATTCCCCCATCGCTGTTCATCCGGAGACAAAGACTTTGGCAAGCGGAGGGGATCTCTTCACTTCTTCTTCCTTTCCCCCTCCCTTCCTTTTATGTTTTTTTTTCCTTTTTTTTTTTTTTCAGGAGGAAGGAAAACAAACAGCAGCGCAACCCCTCTCTGCCGCCCTCAGTCCCGTGGCGGGAAGGGGGCTGGAGGCGGCAGCCCTGCCGAGGACTCCCGGCTCGGCTGGGCTGGGCTGGACTGGGCTGGGCTGGGCTCAGCTGGGCTGGGCTGGGCTCGGGGCCCCACGGCGGCCGCCACCGGCCCGGCCCGCTCGGCTCGTGGCGCGGCGCGGCGCGGCGGACCCGCGGCGTGGAGGGAGGAAGGCTGGCTTGTAATGTCTTGCTGCCTCTAATCTGCCTTTAAGTAGTCTCCGCTTGCGTCACTGACAGGTTGGTGGAGAGCAGCCAAGAGCAGCGCTCGGATTTTCTCATTTTTATTATTCCGGTGAATATAAATAAATAAATGCAATAAAATAAATTAAATAAATAAATGAGGAGGAGGAGGAGGAGGGGGGAGGGCGGGGGATGAGCCGCCCCAGCCGGCGGGAGGCTTGTTGTGCAACCGAGTGCGCCCTTGCCGGAGCCCCCGGCCCGGCCCCCGCGGGCGGCAGCGCCCGGCGCCCCCCCGCGGGACCGCCCGGCCCGGCCCGGCCCGGCCCGGCCCGGAGGCAGCCCCGCCAGCGAACGGGCGCTGCCCCTCGGCTGCCGGTTTGAAAAGCTGCTCCAGGGCGTGACGGCGACGCCCTGGCCCCTCCAGCCGCGAGCGCCCGCCTGCCGGGGGGGTTCCCAGGGGTTGCAAGGTTTTACTTCTCCTCCCGAGCTTGACTGACTTTTCTGCGCTCACAGAACAGCGGTGTCGTGCAGCAATAACCTTACCTGTTAAAACTGCTTACCCTTGGAAGGAAGATGGTGCGCTTAAGATTGCATCTTCATTCTCCCCTGATTACAGACATAGGAATCACTGAGGAGAAATGAAACTTATATATAGCCATTTTAGAGAATTCTGAGACAGAGACTGGATTTGTGCTAGGAAAGACACCAAACCTTCACACAAAGCATCTCTGAACAGCACAAGCATAAAGCATCTTGAATAAATCCTTGTGTTATAATCAGTCCACGTATTTTATTCTACCATATTCTAAAGTACCATACTGTGTTTAAAATACTTGTAATTTTACAGATGCCCTTAGAGACTGTACCTGAGACACCACCAAACAATTCCACATGAAACACTGGCACCAATTGGAACTGACTGTTTTCTGGTCAAGTGTAAAATGTATTCTGTATATTTCTATAAAGATCAAGCATGGCTTCATACCTGCGGTTCTTTTTGCTCAACTAATCTCACTAGAAAGCAACACAAGAAAAATTCTAGTCAGTCTGTTCATAAGGCTCCTACTGCCAAACTCACTAAAATCAGTCTCTTTCGAAAGCAGAATGGCTCAGGCCACTGTAAACAGTGTAGCCTTCTGTTTTCTTTGCAGCTCTCTCATGAACCAATTTCATGTTATATTAATGATATTAAGTGTTTTCTGAATAGATGGGACCATGTTTCATCTCTGCAGAGGGCATCTGTGTGTTTTAGACACCCCAAGGTTTGTTGTCATTTCATCTGGAGTGTGCAGATGGTCTCTGATTCACATGCTGTTGGGTCACTTGGCTGATTGGATCTCCAGATCTTTGAATTAGGAAAGTATCAAAGAAGAGAAGATCAATGAATACCTCTGTTGGGACAGAAATTGGCAGATTTTTCTTCTCTTCTAGTCAAGAGCCTGTGAAGAAGCATTTAATAATCTGGATTCTTTCCTTCCCACACTGTTGAGGATTACTGGGAAGAGTAAATAATCACTGTTTTTCCTTCAAATCTGACTGGATTCTTCTTGAAAGCTGGTTCTCACAATTCCTGCACTTGTTTTTGGCATGTAGTTTGTAAAACCTGCTGCTGCAGAAGCACCAAAACTAAAAAGAAGAGGTTGTTTCTTTTAAGAGGACTGTAGTATCTATCCAGCTACCCCAACAACTGAGTGTCTCATATGGACCCCAAAGACGGCTCTGAAAATGAGATCAATCAGAGCAGTAAAGCAAGCAGTCATGCATGTATGGAAGGAGAGAGGGCAGGAGATATGCTAAGAAGCTAATGATGATAATCCTATTTAGCAAACCAAACAGAGAGGGAAAGCCCGGGATTGAAATTACTGAAGAGAGGAGGGAAGGTTTTGGTTCATAGACAAATACAAGAATTTCTAGAAAGGAAAGCTGTTCTCTGGCACTGGGATAGGAAACCCACTTATCTGAGCTTTTAGGACCAGTAAATAAAAAGGAATTGAATTCTAATCGTATCAAACACTGGCCTATGAATGAACAGTTAGTATTTGCTGTGTGTGAAGAGTTCTACTCGCTGCTGACAACCCAGCTGTGGAGACATGGAGGGGAAATGTCATAAATAGATGCTGCAAACATGTAAGCACTGCTATGAAATTGCTTTCAATTGAAATATGGTTTAAAGTTAAATACTTTCAGGCCTGTTCTTACAGGGGTTACATCTCATTCTGACATAGCTGACCTTGCTTTTTCTAGCAATAACCTTATACGTACCCCGCAACCATATTCACATGCAGGATACTTGGCCTTACACTTGAGAAAGTTTACTGAGCTTCAGACCTTAGTGAGTTTGGGAAAAAAAAATAATTTCAACGTAGGAGTCTCTTTCAAGATATGTTAACATACATTTTAAGTAACTGGAAAACTCAAAGGAGTTTGTTATAGCTCAAAATACATGCGCAGTCTCTAGAACTATGAGTTGCTGTCCTTAATTTGAGCCCTGACTTATTGTCAAAAGAGAATTCATAAGAATCAACATGATGTTCTCTGAGTGCAACAGTGAAAGGTGTATGAAGAGCGTAATTATCTGTATTTCCATTATCCATTACACGTACAACGGCAACCTGCAGACTTATCTGACAAATTGTCTAAATCACTAATTGCTCAGGCCCATACAGTCATGACTGTAAGAGAGAATTGTAGACATGAGAAGATTTTCAGCTTCTAAGGGTTCATCTTAGGTTTTGCATCATTCCCCTCAATGCTTCAGCCTATGGTAAGGCCAGGATTTGCAGAGCAGCAAGCTGCCAGGAATGCTGACGATGTATATCGCGCAGTGTGCTGTATTCACATTAGAAAACTTTGATTCAGGATAATCAAAGCTTTATGTCTCCCAGCTTACAAAGAACCATTTCCTAATGAAGCAGCAGTACCAGTTTGCAGCAGGGCCAGGCCTGTCCAATATTTTTATCAGTTTCATGCAAAGAAAATAAAATGAACTTCCCACTCCACACATAGGCTTTTGGGTGGGAGAATGCGTTTTTGTTTGTTCTGCTTTGTAATTCGAAAAGGATGAGTATTCCTCTACCGACAAAATTCAGTATAAACTCTGTTGTTTCTAATAGGAGGTCAAACAAGCTTTGCAAAAAGAAAACTTCAGAGTCTGCGTGTGTTCAAAGTTGCCACTGCCACAATATTAATTCATGATGAAATAATGACTGAGTTGATCTTGGATTAGGTCTGAAGAATGAGACTGTATGTGTCCTCATTTTGATGCCAAACCAAGGTTAATCTGTCTCTAAGAAGCTGTAGGCCAGATTCTCTGTAAGAAATCCAGCCCTTTTGCCCTGATCTGTTTTTGTAAAGGGTCCAAAGAGCAGTCAAATCTCGCCGGCTGCACATTCCTCCAGTACGGAGCGCATCACACTGGGAGCAGAGCTGACACATTTGGCTCTCCTGTCAGAGGACGTGGGTGGCGTGGCTGGATGGCACGATGAAGAAGCCGCATGGCTAGTGCCATACCCGCTGTCAGACAGTGTGCTAAACCACAGTATTCCTCTGCTTCCTTGTTTTCTATGCTGAAGTGAACGGATGTAAAAAAGAATCCGCATCTTACTCAAGCCTTCCCCATGTACTGCCTCCTTTTAAAGGATTTTATATATCATAAAATATATATATTAAAGGTATATATTTACCCTGAATTTATTTATTATTTATATTCTTTTTAAATATATCTTCATATTTTTACTACTATACCAACAACACTGGTTGAGATTTTTCAGCGTTACTTTCATAAAGCAGTAGGACTTTCTTTGCAAGACTGGCATGATGAGGGCTTCCTTTCTGACAGTATTTGATGTAGTCCATGAAATCTGAGTCATTAGCTACTAAACTGAAAATGCCTTTTTAAGACCTCTCATAGCCATCTGCCATGCTCTGTTTTCATTTGGCGCCATGTGTGTATTAATGAAATGATTGCATCAGATTATATCTTTTATTCATAAAATCATCTAGGTCATCTGCTTCCACCTACACTTTCTCTCTCATTAAAATGAGCATTTGTGCATGGGTTCTACCCCCACTGTATGAGCACGATCCCAGCTGCCCTCAGCTGCTATGTGAATCTTAAGAAGAAATCCTTCTCTCTGTTTTTTCCTTAAATTAAATTCCTTCAAAAGACAATTCTAGTGTTTCGCACCACGGAAAGTGCATTTTGCCTGCATTTTGAAAAGTAAAAAGTACCGGAGCTGGATGTACCGATGACCTCAGCCCTTCACAAGAGAAAGCAACATTTCAAGAACACTGTCGTTTTGCTGCTCAGAAATAGGAGCGCACTCTTCACATCTAGTCAACAGTGTTTGGGTCAAAACTGTCAATAACAGGGCAAGCACGTGTGTTCCTTCTTGCGAGGATGGCATACAGCCTGCATTTATACACATCATGCTCGAGAATAGCAAGGTGTCGAGTGCACAAAATTCAGGTCTTTCTGTAACGCACAGACAGACAAAATACTCAGATATCCTAATCATCATATTAACACTCTATTTTGCATCAGGCGTTCATACCTACAACTGAAGATTACTAGACATGGAAAGATCTTTGGCAAAACAATGAATGTTATCAGTGAAGAAGGAGTAAATCTATGACTATTCACAAGCTCTTTAAGTGGGGGCTCCTAAGTCGTGTTGACTCTCCATAACTATTCTTGCCATGGGGCTTAGTATAAGAAATATTCATGAGGGGGGCAGGTATTAAGTAAATATTCCACAATGTTATGAACTCAGAGAATTGAAGCTATCTAAATGTAGCCCCTTTAACTAGAAAACAAATTTTATGTATCACACTTTTCTGGTTGCAGAAAATTTTACTCCCTGACAGAAAAATCACTCAGGTTTCATGGGCATCTTGTCAGCTGTCCACAAGGACTTTCTCATGCACAAATTAACAGCTCAAATCAATTTCCTCGGAAATAATGTGGACATATATTCTGAATCACAATTGCATCTACTTCTGGCATATGTACAGCTCCCAGTGCAGCAGGGTCTGCACTTCTTGCAAACTCCTGAGAGTAAACTCCAATTTATTTTCAGACAGGCTGCAACTAGACAAAGGAAAACTTCATTGAGTCAAATCTTATGAATTAACAGGCTCTGGAAAGAAGTACAAAACCAGTAAAATATTCCAGGGACCAGATAATCTGCTGCCAGTCTCTTGATCTTCCCTTGTGTTTTTCACCAGTCTCAAAAGACCGCTCGCATTCTGCTAAAGCATCCATTAATGCAGCTTCATGAACTATGATGGCTTAAGTGTAAATCTGTGAGCAAATCTTATGTGGGCTCCCATTACACTCTACTTTAAGATTCTATACTAAATAAAGAGTGGGCCTTTCAAAAATAACCTGGACGAGGATTTCATATAAGCAGATTCAACACCTACAATATACGTTGTAGAGATGCAAAGAAATATGCACGTACTAAGAATATAACAAACTCAGTAGAGGATTGAGAATCAACTTTCATTAACTAAAAATTAACTTTTTCCCTAGAGTCTATTCTTTCAAAGATACATATTCAAAAAGATACGAAGCCCTGTATAACTGATTAGTGCATTATGATAGAATACTAGACAGTTATGCAGAATATTGGCGACACTCAGTTTGACAAACCTTATTTTCCTCTTTTCCTTATAAAGCAAAAGGAGTTACAGATTGTAATCAGAAGAAACAATTACATTTAATAATATCTTTTTAAAAAAAATGTTATAAATTTGTATTTTATTTATATCATAACACCTCCATCCCATGGTCGTCAATTTTTATGGTACTAATGGCAATCCCCACGGACTTTAGTGGAGCTGGAATTTAAAAACCCTTAAGACCTTATTTACACCAGAACATTTTAAAATCTCTAATTGAAGAAGACTAATGATGAGAAAGTTAGTGAGTGCTTCGAAATACCCAGAACAGCAATAAATACGATCAACTAGAAAGAGGAGAGTCCTCTATGCTGGAATTCTAAGCAGCATTTTGGTGCTTCGTGTATTCCATAGGGGAAAAAAAAGGAGAAATCATGCTTCAGTATTCCAGTATGAATGCATTCCATCGAGCATTTTTTTTCAGACCTACTGCTTTGCTTTGCCTTGCCTACATTTGTCTTCAGCCAAGTGCTGAATCCTTATACCCCCAGCTGCTTTCAGCTCAGTGACGTGATCAGGGCAGAGCTGCCTTCCTTTGTTTTGATTGTTACACCACCATATGTCTTCAGTATTCCTGGTGCCCCTCACTCTTGTGCTCGGCCCCTCCATCTCACCAGTCTCAGAAGGGAATTTATATTACATTAAAGCATCCCTTCAGAGGCCAGGCTGAAACAATCCCTGGAAGTAACTAGGGCTGTCAAATGATTGATTTGACGGTAAACTGTGTCAGGGAACGGGAGTGAAAAGCGGGGGCTTGGTAAGAGTTTTTTTATCCTTTTCTCATTCAAAGATTCTACAGTTACAATAAAAATGGGTGAAATATATCTGAAAAAAATCCTTTACAGATATATAAGGTATAAATACACACGTGTGTGCAAATGCATGTATTTAGGTATGTGTTTTATAATTAGTGTCTATTTGCATGTCAGACTGCAAAAAGAAATACAAAATAATATTTAATAGAGAATTCCATAGGAAATCCTGTTCACTAGGAATCCTGTAGGATTATTGAGGTGATTTAAATGGCCTGTGTGAGGAGAATATATTTGAATTCCACATGATTTTGGACTTTAGACCTGGACTTTGTCCCATGTAAGGCCTTAGGTAAAAGCTATTGGGTTTTCTTTCCAGTCACAGTAATTGGTTTGAAACAAGAATCTGACATATTTCGTAGAGTTCATGGGATATATAAAAAAAATCTTCAGTTGAATTTAACGTCTATAAACATTCAAAGGTGTCGATTTTTTAGTCTAGAATCTTTAGTCTAGTCTATAGATCTGCACATTTTCACTGGAAAATACAGATTCATAGACCCAGAATAGTTTCCCAGACCCATCCCAATCGTGCACATCTGGAGTTTCACAGGTGGTGATTTAAACCGGTGTTTTAGTGAGTTCCACAACTGTTACTAACAAATAACGCCTGCTCAGCTGCAGAGCGTGCTTTGTTTTCAGGACACCATTTGTAAATCTTTCCTAAACAAAATTTTTTCAGGATGAGCATTCCATTAAATTCGTGTAATATTTCTCTTCCAAAATGGAGCAAACTCAAATTTGGAGTATCAAAATATTTTATGAATCAAAAGCCCTGAGTTTTATAAAGTTGTGATTGCAGTACTCAATTTCTTTTATGCCACAGAAAGTTGCAGTGCTTACCTATAGGTTTCGCAGAAATTTTCGTGTTGTGAAATACTCAATTCGTAACTACGTATTCTAGAATATATTAGAAAGGATGTATTTTTTACTACACTGCAGGAAAGGATTTGTGACACAGAAAGAGAAAAAGATAAGTTCAATCATTCATAAAAAATTGTAGAACACCTACATTTGTGCATGGTTTATTTCTGTGCTCTTAAGAAAAAGACAAGTCGGCATTATGCGCAATGTTGCTATGATACTGGAAGTTACAGTTTATTTTTTGAGATAACAATGAAACCCACGTAATATCTCACATAGGTCAGAGTTGCTTAAGGGCTGCATCGATTTACACGCATCCTATGTAAATCTGTCCTCAGTTTAACCAGATATTTACTTTGCATTTTAGATTTAGAAACTCTGCTTTGTAGCTGTTTCAACCTCTTTCACACTTTCCTGCAAGGAAGTACGGGCTGTTTTCCTGTGAGAAACATAACCAAACTATCAGTGATTTATAGAAAAGCCTTGCTCCACGGTTTCCTCAATCTAAAGCTGTGTTTGCCCAGCTGAGGGGGAAACAGCATAGGAAGACATACCTTTTTTACCCTATCCACATCTTCTTTATGACAGTCTCAGGAGGTTTGGGGGCCTGGTGTGAGCAGGCTGGTTCACACTAACAGCAGCGCCAAGCAGGTGTTTGAGTCACCCCTGGGTACCTTTCCTGCTCATGCTTGCCCAGCTCTACACCTCGCTGAGGCTCAAAGGGAAACTGAGAGGCACCATCACCCACCTCTTGCCAGGCTGGGACACCTAATACGGACCCCGAACCATAAAACTTGCCATTGAAAACGTTCATCATTTGAACTTCAAAAGCTACATCAGAGTGAGAACAGTGCCATATATTTACATTTACATGCAAGTGGGTAAATATTTCATGTGTACAATTTTGCCAACTATTACTTTGCGTCAATTCATAAGATTACTGCAAATACTACATCGCGTTTTATCTACATTTTCTGTTTTTCAGATTTTGAAGGATCTCTTACATTTGTACGTGTCTGTACCTGCTGGGCACACAATAAATAAGATACAGAATTTTATTTTCTTCAGTCACACCTCCAGAATACCTCCATTCTGCACGCACCTTCCTCAGAGCAGACTCGCTCAGGCGGTGTGCAAGCCAGGAAGGCGGTCATCCCTCCCTACATGGCCCAGTAAGCCTCCCTCTTCCCATCTGGATTTGCTCTCATTTTCTTTCTTCAGTACAAAGCCATGATGAAGCACCAGTTTTCTTGTGGAAACCTCTAAGAACGAGTCTATGGAGAACTTTTCTCATCACAGAGGCTTCAATCTGCCTAAAAAGAAGACAGTTTATAGTGAATCAACAAAGCAGAAAAACCAGGGACCCTAAGGTTTAGATTTAATTAAGATTTTCACATGGTTAAAGTAGATTAAGATTACACACACAGAGAACATTTTCAGGCAGAAATTTTAAGACCTCATGTTGAGATGCAGCTATCCAGTGTTTTCTCAAAAACAAACCTCTTCTGATGCTGAGGAACAGAAATCAATAAATTTTCAGCCCTGCTTTCACTGTATAAGTATATTCATCCTATAGTTTCAGTGAACAAAAACCAGGCAAGTGACTTGAAGTATTTGTTGATAAGCACTTAAAGATTTGACCTGTTTAAAAAAATACGTCAATAAGTAATACGTCCAAAAAGACATGGATAAACTATTGATCTGATTTGTTTCATTACTGTAATTTGATACATTTCATTGTTCCATATATTTCCTCAGAGCAGAGGATCTGCTTTGGGGCAGAAAACGTATTGTAAAGAGAAAAAGATTTCAGGAAAGCCAGTGCAGCGGGGGAAAAAAAGAAATGATAGCAAAGTCCCCACAGGGCTTTAATAAATTTTTGTGAGGCATATTCAGTTTAATTACACCAACTAGTTATCAAAGCCCAGCGTCATGCTACTTGAAATGTCAGTGCAAACTGTTCCTTGGGCTTGGAGGTGGTACGTACAGCAAAAATGACTGTGTGAAATCCAAATATGACTGCCACGAGGACAAACAAGGCATGAGAGAAAACATAAGCTCCAAGATAGATCAATTACTCCAAAGAATACCAACTAGACATGTGGATGAGGCATATGTATGGTGCAGGCAGAGCTCCTGTTGAATGGAAAATACACTTAAAACGGCATCTCTCACTGTGAAACGCAATGAGGCCAAGACAAATTGGGTGGCAAGGATCCTACCTGTGCCATGATGACAGAAGTATCCTCAAGCAGAGAACCGGGACTGACTTTCCTCTTTTATCAGGTCTCTCCTCTTGTGATAAAGGAAAGACCTTATAAAAGCCTCTTTTATAAGATCTCTCTTACCTCCCCTTCCCAATAATGTGGCTTTCTTCAGCTTTTAAGATTACTTTGGAAAAAGAAGCTACAGTGTAAAGCAAGACATTGTTTTTGACACGATAAATCAGAGATATCCTTTTTTTTCACTGGGAGGGTTGGTCAGAGATATATATCAAATGAGTATATCAAAAGAATTCAATAAAATATGTTTAATCGTTCTTTTCTCTGGCAGCAGCGAAAAAACAATCTTTCCAGAACTAGGAAATGGCAATATACTTGCATCACAGGGCAGCAATGATTGTCCTGCAGAGAGGGTATGACATAACACAGCTGGGTCTGGAACAAGTCAAGTACGCTGCTACAATGGCTATGAATAACTTGTTAAAATATTTTTATTTTTAATTAAGTGAATGTGTAAATAGGAACGCCAAATCACAATACACATAGAAAAGGCAAAGTTAAAGTAATACCTCTCTCAAACTCTAAGTGGTCTTCTGTGACGGTGTAGCATTGCATGCTTACTTAAGGGTACACAAAAGTGTTTCTTATGTTTGCTATTTATTATGAAACTAATCTCCTCAGAAGTCAAAAAGTACATTCAGAGATATACAGCTGCTTTTAAGACATAAAACCTCCAGCATTTTGATGGGCATAATAAACAATTCAAAAGTTGCACACACCAGCATTTAACTCTCAGCACCTGCAGCAAGTTGCACTAGATTCTAGTCCAAGACACATAATTTTCAAAATCCACACTGAATGACCTTTCACAAAGACAAACTTAAAATGTCTCCACTTGATTCTTTTCAGCCGCTGTATTCAGTGGTTAATTAGAAGCATGCATGGGAGATTTGCAACGTGGGAAGAAAAGAAAAAAACCTGTGTAGGAAAATAGCCATATCCTCACCTACTTTAGACAGTCCTACTAGTATCACTGGCTTCAAAGTAAGAGCAGCATTCTGATTCACCTGAACTGGGAATTTGGCCCTTATGTTTTTTTTTAATTATTATTTTTTATGGCCCTAAGAATATAGTGCAGCATTTTTGTTCTACATTTAAGTTATATCTGAAGTTCGTCTTCCAAAATAATACTCATTGAAGCAAAAAACATTCCACTCTTCAAGAGATTTTTAAGGTCAACCTACCTATGATTTGGGTAAATTTTAAATGTTTATAGAAATGACTGAAGTTGGATACAGTACCTTCTTTCCCTAGCATACTTCCCTCCATTGCTTTCACCAGGCAAATTGAGGGAACTTTGTGGAGAATGCATGCCAAATGAATGTGATGAGTTCATGTCAAGGACTGACAGCAGGACTGACTTGTAACACACAGGTTTTGTTGATAGCCCAGGAATTTCATTATATACTCTTCAGTGCCATCTGCTGTATTCAAAACTTAAGAGAGAATCAAATAGACAGTCTCAACAGCTCCATGGCAAGGAAATTACCTAACTCTAGGCTTAGGTCTGCCCTACAAGCGTAGAATCCCATTAAGGGATCAAGTGCTCATTGTTGCCAGGGTTGAAGGACTTGGTCACAACTATGGCCGCATTCATTCTACTTTTTGTTACACTTTCTTAAGGTGCAGCAAAATACCCTTTATAAACCGTAATACCTATGAGAATTGGTGCTTTAGCACCACAGCACCTCCCCCAGTCAAGCAGGGACAGAACTGCACCTGCAGAAAAGACTGGAGAGCAGCTGTCCATTTCATGCTTACCCTTTGAACCTGGAGAAGAGTGGTCAAGAAACAGTATTTTTCCAAGGAACAAATAGGATTTGGGTGCCCAGACCGCAAAAACCCAACACTGTGATCTCCTCTATCACCACTGAAGTTGTTTTATTAGGTGAAGAAAAATTAGTTTGCACTTCGTTAGCTTAATGCCTTTTCTGCAGTTATTGCAAAGAAAATAATGATGATTTTTCTGTGTCGTAGAGTAAGCGTACAATGTGATTGATTATGTCCATTCTGTCCTTCAGGATTTAAACAGAGCTCTTAAATTATATACTACAGAACCGCTTCCTGCTTGAAAAGCCATTTTTTTCCAACAAAATTTGCGCAGTGGGCTGTTTGTCACAAGATACAGGGCATATTTCTGAGTGCCATTTCCTTACCTTTATGTGCTGGACAGGCTCTGTTCTGTCTGTGAGAATGCCATGCCATGATCTGGTTTTTATTAGCTTTAGGACACTCAGACTCTGATAGGGTCTCCATTGCTCTGGAGGCTATGGACAAACAGGCAGAAATATTTCCTGTACAAAAGCCCTTTTGTTCTAAATAGGCAAGATAAAGGAAAAGGAAAGCATAACAAACTTTTTTCCATTTCCATACCAAGAAAATCCTAGCCAATAGCACCTGCAATGCATTTCCAGAACATAGAGCGCTATAGGTTTAGCAAAGCACCACCAGCCGTTTGCTGGTTTTTGTACTGCAGTATTTATCCGTTCTGTGGTATTTGTGGCATTCTCTATACTTAGATTGGCAAATACCACAAATACCATGATAAATTTAACGACTGTGAGTGATAAATGTCAAGCTTTTAATAGCACCCACTGTCTCTCTGTCACCCCATGACCTTATTTGGAGATTGCACAATCACCATCTCTGTATTATTTATTAAAGAAATAGTCTTTTGAGCATTTTAAATGGCAATATATTTGCTTTGTTTAATATGTATGGACAGAATGAGCAAAGGAACCCTTTGTATGTCTCTTGGCAGAAGGAAGACCCTGCAGAATACTACTCCTGATAATTTCATACATTTTTTTTTTACAAAAATGAGGTCATGATGCAGTTTCCTGATTCTGTTAGGTGCCAGTACAATGGGCAGAACTCATAGTCTCAACTGAAATGAAAGGGCAGAAACAAATTTGTCCACCCAGCTGATGACAACAGCTGATGTTTTATTTGACCAGAAAGGAAAAGTCTACGAAATTATTGCTGCAGCCACTAAAATACAGATTGTGACACCAGAAATTGCAAACTTATTCTCTACATGACTTTGGGCACTTTTTACACTTTCAGCAGTATGTGACGTATTCGGACTACGTCTGAAGAACATGCCTCTGTGGCACTCAGACTGTAGGCTGTAAGAAGGAAAGAGCAATTCACATTAGCACCAAAAACATTTCAGTTCTGAACTTTTCTCAAAATTCCAAAGTTTTGAGGTTTTCCCTTGAGGAAAAAACTAAATCAGGAATTAACTTCTGCCTTAGGAACAAGACTACAAAACATCCACAGTTTTGTCCTAGTGAAATATCTCTGTGATGTTTCTGACACACAATATTTCTCCTTCGAACTTCGATTATGCTGATTTTCTTGGAGGGGTATTCATATGCTATGCCATGGAGACGTGGTCTCTGAAACTTGTTACCGAGTCAGGGATGCTCTTCCACTGCAAAGATAAAAAGAAGGGTTAGGGAAAATATTTGTATGCGTATATATGTGTATACGCACATATGAATGGGGAAATCTATAATACATATATTTTTAGATATATATATATATATAATTACAGCAAACACTTTGGAGAACGCAGAACCAAATGCAAGAGTGACTATCACCAGCAACAGCCTAATCACCCATTTTCCTATGTACAGTGAAGATATCAGTTCCACGTAAGTCTCTTTCAAAGCACATTCAATTCAGCTGACAAAATATATGGGCAAAAGATCAAAAGCTACTGCATTACTGTGGTTTGTCTGGTTGCCATACAGAGCTGAGGTGCACAAAAGAGCTCCAATTCAATTAAAAATAAATCTAAAATCATTTCCACAGTAGTAAGACTCGTAAGGCCTAAGACCATTTTTATAAACCTGTTTGCCACATGTTAAAGGTTTTGTCACATATTAAAGGTTTTGGTTTTCACAATACACTACATTACAATTTAAAAATATATCTGGGCATTTGGTAGTATCTTGTAATGGACTGTGACATTTAGTAAGCCATAACATAGATTAAATACCTACTATATATCCATTCCTGCAAATATATACATGGGTTTTTTTAAATATAGATCACAGAAATCATTAAGCTTTTGTAAGAAAAAATGGACAGATTGTATTTTTCACAACTCACATTTCCACATATACAAACAGGCTGTCTGCTATGAGTTCAGTGTTTAAATTATGAATGAAAGAGTAAGGTAATAAAGCTGATTTCACAGCCAATGCTGAATTAGTAACTCAATTGGTTGATGTTATTAATTTCTGTAATTAGTTACTCAAATTGTAAAACTAACACATCAGATAATGAAGTCAGAAGTTTAGCATAAGGCGGGCGTTTTCTGTTTAACCTATAATAGAAGACTGAGTAAATGATTCCCTTTAAACATTTACCTGAAGTAAAGTTACAGCCACAGAAATGGCTTTGCTTTAACTGGTGGAAAACAATGTCTTCTTGTAGGTGGTGTTCCTTGACAAGGAAGGATCTCCCAGTTTAGGTGTTGCATTCAAGTCATAAATCATGTTAAAGTAGTAAGGAGTGAAGTGTTTTTTTCTTATGGCTTGTTCAGTGGTTTGTCTTTAAAATCTGCTGAGATTTCTCTTTCTGCAAGAATTCTTATGCCCTCTGGCTAACCAGAGAATCAGAGCATTGCAAACACACACACACACACACGCACTTAACTTTAAAACATTTTTAGTAACAAAAAATACTTAATTAAAAAAAAGACCCAAGGTGGACAATTTTCTTGCTTAAGATTAATGTTTCTTACTCTGTTTGAGTTTGGTTTGGGGTTTTTTTTTATGAAATAGACAGCTTTTGAGGACAGAAGCCTGTATCCTGAAAATTATTTATAAAATCAAAACAAACAAAAAAAAAGACAAATTAGCATGAAATTCAGTGTCAAAACTCATTGATTACATAAACATAAGGATATTGCTTGAATTCCCTAAATTTATCTTTTCTCCCTGATAGCAGCTACTGTAAAATCCCTGTGCTTCTGGATGCTGTGGAAGATCTCCCCGCCCTGACTGGCACAGCAATATGTACCTCCTAGACTCCTTCCTTCCCGGAACAAAATGAACTAGATTCTTCACCCCCTTCTTTTTCTTACCCCAGCTGAGGCAGGCAGAGCCAGCTACAAAGAGCTGGGGGAGGGAGAGGAACGTGTGCTGCTACAGCCACCTATTTCCACTGTCTCTAGGAAAGCTGGAGCTGCAGCCCCTCTCTGACACCCAGGAGCGCCTCAGTTTCCCTTTGAGCATCGCCTTTTTGCAAAAGCGTGTCTAGAAGCCACAACGCACTCACAAGGCACTTGGGACCCTTCGGAACAAATGCTCGCGTAGTCCTCGTTATCATTGACAATACCCTTTCTGGCGATCTAAACCTGAGGGGGTGAGAGACTCAAAACTAATCTTTAAGCTCTTTCTTACTGCCTCGCTACCTGGATTTTATCAGGTATCTTCCCAGACGTCCTATATTGTTTGTGTGTTACGTAAACCTATGTCAATAAAGATTTATGCTACTCCACATCCACTTTTTCCCCTGCATATATATATATATATATATATTGCCTGACAGAAAATTGTTTAAAATGTTTCTAAAATACAGTTCCCCTCCTCTAAGAGAGCATACTGTCCTATATTTGGTAGAACTCATATATACTATATTTTGTGAATTATTTCTTTATGATGAAAAATAAGATTGTCACCAGGTATATTAACTTTTGCTAATGTCTGCTAAATTCTATTCATCCAACATTATTCACACAGGACAGCTTAATCACAGATTAAATCCATCCTTTAATTCTATATCAGCATAATACAATTTTTCCAATAATTAACATATCTATACACTGAGTTTGCAAGTTTCAGCAATCACAGTCATCCTCAGGAGAAAAAGCAAAGGTAATTGGTGGTATGTTAACTGCCTGAATTGCTTCTTTCTTGAGTGTAATGAGTGAGATTTACTAATCACTCAATTTTATAATTTTTTTTTCCTTTCTCTTGTGTCTTGATAATGTCAGAGGCTTCTCTCATAGGGTGCTTCAGGGTGGGACTAGGTTCAGCCGTTACTGGAAGAAAGCAACAGTCTCTGCCTAGGCCTTGTATTAAGTTTATCCAACCTGCAGAGAAGAGTTTTTTCTCTATTTTTTTGCTATTGTTGTGTTATTATTGTAGCTTAATCTGACTGTCACATATATTTAGAGTCACCTGATGTTTTTAAGTATAAATCTGTCTTGTTCTACATTAAAAAAATTATCACTCTACAGAATTCAATTATTCAGGCTAAAAATTTTCATATTAGTATTTTGCCTCAGGCTGACTTTTTTAAAGCTTTAGCTAAAATGGCCTTTTTAGAGAAGATTACTGCAAAGTTGACAACTCTATCAAATTTACAAGGACTGTCTTACCAATTTTTTTGAAAGATCCTTGAAGCACTAACAGGGGAATTCTGAAACGTCTCCTTATTTCCTGTCAAAAAAAAAAATCCATCTTTTAAAGCGGAATCACAGGATTTTCTGATTCTTAGCATATACTTCATAAAGACGTTACAAGCTTTCTGTTTTGATCATAATCCTATCCCTCAATACTCTTTAAGTACCAACACGCTCCCCGGCCAGAGCAGGCCATAAGATTTTGTCCCAGATTTTACGGATGTGTGTTAGTATTCCTTAACACCATTCAGCCTTTATTACTGAATAAAGCCTCTTTATCTAACTTAAAAATCACATCAGCCTGTCTTCCACAGAACGACTTCCACACCATTTTACGTACAAAGCAACAAGAGGCCGCACAGCCAGACGACGAGATGCGCTTTGGCGAGGCAGACAGACCTTTTGCCGTGTATCCACACTGCTTTTCAAAATGCACGTGTTGAACCTACAAATCTCGCTAAGCGTTAAGTTTTCTTCTTCCACCCGAAAAGAATCTCATCCAGAGCAATAATGGTTAGCTGTGATCCTTTCCTTTCAAAATTTATGTCAATAACTTCCTTAGCTGGGGTGTCTCAGAGGAGAAGATTGAAGATCACAGCAGGTTTTGAGTACAGCTGTTTTTTAATTTGCTTTTGTCAAGGAAGTACCTGCAATAGTTTTACTGCTTGTCATATAGGTCTCTCCAGTTAACTTCTGCATCCCATTCCACCATCTTCATTTGTCACACAAAATGTATACCACTGTAATTAAGGCTTGTTGTAAAATGTAAATGGAGGGTAAACTTTTAACAGTGGCATCTCTTATTCATGTTTGGGTCCTAGCTTATGTGACTTGACACTCAAATTCCGCTCAATCAAACTGATCAGCTGCATTATCCATATTTAAAAGATCTAGTTTTCTTTCCATAAATAGTTATCATAATTGCTATCCCATTGAAATACTAAAGTTTTCACTGCACTGTGAATGCATATTTTTCAATGGCAAAATATGGGATTATTGCATTCAAACTGAATACACCTGGACACACACTATAAAAAGAGGAAAAGGGCAAGGCATTACTACTTTTTAGTCATCTCCTACATACATCCAAGCATATCCCTATTTCGCACAATCGTTGCTGCTCATATCCATTGCCATAATCTGTGAATGACAAACCCCAAAAAGTCTATGGAAGGAATTTTTCCATCACTCGTAATCAGCGGCTACTTCAGTTCCCTCCTCATGCCCACATGCGCAAGGGAGAACTCCTGATCGCAGCCATGAATGGGGTGCCAGCTTTATGCCTGCCATTCCTGGCCTGGAATCCGCTGGGTATGACTTAGCATGCCCTTTGCATACTTGCTTAACATTTTAAGCTCCAATTAGTTGCAATTTATGTCCAGTATCACCCTATTAATTCACACTAATACTTGAAATGACCTTTCTGACCAGCCAAGTCTTTCAAATTAGCAAGCAAGAACAGGCAAGAAAAGTACCGTGGTTCTGAACAACAATACGCAAACATCAGTGGCAAGTGACGTTTAAGTTTGAATAATTAAATTTGTGTTTGTCAGAAATCTAGAAATGTTCCCGTGTTTTCAAAACATACAAAATCTCTCCATGGTGTGAACTTCAGGGTGATTCCCTACTCTGGAAACCTTCTTAAGAACAGTGGGAGCCGTTGGCTTTGCCTTAACAGAGTCACACCAGCATTTCAGTAGCACTGTGTGCAGTGTGAGGATAAGTATTGCATATTTATATTTACGTTTGTATCTTTATGTTAAAATTTCATTCTTTGTGTTTGTTTAAAATTTTTAAATTTGTTTAAATTGTAAAAAAGTTTTTAAAATTTCATGCCTATGTTTAAATTTTATTCATATTTAACAAATCCACCCACCTTCTCTGTCCAAAAGCAAAAGTATATAGAAATATTTGAATATTTCTATTGCAAGCCGATGGTAGGCAACTACAACGGCACCTCAGTAAAATGTCTTCTAATGATAAGTAAATTGAAGACAGGTACTAAATACGTCCTCATATATTCAAAGAGTAAAATCAGTTCTGCTTAACTGCAGAGCGCATCTAACGGCCAGTTTTAATGTTTTTCTAGAAAATAAGAGGCGGGAGGAACAGCAAAAGTTTCCCTGAAACTGTGTAAACTGCCTATTGTTATTATCTGGGTTTTTTAAATTTCCATTTGAGTATAAAATTAGCATGAAATCTAATCTTTTCAAGCACCTGTAATGGCTGTCATCTGAGCACATGACTAACTAACCACCTGTACTTCTTAATAAATGCTTTATTGATTTCCTAAATCAAGTTTAGGTGAACTCCAGTCTGTACATAGTTCATACTATGACTGACCAGTTCCACTATTTTAATGAAAGTGTCACAGGTCATTCTGTACTTCACCTTTTAGATATTACCTTAAAAAAAAAAAAAAGAAAAAATAAAAGTCAAAGAACACAGTTATAAAAAGTCATGCTGAGGAACACAAAAGCCCATGGAAAGTAGGCAACTTATAATTGCAGTATCTGGGTCAAACAGCAACAAAGAATAGCAAGAACTGCCTAAGACACATGTACGGTGATGTGAAAATAATCATGATAATAACAATTGTATGTTTATACAGCAAAAATTTTATTCTTGTGCATTAGTACAATAAATGTTTCACTTCTTTATCTCTGGATTTGAAGAGATGGGGGAAGATGAGTAAACTGTCAGTTTGAATTAATGTTTTGTCATATATCTTTATAGCCCACAGAAAACAATTTATGACTCTCTTGGATTGAGCTAATTAGTTATAAATCGCATTCTAAATGTATTAACATAATTCCTTCACAGAAGCTTCAGCTTTCAATAAATTAATATTAAAATACTTGGGTTATAATAAATGCAACAGAAGAAACATTCCTAAACCCAGTAAACTACTATGAGAGATTTCCTTCCACTTGTTCCACTTAGTGGGTCTACCCTCAAGGCTGTTTCTTTGTAAACCTTGATATATGATGCTTCTTTTGTTTCAAGTTTCAAAATTAAAACTGTAAACTCTTACTGATAGGAAACCATGACTTAACATGCCTCCATCTGTTAGGACATACATGCAGTGAAGGCACTGACAGGTTTGCTGGGAGTTCCCAGGTCCCAGAGCGTTTGGTCTCATTTTTTTAACCAAAGAATACTTATAATAAAATGAAAGACAAATCATTTGTAGGTTGCAAGTCCCAGATCTTGTTTATTTATAAAGCAATAAATATTAGAAGCACAAATAAATTGCACGGGTGTGTAAACAAACTGTACAATGACTGAAGAGTTCAGGAAGGGTTGCCAGAAGACTCCAAGAAGCATATTGTCGTCATCCTGAGTGGGAAGTAAATTGAGGGGAAAAGTGCTTAGAAGCACTTGCGGTGGACAATGGATGGACCAGCTTCATCATACTCCTGTTTACTGATCCACATTTGCTGGAAGGTGGACAGAGATGCTAGAATGGAGCCACCAATCCAGACAGAGTACTTGCGCTCCGGTGGGGCAATGATCTAGGATAAAGAAAGGCAACAAAATCCTCATTTAACAGTGACATTTCTGAAAAACCAACTCGCATCACGAATGTAACAAACCATTAGGAATTTCCTTGAGTAAATAAAGAACTTTTCTATAATAACAGTATTGATCTTCAGCAGCTGATACAACACCTGTAATATTCCTTATGAAAATCTACAACCATGTTTTCCTCTTTTCTAACACTTGCTTCTAACCAATATAATTATGCTGATTAAATGGAATTTCTTCTCATTTGTCCGTCGGCTGTTGACCTTGCTTTTGAGTTGTTCCTATATCCCAATTTAATGATGTGGATGTTTTCCCTATCCTTACCCAAATTTTATAGTGCAGAGTCAAATTCCTCACCTTGATCTTCATAGTGCTAGGAGCAAGTGCAGTGATTTCTTTCTGCATGCGATCAGCAATGCCAGGGTACATTGTCGTGCCACCTGAGAGGACGTTGTTAGCATACAGGTCCTTACGAATATCAATATCACACTTCATGATACTGTTGTAGGTAGTTTCGTGAATACCAGCTGATTCCATGCCTTGAGGAGAAATAAGACAGTAGGTCAGTAAATTGTACAAGAGGTCTTCATGAAAAGAACTCTTGGCATTTCTCCTCATCAATAATATGAGCTTCTATGACATTTTTGTTAAGAAGTTGCTTACTGGTTATTAAATGCTACAGCAAAACGTCAAAAAATAGACTTGCAGAGCTAGCTAAGAAGAATAAAACTATTTGCTAGGAATTAATCATAATGCATGCGCAAAAGAGAGAGACTCAAAATATACAGTAAGAGAACAAGCAGACACAAGATGAATTCATTTAGTATACAGCAATGGGAGGAAGTTACAGAGAACAGAAAACAGGAGCATCAGGTTACACCAGAGCCTCACAAAAAGCATTGGCTGAATATACAAAAGACAGCAATAAAGGCAATGAGAGCAGTTGAATTAGAACTTAAGAAGAAAATAGTAACTTCATTCCTTTTTCAGCCTATTCAAAATACAGTCTATACCATTTATAAACATCAAGGCAAGACACAGCCAAGACACGGACCAAGATATTAGCACTTGGTGGTAAGAAGAAAGAAACCAGAAGCAAGTGTTTGTAGGTTGCATTCCAATTTATTAATTTTAACAGGTGCTTCCTGAAAGGGCTGACACTAGATCCACAGTAAGATGTCAGCTGATGAACAACTGCATTTATTACTCAGGACTTAGAGTATAAGCATTTGCTATATGCGTCAGCTGCACTCACAAACAGCAAAGCTTACTATCTAGTCCGCAGAAATGTTTAATTACAGTGCATATAAATATACACACACCTTCGTTCCGGTTTTTTCCCCTCCCAGACACTTTAATTCCTCATGGAGTCAGATACTGTTCAAGTGTAAGCCTTACACATGCAGCGCTGAAAGCTGTTCTTGCCATCAGTGCCATAGAATCCTCAAATATCTCGAGTTGGAAGGGATTCATAAGGATCACCGAGTCCAACTCCCTAATGACGATATTCTAACTGTACATTTTATCACTAAAAATTGTGGCCCTAAAACCTGATCTAAAACTTGGAACAAGAGCCCAGAGCTCAGCTAATTACCAGATGAGTTCACATCAAACACAGCTTACAGGGACCAGAGGATCTAACTCATTTTTTATCTGTGTTTTATTTCATGCCAAATTTAGATAAGCAGGAAGAGGAGTGGGTCACCTTCTAGATCATCTGATTCATTCATACCTCCTCCAGAAAGGAGAATTTCCCGGGAACACTTACCAATAAAGGATGGCTGGAATAAGGTTTCAGGGCAGCGGAAGCGTTCGTTACCGATTGTGATCACTTGACCATCAGGCAATTCATAGCTTTTTTCCAGAGAGGAGGAAGAGGCAGCAGTGGCCATTTCATTCTCAAAGTCCAGTGCAACATAGCACAATTTCTCTTTGATATCACGAACAATCTCTCGTTCGGCTGTGGATATATGGGAATCAAATCAAGGTTTGGAGAAGCAAAATACTAGGAGCAAGTTGGGCCAAAAGAAACATGAGCATTTTCACAGGAGGGCAAAGCTGAAGGACTGACCTGTTGTCACAAAGGAATAGCCACGCTCCGTGAGGATCTTCATGAGGTAGTCAGTCAGATCCCTGCCAGCCAGATCCAGACGCATGATAGCATGAGGCAAAGCATAACCTTCATAAATAGGTACATTGTGGGTGACGCCATCGCCAGAGTCAAGAACAATACCTGGGAGAGAAATGTCAGAGCAGTTGGAACCACCTAGCAGATGCTTAGAGCCCTTAGGCAGTAAGCAGCGACAAACACAACACAATACAGGATTTTTCAGGCACTATAAAGGAGCACCGTTCCATTTTAGCCATGAAGATGCCCATTCCTTCTGCCTTTGCTTGCCTGGACATTCCTGTTTGGTGTGAACTTTCCCACAAAACAGTTGTCCCGTACATATTTTAAGCCAATCCATACCAACAGCCTTCCACTGCTACTGCACTGAGCAGTAAGTATATTTGCAATAGTGATTGCCTTGGTCCAATAATGAGCATCTTTTGGGGCCAGTTTAAACCCTTAAACTGGCATAATACTTGTCTAACTGCAGTATCGTCGCAGGAATGTCTCCTTGTTTGTGCCATGACAAGTGGCAGAAGAGTCAGTTCCACGGTGCCTCTCTGAAAGCAATGCAGACAGGTCCGCCTTGTGCTGTCCAGACTTATTTTGTACTGGCTTTTCTGCTACTGCCATCAACAGTCACTATAAACTGAAAATACCTATTTTTCTGTAAATTTGAATGAGTTATGTTTTTTTTTTTCTTATTTGGAGTGAGAAGGAAGGAGGATTCCTGAAAGGAAAAATCTAAGTGGTGGTTTGGTTTTTTGATTTTTTTTTTTTTAATTTTACCTGTTGTACGACCAGAGGCATACAGGGACAGGACAGCCTGGATCGCCACGTACATAGCAGGTACGTTGAAGGTCTCAAACATTATCTGGGTCATCTTTTCACGATTAGCTTTGGGGTTCAAGGGGGCTTCTGTGAGCAACGTAGGGTGTTCCTCGGGGGCCACACGAAGCTCGTTGTAGAAAGTGTGGTGCCAGATCTTTTCCATATCATCCCAGTTGGTGATGATGCCATGTTCAATGGGATATTTCAAAGTAAGGATACCTCTTTTGCTCTGAGCTTCATCACCCACATAGGAATCTTTTTGACCCATACCAACCATAACACCCTAAGAGAAGAAGATACGGAAAAGCATTATTTGAGGAAGGCAACAGCACAGAGCCCAAACAATGACAGCACAGACAGCTATGATATTTTCAGAAAAAAAGGTACAAGCAGTCACACCACTAAAAGGTTGTTTAGGAAAAGAAGTGAGCATTATTAAAATATGAAGTCAACAGAATTTGAAGTTTTCTCATAAAATCCTTTTTCCTTTAATCAGACAAAAGGATTTTCCCCCTTTTTAATGGACCTCTTATTTCCAATCCCTTCCTTCTGACCCAAAGGTTTGACTGAAAGTAAACCGCACAATACCATGAACAGGAAAAGATACGGACGGGCATGCAAAGAGAGTTTACAAACAAGAAGATACAGAGGGAAATGAGCCTTCTAGTAAAGGAAGATACTTCGTATTTACTATGGAGCCTCAGCAGTAATTTATTCATCATAACAAAACACAAACTGCAAATGTTTTAGTTAAAAAAAAAAAAAAAAGGCATTACAAACTTTTTACCAAGGAAACTGTAGGAGAAAAAGTACTATATTTTCCATAGGTTGATTTAACAAGAGAAGGAGAGTGAAACGGGAACAGAGAAAAGGAGGCTTAGAGAGTGGTGAGAAAGCAAAATCAGAGACAGACAAAAGAAGTAGAGGATGTTGAAAGGAGATGTTTTGCTACATGAAACATTGGACAGGATGGGTGGGAAGGGCCTTAAACAAACTGCATCGTCCGCAAATTCAGCCAACGGAGATGCCTTCGAACCAGCACCAGCCGCAGGTCTGGCCTAGGGGAAGGAGTGGGCAAGCAGCTTGGCAGGAAGCTGGGTTTGGGCTCGCTGGGAGAGAGAACAGGGAGGGAGTTAAGAGGAATGTTGGTGAATTAGAAATAGCTGGGGGAAAGGGAGACGGGGTAGAAAGGAGATAAGGGACAGCCAAAGAGGGGAGTTGAGGGAAGGACTGGAGAGAACTGGAAAGGCACAGCCAGCACCACCACAAGAAGCGAGCAGTGCAAAGGGCAGGGTATTTGGGGCAGGACAGAAGAACGAAGGAGGGAAGGGGCGAGTGGAGGCGATCCCTGGAGGGAGAGGAACGGCTCGGTCCCGGCCCGGTCTTGCCCCGGTATTTACCTGGTGCCTCGGGCGGCCGACGATGGACGGGAAAACGGCCCTGGGGGCATCGTCTCCGGCAAAGCCCGCCTTGACCAGCCCCGAGCCGTTGTCGCACACCAGTGCGGTGGTCTCCTCGTCGTCACACATCTTCGGAGGGAGGCACGGACCTGAAACACAGCGCGGCGCCGCGTCCAGACCCCGGGGGACAGCGGGGCGCTGCCGCCGGCCCCCGCCGAGCCCCCGGGCGGCCCCTTGGCGCCCCCCCCCCCCCGCCCGCCAGCCCGCCCGGAGAGCGCACCGGCGGCCCAGCGAGCGCACCGGCGGCCCAGCGGCGGCCGGGAGCGGGAAATTTGACTCGCCCCGGGAGGGTGCTCGGTGGCTCGGCCGCGCCCGTGGGCAGGGCTTTAGACAGGCCCCGTCAGCCGCTGGGCTCCTCCGCGCTTCGAACGGCGCTGCCCCGGCTGGCAGAGCGCTCATTAGGGCATCGCTAGCAGGACCCTCAGGCCGCAGATTGAAACGGGAGGGAAAGCGCTTCAAACCGGAGAGGCCGGCCCTGCCCGCAGCACTTTCCCCGGCGCCCGTCGGGCCGCGGCGGGGGCCGGGGGCGGTGTGCCCGGCAGAAGTAACGCCGAGCCTGGGGAGCGCAGGCACGGCGGCGGCTGTTGGACCCGCACGACCCGGTATCCGCCGCCCGCCGGTGCCTCCCGTCCGTCCGTCCGTCCGTCCGTCCATCCATCCATCCCTCCATCCCGCCCTTCCCGCCCCTCCGGGCTGCCGGCGCCCCCGCGCTACTCACCAGACCAGCACCGGCGGCGGGGGGGGGGACTGCGGAGCAAAGCCTGGGTGCCGGCTCGGCGGAGGCGCCCCAATTTATACCCCGCCGAGGGGCAGCGTCGGCCGGGACCGCCGCGGGACGGGGCAGCCACCTTCTCCTTATTTGGTCGGCTCGGCGCCATTGAGCGGCCGCGCAGCCATGAATGGAGCCCGGCCGGCCCCGGCGCGGCCCGGCCGCCCGGCCCATGTAAGGCAGGCGCGGGGCAGCGCGCCCCCGGCCCGCCGCATGGCCAAATAGGGAGCCCCGCGCAGCCCCTCGGGGCCAGCGCCCCCGGGGAGCGGGCTGGAGAGGGGCTCCCCGGGCCGCCGCCCCCGGCCCCAGGTGCCCGCTCCCGCCGGGTACCCGCCCAGGTGGACCCAGAAACGGGAGATGCTGGGGCTGGGCGGGGGGCGCGGGGGACCGCCCGGGCGCCTTCTCCCCCGGCTTTTCATTTCTCCGCAGAAAAAAAGCCAGCCGGGCTCCCGTTTAACCGACGGCCCATGAGGTTACTTTGGTGCCAACAACTGGGGCTCTTCCGCTGCATGGAGGCGGCATCTGCTGCCCGTATTGCCTTAGGAAGGAGCGGTGCAGACTCAATTTCTTTTAAACTTTGATGAGCACGTGCAGGAAAAATCGTGCTTCTCTCTGCTTTTGGCTGACGCCTATAGCAAAAATGGGATGTGCTCGTTTACATTAACATGCATATACTTAAACTCCCCATTTTTGCACTTTTAATGCACACCCGACCAGTAAAACCCAGTGGTATGGATAGGGCGGCGGGTGAGAGATGGGAATAGCTTGGACACAAACCAGCTGTGGTATTAATGTGATGTGACAGTTGTTTTCCTGCTCAGTTGTTGAAACATTGGTAATTTGTTCTAGCGGTGGAACCTAGAAAATCCGTGTATCTTCAGGATTTTTTTTTTTTTTTTAGTTAAAAATAGAAAGACTGGAGAGGCATCCCTTGAGTGGGTTTGGCCTGGTATGTGAAGGCAGAGATTGTCAACCTGTGCCCCAGGGGAACTGCGTTATATCGCAGAGCACAGTGTCCTTCGGGAGCTCAGTTTATAAACTGCCCAATGTCTGCCTGCGTAAGACACAATGGGGGAAAAAAAAGAACGGAGGCTGGGGGCAGAAGGGAAGGGTGGGATGTAAAGGTCAAGAGGAGAGCACTCAGTAAACTGGATCAACTGCTTAGAGAGAGGTCCAGTTTGTTAGATGCCATACAAGGGCTGACAGCCGTCACATGGTTATATGCATCTTAAGTGAGGTGGAAGGAAAGAGCTTGTGAATGCAACCCAACCTGCAGTGTGGGGGCTTTGGGGGGTGTTGGTGTGAGAGCTATCTTTGCACTGTGGTTTGGCTCTGACAAAGGGTGCAAGAACTGGAAACCGCCGACTACTCGTTTCTAAACTGTATCCAAAGGGGGCGTCAGAGACGCTTAGACTTTAATTTCTTCTGAAATCCGAGATAGTGGAATCAGTTTCCTCATTTCTAGCACAATTAATGAGGTGGTTAGCTCCACCCCAACCCCAGTTGATCTTGGGGTTGTGCCCAGTTATGAGCACAACTCTGAAGCAGATGTAGCAACAACCTTCTTGGCCATTGATAGCTCCTGCTTCTGTTTAAACGGCTTGAGGAGACACAACCTGTTTCAGGTGAGACACTGTGTGTATAAAGATGTGTGTATGTATATTTAATGTATGTGTATATATCAATATATATGCACATATGTATTATATATGCATGTGTTTATCTGTGTATATATATACATATGTGTATTTTATTTTTTTTTTTCTTAGCTACCTAAGAAAGGAAGGTGTAGGACTGTGAAATACAGTGACCTCAGAAGGTCAAAGCAGGGAAAGACTGTGCTTCAGTGCCTCTGTTCTGGACAAATTTTGACTCTTGGTTTTCCTGGTATCGATGAAAAATAAACCAAAATCAATCGTGGTGGGATAAGGACCCCAAGTGAGTAAACATTCCTCTAAACTGATTAGGCACAGGTAAGAGAGAGAGTTGAAAATATTTTGGTGATAGCGATGCCTATTCATATAAGTATTGATATAGCTGCAAGGGTGAATAGGCATACACACCCTCGCACCGAGGACCATTTCAAAGAAAAAATACTTTACCATATGCTGCTTTCAATTTTAAAAAGTCAGCATATTTACTCCATGGTAAGTTGCCATATATAATTTCAATCTGCTTCTTTTTTTTCCCTAGCACATCTTTTCTGCAGAAACCATATAATGTGAGCGATTGGCCAGCTTCTCCAGCACTAGAGATTAGTTTACAGTGTTATCTCAGCTGTTCCTCGGTTCAGAGGTGTTACAGTATTTACATAGAAGCCCGCTGCTGATAGCTGGATTGAATTCCTCCCCAATCAGACCCTCCCTGTCACATCCTACATTCCCTTTGGCTAGAGAGAGAGACTCCGCTGAAATAGAGACCGAGCCAGCTCTTGCTGTAAAACCTACCCAAAGCAGTCTGTATTTTCTTGTTTCCTTTATAACTAAATATTGGCTTTTCCACCCTTTCCTCAAGTTTTAAATTTCTAATCCAGCAGGAATCACACGTAGGATCCTGATGCACTCGAGAGCTCATCAACCCTCCGCTACCATATATTGCAAGGTCACCCCACAACGCACATAAATCCAAAATCGCACCTGCTTCCTCATAGTCATTCAAAAGTACCCAGCTGAACTCATTCCTTTGGCCAAAATCATTCTGTTTCCTGCAATGAAGTGGTATTACAGCCTCGAATAAACCAAACAAGAGAACAAAGAAGCAAAAACCTACTGAAGTGTGTTACGCAATGTCACCTAGAGGAAAAATACTATAGCCTCTGACTGACCAGGGTCCCCACATGCTGTGGCTTGGGCAAAACTGGATGTATTATTCAACCACCAAGACACTGCAGCCAAAAACAGAACATGAGTTCTTACCTCTGCGTGGTAAAAATGTGAATAAAAAAAATCACACTGTGATCTTATGATGCCTCACAACTGCTATTCAGCTTTTGAATCAAAAAAAATTTAGCTTAAAAGTAAAGCCTCGATTCTTCAAAAACTTTAAAGCATAGAACATTTATTGCCACAGACTTCAGATTATTTACAGTAGTTAACACTGCATTTAGAAATTGAGAATTTGTAGGATCAAGCCCTCTCTGTATTTTTTTGTCTTTCAGATTATTCTTTCATTATCTATACATGTTCCAATAAAACCAATAAATTGTTCATAATACACCAAACCATAGCATGCACTGTATACCCTGACCTAGCAGGCCTTAGAGCAGATGACTCCTCACTTAAAATCTTCTATTTCTAAATCCAATGGATGATGACATATAAAATCTGTCCTAGCACAGAGCCAAATGTTACCTCTCTTAAGCCTCAGGCCAGAGTAATCTTCAGAAGAAATTTTACTTTTTCAAGAATAAGAAGTAAATGCCGCTCTGACAGGTTTTCTTTTGTCCCCTGACAGCTGTTTGGAGCTATATGTGCTTTAGAAATATAAGAAGCATTGCAGAAGAGTCTCATTGATGGGCAGGAGCCCTGGTGAGATGAGAATGCCAAACATACGATATACGATTAATATCGCTGTCATGAAAGAATCACCGTCACAAAGGAGTCATACGTGGTTATCTGCATCTGTGTAGTTATGAATCTGTCTCTGTGTGCATGCAAACATACAAAGAAAAGCCAGAAAAGACAATTCTGCAGGCACCGCCAACCTGAAGTTGTTCCCTATGAAAACCTCTGTTACACTTTTCCAGTCAGATTTTGAACCTCCCAAGTAGGAAATCTTTCTCCTGTTCTGCCAGAGGAGAGTCTCCCAGTTTAATAATCACACTGTCATGCAAACTTCTCCAGAGAATTCATCGGGTATTTTCCTTTCTTAGTTATGTCTCATTCACTCTCGTAATAGCCCATGTTTCATACTTAACACATTCTCTGTCTTCTCAGCATTTAAACCCCTCACATAGTTGCAGGCTGTTATCATGTCTCTGCGTCTCTCCCTCTCTCACTCACTCATGTACTGCTGCACATCTATAATTAACCTAAAACATCTTAAGTGTGCGCTTGAAATGATAGACTAATGAGGTGGGCACTGGGAGTTAGAGATGCAGCTAAAACATCTTGTTATGAAGCTGAGAGAATTAGTCCTGGGCAACATAAATGGAGGTGAGTGGCAGTGAAAGGAATTTGTGATTCTGAGTCTCTGACCCTCCAGAATCATTATTTGCCACGTCACTTACAAAGAAAGGATGGGACTCTCACTCCCATTACACCCCCCTTTGCAGCAGAAAGAGGGCTCAGAGAGTGCCGGGAGACCCTAAAAGCGCTGTGCCTGCACAGTGGGGATGTCTTGCTTCCAGAAGTGCTGTGCTCCTCTTGCAAGCCAGAGCACGGCAGGCATGACAGGGTAGGGCTCCAGCGTTTCATACTGTGAAGACTGCAGGCTGCTCTGAAATAAAATGCAGCCTAGGGAAAGTGCTACAGTTTAGGCTCCTCAGGCTGTCTTATGCACTGAGGGACATGGAGTAGTTCAAGAGGACAGAAATATGTCCTGAACACTTCAGCTGCTGCCAGCATGTATCTTGGTTGCCAGCCCTGTGCAGTGTCTCTGAGAGATACCTGCCCTACTTTAGAAAGCTGATGGGCAGTATTTCTAACAGTATTTCTAAGTCTCATTCCAAATGTTGGATTTTTTCCAGTTAGAAAATGCATCTGACCTAAACACCAGAACAGATGCAACATGAAAAACCTTTGTGTATGTTTGTTCAGTATCACACAATCATCATTTGATACTTGATGAGTCTCTGATTGCTAGTACCATATCAATAAATAACAATTCCAAAGGAAATGAATAATTGCTAGATGTACCAAAGATGGTTTGACAATATCTTATATTAAGAATATTTCTAAAAACCACCAATGCTTAAGGCGAAATTCTTCCCAGTTAAATGAAATCTGTGAAAATTTTAATTTAAATTATATTTTCTCCTTATATGTGACTGTAAAGTAAAAAGCTCAGATTTGAAGTGTGGTCATGCAGGAAGCATAATGAAATTACATGGGATCTTAGCAGATGTTACATTAGTATATAAATTATGTAGAATAATACCTAGATACTTAAAAATTACTGAGAAGGACAGTGAGAGAGAGAGAGAGAAAGAGAGAGAGAGAGACAAAGCAAGACATAGACTCAGAAGTTTGTAGCCAAAGGCACTTCCTCACCCTGATTTATGTCTCACTGCACTTTCAGTCTCCTCCAAGCTCACTGTGCTCTTGTTTGCCATAGATTCTGCACCTGTCATGTCCTATAGAAAGTGACCAGGACTTCATAGCCTATCTATGTATGGCTTTTCACATTTAGCATCACAACTGCTACCAGACCCATGCCAATGGCAGATGCAAAGCTACTACCAATGGTGGTGTTTCTAGCACACAGCTGTAACCTTTCAATTTAGTGTAGTTCTCTACTGTAAGTCCTGCAAGGTCTCTGAGTCACAATCACCTATTACCATAGGTAAACGTCAAAGCCAGTTTCTAAGAACCGTTCAGAACGTTTCATACTAGGAATCGATCTTTTCCCTTCGTCACTGCCTCTCATGTCCCCCTCTTCATCACGTTCCCTTACTTTTGTTTTTATCACTTTCCCACTATCCTCACCTTCCTTCCCTTGCCATTTCCATCTTTGTTTTCCTCACTACATATCTGTAAGTTCTCCAGCTCTATACTCTCCACTATGCATAGATTGTTGTGTGCCGCCACCTATACGCAAAATGAGCGGACATTGACTCAGTAAGATAGGAGAAAAGAGGGCTCCATTTGCAAGGAGAAGTTTTGCAGAGAAACAAGAAACATAGCCATTTTCTTGCCCAGCTAGCATACAGCTGTAGGAAGAAGAAATCGAATGTGTATATCTTGTCATTACTGGCATATCACATAGGCTGGTCTTCTTATTTATAACCCACCGCATTACTTTGGTCTCACCAATCTGCATAAGCAGATTTGAAGTCCATTGCAATAGGCAGGGTTCAATAACCTGAAAAAAACCCAAAAGGAACCTGAGTGTACCATCTGCTGCAAAGCACTGTGTGTTTCCCCATAATTTCTCAGCTGCCTTTTATTTTTCAGAATCAGAGACAGATGTCTCATAGTTACAAGAAAAGCAACAATGAAGCAGTCTATTCTAATTGCATTCTAGCTAAGAAATTAACTTTTAATAAAGGAAACCATCAAACGCTGGTTTTTCTGTTAACATCTCTACATGCGTTCTCTCATGAGGTCGCATGAGGACCTACGTTTCTTAATCTGTATACACTAAAGGAGAGAAGGAAGTATTACTTTACAGACGAGAAGCCAAGGTTCAACAGGATGACGTGACTTGACTGAAGTCACACTGGAAAGCAGCAGTTTATGTAAGAATTGAATCCTACTTCTGCAGGCCAATTCCAGCGTTTGGATAATAAGCATGCCATTGTTCTCAAATATGAGTACATAAGGCTTTCTGAATCTGTGGTGTACGCAGAAACAGTTTGCTTTGCCGCAATTGATAGATATACGCTTCCCAAGAAATATCATTTTACAAGATCAATGGGTTCTACTGCTGCTATTAGGAATACAAAGATATTTGATGAGTCTCAAAAATGTGAAAATTCCAACCTACAATTTTGCAAAGTTGCAAGATGATTTGGGTAAAAGCACCTCAGTTATTAACAAAAGGATTAACAAAAGGATTAACAAAAGGTAGAGCATGACATATGGGGAAAATATTGCAGTAAGTGAATTCAAGGGCAGAACTGGAGGATGCTGATATTGGCTCGGAACTTTCTGGCAAAATAATTTCTCTTGCTAAAAACCAACACTCTTCAAAAATTTTTACCCCAGGAGTTTTGTACTCCATTTTTCAAACAATGATCTCAAGTCAGCTCATTTCGTTTTCTTATATGTTAAAAAAAATCCACAGAACAACATATTTATTGTGCAGAAAAGCACTATCTGAAGTATGAACAAGATATTTTAATTAACAGAATTTATTTTTTTTTCCAAATTTTGTTTCTGAGTATTTTCAAAATTTTTACCTCTTAGACAAATTGAGTAGAAAAATATTTTTATCTCACTTTTTTCAAAAGATGGAAAAATTGCCTCAAACATAACAGTTTATTAATCAAAGCTAAAACTTTGATAATCAAAATAAAGTTTCTCTGGAATCTTGCTGACCATTAGAATTCCTTGAAAATTAAGCAATTAGCAATTAAGCATTAGCTAGAAGATTTCAGAAGCTTCCACAAAGCTACCTTATAAAGATACTTTCTGTAATAGAAAAAACAGCATACAAGTGTAATTTGATATATTCTGACTACATACCATGGTGCAAATGCAAATGTTATCCACCTTTTGCCATTCATTTCTCCTTATGTCCAGCTGCAACTGAGCAGAGAGAGAAAGAAAGAATCATTCAAAAATCTAGGCTTTCCAGTGAAGACAATAGGTATGTAATACGCGTTCAATTTTCTGGATTTTCAGTCAGCCACTGGACCATAAATTTGACTTTCATGGTGCATTCATAATACAAATACATTTTTTGGTGCAGGTATGGCCCAGGTACGTTTTTCACTAGCTTTCATAAGCAGTTAATTGCATAGTGTGTTTTATACAGAATATCCAAATATTTCCAAAATCAATATCCTATAACGAATTGTCTTCAGTAAAGTAGTTTTCACTCCAGACCAGCATTCCCGTAATATATTCAGTGCAATTCAAAAGAATGCATACCAGACTGATATTTTTCATTTTAACAATAAAATATATGTGTAACACAATAACCGCCCTGACAGATTTTTCAGATCTCAGAGAGAATTTACTAAGCTACTCCTATTACATACATACAGGGTAAAAAAAAAATACCACAGCGAAGAAATGAAAATAGCAAAATCATATTTTGAGCCATTCTAGAATGCTTGGTGATGGAAACAATTTCAGGGGACTAAAATGGGATTACTTCTAGGGTTTAATAATTTTCTAAACAGTATTCTAGAGTCACAGTGAGGAGTGTTTTCTACCAGTACTTATTTTGTCACTTATTTATCCAAAGTCCTAACTACAGAAAACATAAAGCAGGGTCTGCCTCCTTTTTCTTGTAAAAAGGCTCTTTTTTAGACAAGACTAAGCATTTACCAAGGCTTCAGTAAGAAGTTCATACCGTCTCTTGTGTAGATATTCTGTAAATAATCACTGCTTTTCAGACTTCACTTAACACGCTTCATTAATATCACAGAAAAATGTCATAGGGGCATTTCTGGGTTACCTCTAGAATACAATGCTTGATTTCCAATGTACTGGAATACTTTAGTCTAGTTACTATCATCCTTAACATTGGAAGACCTGTTATTGGGTCAGCCAACTTAGCAATTATTTATGCTTTATACAAAGACATTTAAAAGTCAAGTTTAAGTTAACATTTTTGTATAAAGCTGTTCAACACATCCTGCAGATAGAGTTGTGGACAGCATCAATGTAATCTTCCATTTAAGATATCTCTAAGGCATAGCTAAGATTTCTGTTTATTTATTGTCATTCTTCCTGTAAAGAATGGCCAGACAGAAACTGTCCTGAACTTGGGATTGATGATCCATCACAGGTGGGGGTTTGAACCATTACAAAAACCTGGAAAACTTCTGGAAAAGAGAGTTAAAATTGAAAGGTTAAATGCAAATTTAAGACACAGATAGTCTACCTAAAATCTCAGTGATTCAACATCAGAGAAAGTACCAGATGGCATCAGTAAAATCTCATTGGCCAAGTTCATTATTTAAGTCAACTGGGGAAAATGTTGCTGAAAATACAGTTTTAATTTGTCGTCTTAAGCAGTAGATGTTTGGGGAAAAAAAAGGTCAATTTGATGGTTCATAAAGCAGTTATTTTCCCATAAAATACCTTCTAAAATAATACATAAAACACAACCAAAGGTAGTCACGTCAAAGAAAAGCTAGAAGTTTTTCTACTTCACTAACAGTATCAAAACTACCAGGCCACACAGTTGCTTTCAGAGGAATGACTCTCATGATAAGCAATTGTTTCCCAGCGCAAAATGCCTTGGAAAGACCAAAGTATCGAACAGATATTTGACAAAGCCTGACATGCAGAAAAATTAAAATAAAGCATAGTGACCTTCAAAAGGAGAAAAAATGTCCCTAAGACAAGGAACTCAGTAAAAATCAGTAAAAAAGAAAAGTTACTTGCTGAGTGAGGTTGCCAAGTCTTGAATCAGTCATACTCTACAGAGAACAGGGGCATACAGATGGGCTGGCATTGACATTGTCCTCCAATAGAGATAGCTAGGACCAAGATTCCTAAGGATTCAGACTATATTCAGGCTGACTGACAGAGTAAAGGAAAAAAAAGCACGTTTATTTAACTTTGTTTAACCACATCATATCTGGAGACGGTATCTGCCATGGCCCTGAGGGCACTCACAGCCCTGACTACTGCCTACCCCAAGGGTCCCCCACCCAGCCGGCAGCCCAGGACCCCGTGTGAGCCCCCTGGGGCCATCAGCCCCTGCCCCAGCAATGCCGCAGCAGGGCTGGTCTCCAGCCCCCCACTGGCTGAAGTTGGCCCATCCCTGTCCCCACCGCCCACCCAGCCATCTTGGGGCCATGTCTGAGCCTGTTTGCCCTCACCAGCTCTGTCCCTGATCCCCATCTCAACCTTGACGTCTCAGCCCAGCCTTGTCGCTATGAGCCTGTTGGCCACCAGTGGATCTGAACCCTGTCCTGTAGATTGAATTCCTGGCTCGACCTCAGAGCTGCCTCATCACCATAACGTTGCCTTGTGATCTGAACTCTTGCTTGGGCCTGCTGCCATCTCCGAGCCTGCCCTGCTTGCCTCACTCGGGCACTGTGGGACCGGGACCTGGCTGGTGGGAGCCCTGCCCTGCCTGACGTGTTATCCCCCACAGGATCCCCCATCTGATGTTGAGAGACCACACCAAAGACTTTGATACTGATCTTGCTGGCTGCACCACCCATTCCTTGTTGCTCATTGCTACCCATGTCACTGCTCAGCTTTTCTAACCAAAATATTACTTGCCTCTGCTCTGCTTACCACCATTCAGGGAGGTTTTACATAAACATCGGGTTAAAAAAAGAACAGCAGATTCCCAGGACACCTTCAGCCAAGTATAGCTAGTAGACTGCAGAGTCATGTTTTACCTCTTGTTTCCTCTCCCTTTGCTTTTTCATACCCAGAGGCCCACATGAAACAGAATGAGGCAGATTTTTATCTGTTCAGCTTCAAAGGCATTATGGTGCTTAGGATGCTGAAGAGCACGTTAAATTTGTATCTCATATCCCAGCAGAGTACTCTGACCTCTAATCTGTAATAGAAGAGAGAAGGAATAGTCTCCTCTCTACCTCCTTTCCCATGCCCAGGTGGCGCTTAAAAAAGAAGCCAATAAAAGGAACAATAAAGAACAAGTCCTGTCTAGATTCTCAGGAAGAAAAGATGCTGACAATTTCTACGACGATTTCAGCTTCTGGCTCCCGAGTGAACAGGGTACCTATCTGCTAGCTTCTCCAGTTCAAGCACACTAACTCCAGAAACGAAGGGTGTTTCAGCTACATCCCAGGATTTAGTGCTTCAAATACATTAGCTCTAAATGTCTTACCTTTACTTTAGCTTCTTCTGGCATGTTCCAGTGCCTAAACCATCTCACATATTTTAGGTGGAACCTACACACCTTTGTCAATTATCTAGATTCCTGTCTGAGTGACAAGCAACTAAGAATTAGGTACTGCAGCACCTCCAGCCTTCCCTACATTTAGCACACTACATATATATTTTGAAAGCAGCAATTAAAATCCATGATGCTTTCAAAATATACACCATTTTAAAGGTAAAGGCCTTTAATACGTAATCTCTTGTGAAATGTAAATTGTGCCAAAGCTTTTGGAAACTGATGAGTACTCTACCTTCTGTAAGACTCATCTGCATTGTTTCCTTTTTCTGTCATTGATGGCCAAGCTTGCTCCCAGTGAAGACCCTATGACAACTCAAGTAAAAATTATCTAAATAGCTGCTGTAAGAATTAAACTGTTGTATCTAGAATATTGCAGTGAGTTCTAAGCAGCCAAGTGCAAGGAAAATGGGAATTAACTACAGCAGTTCAGAAAGATTATGATATGTTTGAGAGACAGTCTTGAGAAGAAAGCTTAAGGAGTTGATACAAACTGCACCGAAATTCTTAATAAAATCTCATTGACTTTATAGGCTTTGGAGTAAGCCCAGAAAGTGTTGTCTATATATATTGCTTTCCTATCAAATTAAGGAGGACATAACAACTATTTATAGTTGGCCTAAATCCCCAAGAAGAAATATTTATTTGGTAGAATTCTAACCAGCAAATTTACTCTGGCCATTAATTCTGAATCAGTGTATTACCTACAAACCTGGTGATTTATGTTGTCATCTTCAAAGAGTACTGCGGGAGTGCAAATCCCAGCAGGAACTGGACAGTGATGTCCCCAGGGCTATTCATATTGAATTAAGTGATTGAAATATGATTTTGTTGATTGGTTTCTATAGCAGCAGGAAGCAGGTGAAATGCATAAAAGCATAAAATAAATTCAAGATTAAATAAATAATAGGATGAATGCTGAAAAGATCATGTCTAAGCATATTCTGAAAATTATATCAGTTGGGTTGGAAGTATATAAACTAAATAAGCCCCTAAAGCTTGAGACATTAAGAGAAAAATCTAGAATATGCACTGTAATTACAGTCTTATGCTAGCTAACAACCTGCTTCTATCCTAAAGTCAGTAGATTTCTAGCTCTAAACACAGGCCTTCCTGTTAATGAGGTTGTATTGGATAGTGTGGAACCTGAGCATGATGTAAATGGTATGGAATAAGGGGTGGAGAATGTGCTGGTTTCAGCTGGGGTAGAGCTAAATTTCTTTGGAGTAGCTAGTATGGGGCTGTGTTCTGGGTTTTTGCTGGAAACAGGGGTGATAATGTAGAGATGTTTTAGTTGTTGCTGAGTAGCGCTTACACTGGTCAAGGACTTCTTCAGCTCCCCGTGCTCTGCCGGGGGCACAAGGAGCTGGGAGGGGGCACAGCCGGGACAGCTGACCCCAACTGACCCACGGGATATCCCACACCATATGGTGTCAGGCTCAGTACATACAGCTGGGGGAAGAAGGAGGAAGGGGGGGATGTTCGGAGTGATGGTGTTTCCCTTCCCAAGTAACCTCTATGCGTGATGGAGCCCTGCTCTCCTGGGGAGGGCTGAGCACCCGCCTGCCCGTGGGAAGCAGTGAATGAATTCCTTGCTTTGCTTTGCTTGCATGTGCGGCTTTTGCTTTCCCTGTTAAACTGACTTTATCTCAACCCATGAGGTGCCTCACTTTTACTCTTCCGATTGCCTCCCCCATCCCATTGTGGGGGGAGCGAGCGAGCGGCTGCGCGGTGCTGGGTTGCTGGCTGGGGCTAAACCACGACAGTATGACTACGTTGTTCATATTTATTAGTGAACGTTAAACTCCCAAGATTCCTGTGAGGTTTTTATATGTAAGGCAATGAGGTACAGATTAATTTACTTAATGATAAATAGGAAATTGTTGATCAATCTGAAGAAGAAAAATGAATCTTGGAAGTACCACTCCAGTGTTTTAAGCATCAGTCGAGTGGTCCTCAAATTTTGATGCAGTTTTACAGATGACTATAGCAAGATCAGATGTCATGATGACAAAATCGCTTTGCTCAGCCAGATGCTCCTAGCTGATCTACTTGAAAGCCATAGAAAGTTCTGCCTAGTTTCTGCAAAGTTAACCCCCCAGTTGAAGCCACAGAGAAGTGGGATTCTGCGTTCAGTTATTAACGACAAGGAAATGAAATGCTGAAGGGCGTACCTTTAGGAAAAATACCTCTGCAGTATTCAAATGAAAAGAAAAAAGACAACCTTGGAATTCAAATGAGCGCAGAAACACAAGTGGTTTGAAAATCACAACTTTACATAAATTCTTGGTTTTCCTCCTGCATCTGGAACTGCTATGAAAATGTAGCTGGATATGAAAATGTCACTGCTGCTAAAGCAACTAATATGATATCATGAGCAGATTAATTACTTAATCTGGGAAAAAGTCCTGTGGGATAGGTGAATTCTGAAAGGAAAACTAAAGGAAGAAAAGATCGCGGTTCTATACAGTACCACAGAAATTTGAGTCAAGGAAAAGAATGTTACAAAAGGTAAATGTTGGGTAGGAATGTCTGCAAGTAAAATTTCAATAAAGCTAAACTTGAGGTTATTGCTTTTGAATATTCATGAGTTTGAAAGGCCTTTTATTTGCAATGCATATTCATTTAAATGATAATATATAGTATATTTATACATCAGGCTCCATCAGTTCTTATCTATTTCTCATACATCATTACTCTTACAGGACAAGAAAGAAAATAAATTTTAAAGTATTACAAAAACACAGCTCGTTCCGTGATGATCTCTAGATTCACTGTGGGAGATTCTAGTTACTTTTTTTCTGATCCTATCAATAAAGGATCGAATGCAATTGGTAAAGCAATACGAGCAGCAGTGCTACTCATCCTAAAGTACCTGGCATCATTCAGAATCAAGCACTCCTACATCCAAGGGGAGATAATTTCTCCCTGTAGAATTACACACTAATAACGCAGATCTAAATTGTTTCTAATACTAGCAAGAACTGCATAAGAAGTTCTGTTAGAATGAAGTTCAAAGAAGTTTTGTTACACCATTGTTGACGAAGGTAGTGTGGACTGGTTTAGAGCATAACAGGAGTTGTTTCTAACCTAGCAGCAGAATTGTATACGGCTTCACGTAAAAGGGTGAGTGGTTTGTAAATGTATTTCATTGTTTACATTAAAAGAATGGGCAAAAAATACCCAGGAGAGGTAAGATGATGGAGAAGAGGAAGATGCATGTGAGGAATTATTGTTTCATCTAACTACTGGTGGGCTAGCTATTCTGGAGCTGTTACAAAATCTGCTTCCTTTATCAGATATGGAAAAAATAATAACAGACTAAGAATGTTTATAGGACTCAGTGCTCATTTTGAAGAAGTGTGTTTGGGCGTACCGATACTTGTTTTGGGAACATGTAGAACCGTGGTTTCCAACTGGGGTGCACGGACCCCGGGAGGCGTGCAAGACAATCCACTGGGGTGCAGGAGGAAAATATTTTTTGTACCATTAATAAATAAAATTTGAAATATTCTTAAATAGTGTTTATTTCATGTTTACCTCATTTCCTTTTCAGTTTCTATTTTTGTGTATGTTTTATAACATACAGAATGTGTTAGTACAGTAGTACCCAAATATAATTTAAATATTAATAAATATACATATATTGGGGGTGCATGCTCAAAAAGTTTTTACTGGTGGGGGTGCGTGATCAAAAAAGTTTGGAGACCACCGGTCTAGGACACCTACTGCTGAAGGTCCATTCCCACAAGGAAATAATACACAATAGGATGCAGTCCAAAATCTGATCAAGGGTGGCTGAACAGGTAAACTTAATAGTGTAACGTTTAACAGACTGGGACTCAATCACAAAACACAACAGCCCCGTCAGATTTACTCAGCACAAGGAAATCTACAAGTTATGTCAGTCATAAAATTCAACAAAGTACGGTCAATAAAGGAGAAGGTGGAAAACATAATGAAGGAAAATAAAATCAATGAAATCCTAAATCAAAAAAAGATCAAAAAATCTCGTAGGAAAAAATAAGAGGATGCAAATCATGATGAATTAAATAAAAATCAACAAAAATAAAAAATAGAGGAAAGAGGTAAGGAGGAGAAAGACGGACAATTAGATTAGGAGAAAGACGGACAATTTCAATACTGAAAGAGAGAAGAATGGAGGTTATTCTGGCAAACATTCACATCTCTCTCACTTGCTCGACTCCAAAATTCATCGCACTCCAAAAGGATTTGAGCAATCCCCTACTAATTCCTATTCTGAGAGAGACGGAGAGGGAAGAGCAACATAAAGAGATGCTCATAAAGATCACTCGGCATTCTAACTCCCAGCGTATCTCTCACCAATCCTTCTGGGACTCAGCGTCCCAGACGGGGCCTCGACAGAACGGGTCCTCTGTGGTACCAGCCAGGTACGTGGGAGAAGCAAACTGAGGAGCAAAACAGCTAATGCTCCCGTGCTCCCAGAACACAGCTGCTAGGCTTAAGCGGTAACTTTAAAATGTTTGTACATTTCAGGCTCCATTTTACCAGCTAGTGCAACTGCTGTAGGAAGTCACACAGTAACGTTTGTGATTGAGAAGGTGATCTAACGATGACATTGATTTCAGGAAACTTACTTCTATGCAGAAGAAAAAGTTACCACAGACAGATATTTCAAAAGTAGCTGTCAACAAAAATCTGATTTTTCAGAAGTTTGTTTCAGCTCTGGTTATTGTGAAGCTATGAAAGAAGGAAAAAAGAGAAAATATCCAAGTTATTCTGTGTGTGTGGAGTAAGTCAAACAAAAATTATCCCGTTGCTCCTACACTTAGCTCCCTACAGGGAGTCCATCACATGAACCACGTACTGATTTTAGGGTCTGAGTTTGGGTGCGTTTATTTCTCTTATTTTCCATATTCGGAGCACATACTGTGGTCAGTCTAAATCTCATATTTCCACCTCTTATATTAACATAGATGTAAGATGAATGTTTAATGCCTAAGTTTTAGCTGTCTGCTCTGCCCTAGCAGAATTCACAGCTCCTGAGTTCAGTGCTAATACACAGGGGAAGTTAGGTGTTTCAGAGAACAGAATCAGCAAAAATACCACAGTGAATCACCTCTGTCAGCACTGTGTTTTCCCTGATCCTACCCTCTGAAATATTAAAGTACTCCTACATATCATCATCTAATCCAGCACAAGATGATGCTTGATGGTTGAGGCTAAATGAGGACAAGAGTCTTTCTGAAATACCATTTGTCTCCAAAACTTAGAAGCTCTTTCTTACTAGTTTAGATTCACACCCTGAAAGCACTTTCTAAGGGCTCAAGCCCCTTGCTGTTCTCATTGAAAGAAACAAAAATACTTCGTTTATGGCCAACTTTATTTTACAATGGCTTTTAAATTGCCGTAGCTTAGTAACTTACTGGCAAATAGAATATGTAATTCTCTTGTGTTCTTTCAGTGGTAGAAATACATATCCCTACCTCCCAGAGCCAGGTTACCAGCAGTTCAAGGCAGGAGGTATTACAAGAATAATTATAGCTAGATATGCACGAGATTGAATCTCTCGCTATACCCTAATGATTAGGTGCGTACTCAAAAAGAGGAAATGAGAGATATTTTGGAGCTGCCGCTGTACCTGTTCTTCCCTTTCAGTACTTTACCAAGGAACTGTTGTATACAAATTCTGTAAACTGTCCTTGGAGCTCGTTCTCTAAGCTGTAGGCTGAAGAAGATGGACTAGCTGATTTCCTCGGGGATTTTGCTGTACCCTCCTTTACCACAGAGTTTCCCAAGGGTCCTGCAGAACAAGGTGACAGATCACTATCCACATATGAGAAGTTCTGGAATAGATTTAATGATATTAAAAATCAAAGCATCACACCCAGAGCACAACCCTGTAGTGCCCAGAATGACGCCAAGACCCCTGCTGAAGAAAACAAGCGTAGTCCTTTAATTTCTATTTAATTGGTAGCTGTAAGAGGACCGTTCCTGACTTTGGGTGCTTGACTTCTCAAGCATGATATACTTTCACTGAACTGCCTTTGCACAAAGGTTTTGGGGAGGTTATAAAAAGAAAGGTGAAAATCAGAAGTGACATCATATGACATCATAATGCCACTCTCTTTCCCCAGCAAGGCTGGTGTCTTTACATTCACCGATATCACTGTTACAGCAGCAACAGGTTTCTACAACCGTGTTGAAGGTAAGTATCATTCCTGGGTGATTATTTTCCTCCAACTCTTCCAACAATGTCTCTTCACCCCTCAACCTCATTCTTGCCTACTCATGTTCAAGTCCAGCTCTTCAACATAATCTTGTCTGGCTTCTCTAGTCTCCTAGTTTCAATCCTCTTCCAGAAATCTATGACTCTGCTGAAAACAGAGGTCAATCCCAATTGCCCCATCTCTGAACCTAAACATTTTTCATTCCTAGTCCCAGTTTAATTCAGTTTTACCTTTTAACTTAAGTCACGAACCTTCTTCACTCATGTTGGGAAGGTTACTGCAAACAAAGGGAAAAAATCTCCCGCTTCTGAGTTCTGATATCTGACCCCACCTCAGCTCACAGCTGCAAGGAAAATCTCTGACCTCCCTGCGCATGAACAGGCAAATATTGCATGCTCACCTGTTCTATAGGACTGGTGTGGACATAGCCCAGTCTTGTGCAACAGATGAGCACAGCTGAATATAGGCAGAGAAGACAGACTCTTCAGAGATTTCAGCTACTCAACACATACACGTGGCTTTTCTAAGAGCTTATGAAGCAGGCGAATTTTAGCAGATTTCCCTGAAAACAGGCAAAAAAGTCATCCATCACACCTACACGTCTCTCTGTCAAATTTCAAATGTGTAAATACTGGGGTCATTAGAACCTCTCAAGAAAATGGCTGTACTTTTTTATTTTTACACAACATATACATACTTTCCCCCAGCTTCGCTTTCAAAAATGGCTAAGTAATTTGGGGTCAAACTGCCCAAAATAGCCAACCCGAGGTAGAATTTTTACATGAAAAATTTCTGACTAAATGGTTACAGTTTTGGCAAGACAGAGGAGGGCTCTTGAACTATCAAGACCCATCTCCAGCTACCACAGAGACCATGTCATGTTACTCCTTCCATGAAACAATGAAAGTCCTACTCAAAAATAGGCATTTGATCCCATTGTGTCAACTCTGTTCTAGTCTCTCACAGCTGAATTGGGGGAAACTTTTATTTTTTTAGCCAAAATACATTATTTCAGTGACAAACTGGATGAAGTGACAAATAACTGAAAATGATCGACAAAGGAAAGTTAAGCCTTCTCTCCCTCCTCGGTGAGTTCACTTGTATCACAGGGTATAACTCTGAAGTGACTAGGCAGCCGTTAGAGACCTCTTTGAAGGTTTTCTGATTTTCAGAGGGCAGCTTCTTTCTTTTCTTGGTACATTGACATAGCATTGAAACACTGTTTCATCTAATCATACCCGCCTCTGGATCAATTAAACCTCTTCAAACTTTCTTCTAGACTTGCTAAATTATAAAACATTTCTGGAAACACACAGGAATTTATCGTTACTGTCACTGTGTCAGATGGTCACTTTAAGCTATGCGATGTCTTTTAAAGCAAGAAAAGAAACTTTTAGAAAACCAATCTTATTTTTCATATACTTACTCACTATAATAAAAATAAAAGATGACAGAATGAGCAAACACGAGTGTTAAAAAGCAAAATAAAAGACATTTTATTTAGAGACCTAAGAAAATTCTTAGAAATCCAAAGTATTACAAATAAATGGCTGGACAACGCTTAGTGTTCAATGGATGATAAAAGTATACAAAACGAAGGACAAATTAGGAGACATTTCAGTGAGGATATTTACAGAAATTATTTATTAATTTCATATACTTGAAATCATTGCAGTGAACCCACGTGAGCAAAGTTGTTCCACCGAAAAACTGTTCTTTACAGGAAATTAACCCAAAATGAGCTGGTAACGCACAAGATTTCAATGTCTATTGCAAAGGAACTAAACTAAACAGGCACTGAAATGTGTATATGAAAAAATACACACTGTAAAGACACCAGAATTTCACTTTTCTTATTACTGAGCAATGTGCACTATAGATTAAAATATTCACAAAAATAAATTTCCAGTTCAGAATCCACTCTTCTCAAAAGTGTCTTGATCAGACTCAGTACGTGAATTCCACCTCTTAGGCAGTATTTTCAACTACTTACTTAGATTTTTTGACACCGAGATCAAAACCTGAGAAATGCATACGTAACTACCTTCTCCAAGTACATGCTATCATTACTCATTTTCAGAACGATAGCTGCAACTTCTATCATATATTTTATAAGACAAACCTCTGGATTGTTAAGGTTTTTAGGTACCCTCAAGAGAAATATACACAGTTAAAAACTAAAAGTTTGTTGAGAACTGAGAAATGAACAGAGTAAACTATGAAACCCAGCAGCACACAACTGAATGCTTGCCTGACACAAGGCTGCCTTCCTTGCTTAACACAGGGGTTCGCCACTGCACGCCTTCCGAACACGCTGCCTCTCCCCAAACATGCACCCTCCAGCAAAACTCTGCTTAATTCGTCTATTAAAGCAGCAAGAGGGGAAAGAAATCCATAGAGGACACACAAGGCTATGCCTATGGGCCAGCCAAGAAACACCAGCACAGTGAGCCAAAATAACCCCCACACTAAGCAGCTGCAGTTTGCCGTCTGAATGCCGGTGACACGGAAAAGAACGGCTAACTTCGACTGCAAGTGTATACGGAGATATATAGATAGAACTCTTTTTTGTTTGTGCATCTTATTTTTGGGGGAGAAAAAAAAAAATTCAGCCAAGAAAAATCTGTTTCCTATATTTAACAAAAAGTCTAAAAAAACAAATACCAAGTCACAAGTCCCTCCCGGGAAACTTCCGAAGGAGGAAAAGGAAATATCAGATTCACTTTAATGAGTAGTTTTCTAGACTAGAATGACTTGGATGCAAATTTTTAACATAGCTCGACAGAGGTAAGTTGCAATGTACCTTCAACACACAAGAAAATATGGCTATAGGTGAAGAGCACAGTTAACATTTGGAATATAATTTGGTATGTAATACAGTAAGAAAATCCCACGGTCCAGACTATGGCTAGCCCATAATGCCGCAGAATTTCTCAGGTTGTCAGCAGGCAACCTAAGAAGGCCACCTCCCATTGCTTATACTCTGGCTTAATGAGAAACAGGCTACACACAACTAGTACCAGGTTAATTGAGTTTACATATCTGCTGGTCCTTGTCAGTGTCACCTACTCCCTGTACTGAGCTTTGAGATGATGAGCTTTATTTAACAGATCCATCAAGCCTATTAACCACCAAGACTATTAACAGTTATCTCCCCAATGACTGAGATGTGTTGTGAGCTGTCAGAGCATTTTATTTCTGCCTCGTTCATTCTTTCAGCAGTCCGGAAATTGCAGATATATTTATATGTATGAAAATCCTGTGCAATCCAAAACACAACCTGGCATTTTCTGCTAGTTTTGCGAGATGTCCAGCAGCTACATAAACCAAGAAAAATCAAACAATGGAAAATCAAATTGATCATACCTGAACACTGGAACATTTCTCAGTGTTTCATCTTTAATAATTCATAATTGAGGTTTCATGCTAAAAATACAAAATGCTCAGGAAATTCTTTTAAAATTAAAAACTAAGTGTTTATTATGTGCACCTTGGTTATCACAGGACTGCTGTTAACCAGCCGTATATATAAAGTGCTAAAGTGGTTAAATGTCAAGGAGAGAGAGAGAGAAGAAAAAGTTAGGGTAGTAAAAAGGAATATTACTCAGCCAAACGAGTGATCGCTGCGGGTGGCTTAGTATGATTGAGTTAAACAGGTTGCTCTAATTCAGACACTAATAAGATACGTGAACAAGGCGGCAGCAGGCACTGCTTTGAAAGCGTGAGAGTGTGAATGGCGTCTTGAAAAATAACGGTAACTCTGGATCCATGGGCAGCCTAAACAGTTCCATTTCTGTAGCCATGTTCTGTTTACAAAACATTAAAATATGACCAGAAGGAATGTTTTCTTAAACAATATAACTCTACCTAGTGTTGTTTATGGACTAATTGCATACCGATCACACTAATATTTCAATCTAATATACTAATGCTGCTTTCACTACTCCTGCTTAGTAAAAGATACTATAGCAGGGCTCAGGGAGAGGATGGCATGGATTTATTAGCTGAATTTATGCTGCTTTATGACATCGTACTGGAAGTACATAAATTGCTCGGTTATCAGTAAAGGCAGAAAAATAAATGGAAAGCAGCCTTACCTTTACAGGTCCTCTCTCTGGCTTTTTAAATGATCAGATTTTCTCAGCCAGGTGTTCATCAAAGCAGGAAAGCAAGGTGAATACATTGTTTGACAAAAGCCCTTGTCTCCTCTTTTGTCACCCGAAAATGAGCAACAGCACTGTACCGAAACACGGACATGCCCTCAGCAGCAGACGTGGCCTCAGCAAGTGGCTCAGGCCTTGGGTGGGCTGCAAGGAACAGAGGGATGGCTGAGAACAGCACATGCCTCACAGGAATTGAGGCACCCCTGGGCCTGGCGTTCGCTGTCATTCACGCCTGTAAACCTGCAACCTTGGCAGAAACTGTCTTTGCGCTGGCTCATGTAATCCCAACAGGGTGGCTGGGCTGGCTGGAGCTGCCGGGCAAGGACAGAAGTGTGTTGAAGTCACCAACATCAGCCAGAGACTCCGCACCCCAAGGGGAGCTGCCGGCTGCCCTGTAAAAGTCATGGTATGTCACCTGTGCCACAGAGCTGAAGATGCAGATTCCAGCCTTAGCTGGGGTTTTGGCAGCTGCATTTTAGCTGATACCGTAAGTATCTTCTGATCTCAGCCACAAAACCATGAGGTAGGGAGACTAAAGACAGACACTAATATATGTGCATGTCATGTTTTGATTACCGAAAACTTTTGGAGGAGAGACCTGGCGTATCCTAGAGGTATTAAAAATGTGTCTTCCCCTTCCTTCCATGGCAGCTATAGAGACATAAGGATGGCTAAAAAGTTTTTGCAGTGATCTTGCAGAAAACTCCACTACGCCCAGTGGAAAAGAGTCCATGTCAGAACAGACATACAATAGAAACAGCAAAGAACCAAACAGGGAGGAAAAGGTGTCCCCAAATCACTATGGGAAGGTTTCTGTTTGTATCAGTTAGGCAAGCACTTCAGATATTCCCCAAAACCTTCAGTTTCCTTCATTTTTCTTTTCCATCTTTTTGTTAGATAACAAGAATATTCTATAATTTCCAAGGAATTTTCAGTGTGTACTTCTGTCACCACATTTGGTAATCTTTCAGAAAACAGCTTACAAATGCTGTTGTATAGGCAGCTTTTTATGATTCAACTGTGTTGATGCTTCAGAAAATTCTGGTAAAATCCACTTAGGCTATATTAAATCACATCAGAGTGAAATGCTGTAAGATATTCTAAGTAACTTGCTTGTTACCCAGATATCTCAAAGAAAGTCTTAGCCAGAAAATGTTTTGAGCATTTAGTTTAACAAAACATCTTATAGCCAAGGCAAATACATGGTGATCTGAATCATGTCAAAATTATGTCTCAATATGTCACCATTTTTTTTTCACAGTGTACATGAAGAGGGGGGTTTTTTTCATAAATTTTTTTCAGCACTGAAGTTGCTAAACAAATATTATGGTTGAAAATGTAAGTCTACGGGTGTCATGATATTCACAGTTATAATGCTGCTGGCAAACCTGACAGCTTGCCAGCTGAAATTTTAAACACCCAGTCAGCTTAAGCAGAAGAATGAATTCAGATAAAGAAACTGCACAGGACTTAGCAGAACACTGGTACCGTACCTCCAGTCTTGTCTTTTGCTGAGCAGGCCCTTAAAATTCAGTTGCAGGCAGGTTTTATTTTCTTCCGTTAGAAAACAAACAGGCTAATCTTCACTCAGAACATGTACTCACTGAAATAATATCGCAAATTAGTGCTCGATTTCTGATTGCCTTTCATAAACAAACTAGTTAAATAGCTAATTAAAACTGTCTTCGAACATCTCAGTTGCCAATATATTCAACGTGTTCTAAATCTGGCTTCAATCTAGAAGATGACAAGCAAGTACAGTCTTTGTTGTTCTTAAAATGACTTCCCTATTTCAAACAGATTTTACTAGGTCTATCTGAAATGTTGGTAGTCCACAAAATCTAATGAAAACACTTCAAGTCTTTTCTCAGAATTACCAAAAAGATTGTTATGAATAATTGTTCCTTGTCTCCAAGGTTGCGGATTTGAAAAGGATGCTGCAAGACTCTGGTTTTTTCTCCATCTATTGATAACTATACAGCCTAAAGCTAGAACTGGAAAAGGAAATAAAACACTTTTTTGACTACAACGGCATGTAAACATCAAAATCTAAAACTATAACCTGAAAATCTGCACATAGCTCCTGCCCAGTCCCAAAGGGCTGTATGGCTCATGAGAGACCTAAATTCAGAGGCGGGCAGTGGCAAATTACGTTACTGGCAGTTTGGCAATTCAGGCCAATTACCCTAAAACAGATTTCTACTTATAAGCACATTCATTCTTTTTCACATTACATCCTTCACAGGCATACTATATGCGGTCCAAAATGCAAGCAAGGCGTATGTCCTTCCCCTCAACGGCGTGTGTCATGTGACCATATGCAGATTGCAAAAAGCAGCAAAACTCAGCCATCTAACAGTTACCAAGTCGGGGGCAAAAGGTCCCGTCCCCAGCAAACTGAGACATGTCAGAAGGTGGAATGTAGGGGAAAATTCCCACCTAGGCTTTTCCGGTTGACTTGAGGAAGAGAGCTTTTCGCTGCAGGCACGGGAAGAACCATGAACACCAGGCAGTTCCCTACCTACTCAAAGGCGAAATGTAGCCTAGGGAGACAGGTGCCAGTTGGGAAAATATTTGATCAAAGCAGATGAAGGAAAGGCTAAGGATATCCATGACAAGTAAATCCAATAGCAACCTCTGATTCCAGGATTCTTGTCATGGTTTTAGCTCTGGGTCCCTTCAGTTCTCTCAGGGACTTACTGTTGTCTGCTAATTCTCTTCAAACGGTGCTATCCTAAAATCAGCATTTGAGACGTCCTAAACTCTGAAATCGCTTATAAATGCTCCGACCGAGCTGTTGGTTATCTAAACTTTCTTGTCTGAATTCTTTAGGATAACGTGAAAGGGAAGTGAGGAGAGCAAGCCCAGTCAGTCGAACAGTGTCTTTGTTCTCAGAGCGGTAATTTCCAGACTCCAGAACAGAAATCATGAGACACAGCGATCATCTTTATATCGGGTAATGGCCAACCTGTCTGCACACAGATATTGCTTTGTAACATTTGTCTCCTTATCAGCTGCTCCACTGGAAGGTTTTAATTCTCTCCCCAAAGATGTGAACTCCCAAAGAGAAAAAACCAGTTATTCTTAAGGGAAGGAGTGGGAGTTGCTTGCCAGGATGCAGTCAAAGTTGGTGCCCTATAGTTGTTGTGATGGTTCTCTCTTCAAAGAGTTGAGCTCTTCAGCGAAATGAAGCACAGTTCTAGTCTAAACGGCACCATACGGAAGACCAAGATCCATTAGACATGTGGCAAAAGTGCGCTGCAAAAACTTTAGGGAAGTAGCCATCTTTCATACCTAGGCAAGACCCAGTACAGAGACGCATGCACACACATACACTTCTCCTGAAATTTGGCTTTGGAAAGAAATAAAATAAGCTAATCTTTAGTCAGCTGCATATCTACCCCAGTTTTTTAATCTAAAGCCATGAAAACGTTTTCACTGCTAGTGCATATATTTTTATTGGTTTTCACAATTGCATTTATACCTCATTTAAAAGGTCTTGCTAGAAGAAACGTGGAACTGTTGTTAGATTCATAAATTAAAGCTAAAACACTAAAGTATGTATTTAGCTTACTGCTATACATTATTGGGCATCTCCTTGTAACATGCTTATTGCACCTCGGATCTAATTCCCCCACCAGTTTCTACCTATCGCACTCCAGGTCCCCGTTACGCAGTCACGCAACCTCTTACAGAGAAGTTTGGATAGCAGTTTTCAGGACAAGCTTATATTTGTATGTGTGTAAACTTAGATCTTTAGCTAAGGTCTAGGAGGATGAAGACAAAAATTCTTGACCCAAACCCTCACTAGCTTGGGTGGAACATGCTCTCCTTTACTACTTTCCTTTGCCGGCAGAATTCAGAAACCTAGAGAGGGACTGCCTTCTCCACACCTCCTCCTCTGTGGTACAGGAGCATCAGCAATAACTTGCATTGGCTCTTGACTCCACTGTATTAATCTTGGAACTCTGTGAGGCATCATTTTCTAAATAAAATAAAATAAATCCAAACAGAATAACTTTAAATTTGCAGGACAAACCCTTTTCTGGAAAATGAGACGCCAAAACACCGCTTAGAAGGGCATTCCGATGTTCAAGTTGACTGGCTTTTCATATATTCCCATAGGGAGAGAGCATATAGGGTATCTACTCATTCATAGTTCTGTACATGGAAATAATAACAAAAACATTTAAAGTTCTGGTTTAAACAAGTAGTTTACACAATAGGCTTTACCTTATATTAAGGAAAATATCAGGTTTCATGCTGACAGAATTAAGCACACCACATTCCTGATTACAGGAAGAAATTCTCTTAAGAATCAACTTTCTCTGCATAAACCTACTGCTACACAAGAGCTGCATATGTATTTCCACTGATATCTGTGTTTCAGTAAATATAATTTGGAACGCTAAACCGACCGTGTTGCTAGGTTTTTCTTTTCAGTTTTTCTTTCCCATTCATAGTGATAATGGTTTCAGCTTAGCGTTACAAGCAGGTACCGTGCATAGGACTAAGCGCTAAGGTGAGTCAGGCGCAGCAGCTGTCCTCAGCGCCTCAGCTCATGACGCTGCTCCGACGGGCAGAACGCCAGTGGGTGAACACTGCAGGAGCAGGGAGCCATGCAGGACAACCGCCCCATCACTGAAGGATCTGGGTGTGCAGCAGCAAGGTTAGTTCATGTTACATTAGCGACTGAATGAGATAAGGAACAGAGCCTGTGTAAATAATGAGCTACTCGGGAGCATTTCTTAGCTCTGAGTAAAACTAGTGGGTGCCTGAAACATGGTCAGTCCGAACAAGGCAAGAAGGGGTACGTTAGTACATCCTGTACCAGGAGAGGAAAGCGGGGTGTTGAAGACAATTTTAATAGCTTGAACTTCACGACGAATCATTCACTTCTGTGTCTAGGTCAGCCAGTTTCCAAAACTGGAACTCAAGTGGTACCCCAGGAAGGGTTCAACATCCAAACGCACTCGATCAGAGCTGGTCAGAGTTTCAAGTCTTCCATTTGTGTGAAATTCCAAATTTTAAAATTTCCTTTCAGTGCTAATTGGGAAAAAAAAAAATATTCAGAATTTTTAAACACTCTGAACTGTTTTGGGGCTTTTTTGGTGTGGGTTTTCTTTGGGTTGGTTTTCTTTTTTTTAAAGTGGGAATACTGTAGCTTTTATTTTCTATGTTATCACTTGACTTTCTAATAACATATGATTCATGAAGTGAAAAGTGCGTTACTAAAGCCAAGTGCTCAAACAGTTTTTGTTTGTTTTTAAATATGAAACGTTGCACCCTGCTGGTATAACATTTTGGGAAAAGCATGGCTTTGGGAAGATAGTCGTCAACTCTACAATCGCATTATTTTGTAAAACAATACTTCGCAAAAGTTTCTTTATTCCCTAACACGTTTTCTGTTCTGAAAGCCCCTAGTTTATCACTTAAGGTTTATGTAAGTCACATTTTTTACAACAGTTTAGATAAAATGTTAAAGTAAATGCAGCATTGCCCAGGATGCCGTGCATTCTGGCCTTCCACTCCACATGATTTTTCACTGCTACACGCTGAGAGAGATGAGAAAAATCCTGACTAATACAGGACAGTTTATCCATAAAAGCGAGTCTGCAAAATAAGGACTCAACATTTTCTAGACTGTGAATATGTAACGTTCTCCTCTAGGATCTGTATGAAACCACAAAACTGCTACTAGAGGCGTTCGTTAGTTTCAGTACAGTTTTCTATCAGAGTATAGTAATTTTCAGTATATTTTTCCAATAACCAAAACCATTCTCTCTTATTATCCTAACTTTCTTAACTGTAGCCATCATTAGGTTTTCATCTAAAGCCATACAGAGGCAATATTTGAATATGCACGAGTTCTGTTCAAACTGAGGTTATATTTACATACATTGCAATACAGCAGTTAGTTATTTAACTCTGCTCACGTTTCCAGAGGTGGTGAGCGACAGACAGCAAGGCAACTCTTCCGCACTCGGGCTTTTCTTTTTCCCAGTTAGCCTTGTTTCAGTGTTCTTGCATGTGCCTGCAGCACAAGAGGATTTCTGGTGAGGCGCCTTCTCCCCTCTGTGACTCAGCATGCAGAATGTGGTATGTCTCATTTCAAAAAACGTGGTATTGCCCAATAGGACATGATTGCTGCTGCCAAAAATAACTCTAAAAAAATAGGGTAAAACTGCACTGCTGTGGATTAAGGTCAGAAACAGAATCTTAGTACCTTTATAGTGATCTTCTCCCCATCTACTTCCGCTGCCCCTGAACTACTTCCTTTACGGTAGTTAAGATATATTATGTCCCTAATGACTCTCCTGTCTAAAAATAAGTGCTCTTGACACACACGAGATGTCAGGCTAGCACAGCAGGATGCTGAAGCGTCTCTAGATGTGTAGCAGTGCTTCTCTTACATTGGGTTGCAGCAATTTAGGAATTCACGCTTGATAAATGCAATAAGGGCAGCTTCTTTCTATCTTTTGCAAACGGTGCCAGGACTGATATATTCCTGACTCTTATCTGGGTCTCCAGCTTATTCTTTTATGCTGCTCTCTGAAATCACAAAAATCTAATGTTTCATTAGGCAAACATGCACTGTAGTTGTATAGGCTTTTTCACTGACATCTATCGATGAACTATGTAATTGGCAGCAGCTGGCTCAACTTTTTGCTTAGATCTACATTTTCTTAAAAGACACTTATACACAAACATACTCTGTTTGCTCTGATAGGGTTTCTCAAGCAGAGGGATAGTGCCTGAACTCTGGGAAGTTTCTTACCTATAGCTGAAATAACTCTGCTTCAACTTTTATTTCTATCTTGTTTTCCAGACATAACAGTACAGCAACAGGCTTCTCTGCAATACACTTAAGTAATGCCATTACTTGAGTCAAAGATCCACGTCCTTGCTCTTTTTTTCAAGGTGAGTGACAATCGTAAATGGAAGCTAAATGAAACGTACTATTTTTAACAGCACCATATTACTTTATCCTTGATATGGGCTAGATTAAGCTGATTAAAGCCCTGCCAGAGCACAGCCCAGAGAAATAATCTGTCCTTGTTACCTACCATAGGAGAGGGGAAAAATCACTTTATCATTACAGTAGTAATACTTAGTCTCCTGAAATATTGCTATTTACAAACTGAGAGGGAGTAGTATTGCAGGTATTGTTGCTCCCTCTTTTCTTGCATTCTCTTCACTGTACTAATTTTGTAGATTCCTGTGTTAGCAAGGAGAAATTTTATTTTAGAAGTTTGAGTACTGTACTTTTACAGAAACCTCCCCAAAGTTAGGAAAATGCACGGACTTTCAGAGGGTGCTTAGCTGAAAATCTTTTAAGAAAATTCTTTTTCAATCTGCAATAGAAACAGCATTCTTTTAAAATGCATTTATCAGTACTATAGCATATACACATTACGCAGTTATTGGGCTTTTCTGACAGGTACCTAAGCAACCAGTCCTCTGAGAAAAAGGATTGTCAGAGAACTACACTTGAGAAACCACATAGCAGAGGAAGCACTAAGGGCCATAAAAACAGCCTCCAGAACTCCCCCCAAAACATTCATTTTCTACCGATTGTTTCTACTGGGAGGATAACCATGTTTGGAAGAGGAAACTACACTGCCATATGTCTCAACGGCACTCACAGCTTCTTGACTGCTGTGGGTTGTGATTCATTTGTTGGCTAGGATGTTTGCTTTTGTCTGCTTGCTCTAGAAGACTTTAAGTGTTACCCAAGTCTTGTTTGAATAGAATTGTATGTCATCATGTTTATCCAGTATGTGAATGACACTGCCTCTAGGTCTTCTTTTTTTAAAAGCATTCTGTGATTTCAGAGAATAAAATTGGTCTCTCTTGTCCTATCAGCAAAGCCGTTCTGTCAGGAAAACTTAACTTCTACTTCTCATGAGAATACTTTTCTTCAGGATTCATATCCTTTTATGCCCCAGGAAACTGCAGAGAACCATTCCACGAGGGAGGAGAAGGGCCAGAGGTTTGCTTTCCTTTTGAAGGAAGTTAGGACCTACCTTATCCAACATGTACCAGTATTCGGTATCCACTATTAAAGCAAATACAAGGTAAGCTTGCAAGGAAAAAGTAATCGCCTTTTCTTTAGGAGTTTATGGACTTATTAATTATTGTAAACTACTTATTGAGCCCTCCAGCTTGTCTCGTCTTGGCAAACTTTGTCCTGAACATTTTAGAACTAACTTACCCACCACCTTTGCCACATTCCCAGCTGCTTCAAAGTCCCATGCAGACCGAAACAAAAGCAAGCCCTGCTCTGAGAGCGTTACAAAGCCATTTTCTCTGAAATAACACAGTAAGTGCAGGTTTAGGTAGGATCAGAGCCACAGATGGAAAGGGGCCTGTATTTATGCTATGTGTGGATGACAGAACCCTATGTAAATTGCCCTTCTTTTCCTGTCTATTACAGAAATGAACAGTACATTGAATTACAGTATCACTTTTATATCTGCACAATATTAGAGTCCAAAAGCTGAACTGTTTCTAAACTAATCTCTATTTAAACAAATCTGGAAAGTAGTGGCTAAGTTTTTTTACAGGCTTAGTGTAACGGGAAAATTAAGGAATTCATGGAAGTGTTGGCTAAATGAGTACGAAGAAAAACCACTAATAGTTCTTCAGTTTCACTCAGAGAGTCCTTAGCAGCTTTTTTATTGCATAGCTTTGGAACAACAAAAGAAAGTAATTTTATAGATTTTCCTCTGGTTAAACACTTAAAGGATCTTGTAATCTTCACAAAGATTTTGTTTGCCAGGTTTTCATGCAGTGCTGTAACAATTCTTAGTAATAATGCTTGAATAGAACTTTTAAAAGCTATTTTAACAATGGTTTTGCTTACTTACAGATCCTGTCTTTTAAAAATAATTAAATTTGTGTCTTTTCTTACATTTCAATACATTTGGTTTAACAACTGGTTTATTCACTAGAATAAAGATAGGGACATCAGAAGGGGATGCTAAATCTGAAGTCAATATTGCCGTTGGAAAACAATCCGTGTAGATAAAAATTACAATTGTAGACTGCTTCACTTCTCCCACCTGCTCTTTCTCATAAGAGAACATAAATAGAACATAAAAAACTATTTTGGTGGAAAAGACAAAATTTATCCTTTACCAAAAATGAAAAAAAACCTGAAAACTTTTTGGGAAAAAAAGCCCCAAACACCAAGCCTTGTACTCCAAATCAAAGCCTCAAGAACTTCTCAACCACTGCTACATGAAAAACATGATTTTCCAGACTTTTGAAAATGCATTCTCCTAATGCTATCATGTCCCTGAAGAAAGTAAAGGTCAACATAGGGAAGATGGCAGCAAGGTGTATTGGGTTCACATGGCAAGGTTTTGGTAGTGGGGGGGCTACAGGGGTGGCTTCTGTGAGGAGCTGCTAGAAGCTGCCCCCGTGTCCGATAGAGCCAGTGCCAGCGGCTCCAAGACATGGCTGAGCCCATCAGCAACAGCGGTAGCACCTCTGGGATAACGTATTTAAGAAGTGAAAAAAAAACAGCCAGAGAGAGGAGTGAGACTATGTGAGAGGAACAGCCCTGCGGGCACCAAGGTCAGTGAAGGAGAAGGGGGAGGAGGTGCTCCAGGAGCAGATTCCCCTGCAGTTAAGAGTGGAGCAGATATCCACCTGCAGCCTGAGGAGGGCCCCACAATGGAGCAGGCTCCTGGCAGGACCTGTGGCCCCACGGAAAGCGGAAACCACGCAGGAGCAGGTTTTCTGGCAGAGCTTGTGACCCCCAACGGGGGACCCACACTGGAGCAGTCTGTTCCTGAGGGACTGCAGCCCGTGGGAAGGGCCCACATTGGAGAAGTTCGTGGAGGACTGCCTCCCATGGGAGGGACCCCACGCTGGAGCAGGGGAAGAGTGTGAGGAGTCCTCCCCCTGAGGAGGGAGGAGCGGCAGAGACAGCATGTGATGAATTGACCTCAACCCCCATTTCCTGGCCCCCTGCAATGCTCGGGGGGAGGAGGTAGAGAAATAGGGGGTGAAGCTGAGCCCAGGAAGAAGAGAAGGGTGGGGAGAAGTATCTTGACCCATGAGCCTTTCATTATATTTTCTCTCCACTGTCCAGTTAAGGAGGGGGAGTGATAAGAAGGCTTTGATGGACACCTGACATCCAGCCAAGGTCAACCCACCACACAAGGATAATGAACCACTTGCTCAGCTCAAGTCAACTCAAAAAACCCCTCCATCTTTCACAGGTGGTGCTTGGTCCCTCAGCAAACAGCATATTAAGGCTGTTCAAGCTTTTGGAATTGGTTGCAGGTCAATTGCGTCTTCCTGCACCTTACCCAGAAACAATTTCATTCCAGCTCTGCTCACCATTTTAGGGCAATGCTGAAGTCTAGGGTGACTCTGATCTTGGGACTGAGCCAGAAGTGACCACGCACACCTGGGGCCTGCACGCAGGTGTGCTCACTGTGCAAACTCACAGTGCATAAATCAAAAAGGCCGTTGCAGCTCCTTTCAGCTGTGGGTGCTTGCAGACACTCTGTCCAAATTATTGGTAGAATCTGTCAGTTAAATTCTCTATTTTAGAAAAAAAACCTCCAGAATAATTTCCCAATTCCTAAAATACTAAAGCACGATAAATTATTGTAAGACTTAAATATTTAAGGCCCTGTATTATTTGACCCTGCATGACCATGTGAATGTTACTACATGAAACTTATCACCCAAATATTCAACACTAACATTTGTTCTGCCAAGGCAGACAATTTGGTAATAAAGAGTACACTCCCTTCCAACCAAAAGAAACAACGAAAGAACACATTCTGCTCCAATGATTAGTCTTCTTGTTTGAGAAAACTTCATTTTAGTGAATGAAAAACATAAGAGAACACGTTGTGTACCAATAGCAAGTATTAGGATTTCTTACTCCTGAGCTCCCCTCTAACGATGGGGGGAGCATGATTTCAGGGGGAGGAGAAAATAAGATCTCTGCCTGCACGCACAAGTATGCAACAGATGTGTTTCATGGAGCTTGGCTTACTTTATTCTATTTTTTCTTTCCTGATTATACTACAAAAATATTAATAAAGAACTTCAGTGCTATCAATAAAAGCTTGTAAGTTAATTATTCTCTAGGCAATTTAATGAGGAAGTCCTTCTGGCAGCTTCACAACCGCAACACCTGAAAACCCAGCATTTTCCCTTTGCCAGCAATAAAAGTGTTTCTATGCCTATTGCTTTGCTTGAAAATCTACTTGGAAATTCCTACGTCTCATTGAACCACTGAATAAATTGCCAAGTTGGCAGGCATTCTTAATGAACCAGGGAAAAACCTTTCTCTGATCACTTTATGAAAGATGTACACTTGGAAGTGACCCTAGAAAATCCACTCAACCACGATGTCATTACTATCAATACTGTATGTTTCACAAATCCTGCATTCCGTGAACTACTTTCATTTTTTTTTCTTGTGTTGCTTTATCCTGGGTAATTACTGTGTCCTCTTAAAGCAAAAGTAGTTTATTTCAAAACACTTATTTAAAAAACAGTGCTGCATCCTCACTTCTTCTGTAAACAACGATCAATTAAAAACCTTGGCAGAAGTCAACAATGAGAAATTACCACAAGTACCTGGGCCTTATGAAATTCTGAGAACCTGCTATGGTCCCAATTCAATAAACCTTTTAAACATTTCCAAGTCCAATGATAATTCACATTTCTCAGACATACAATTAAATCTTACTGAATTTGAGCCCACGCCTAAAACACCATCCCAGTGCATATAAGCACAGCCGTGTGCAAGGAATTCTCCACTGCAAAATATTAAGGAAACTATAAAGAATGTCTGCCCCGTATTGAATATAATCAGCGAGGTTTAATGGATAAGTCAGTGACTGAATTAAAGGTCAAATATTCAAAACTGGTATAAAAAGCATGTTTACTGAACAATTTATGAAAAGGAAACTGTATCATGTGAGGCCATTAAACAAATTACTTACTGATACTGACAAGAACTCAGTGAAATGTTTGTCAAACATTTTGCTTGTCCACAAAGTCTTCAGTGAAAAATATGCCAAACAGGTCACATTACACAAGCAACCATTTTAAAAAGTCAATGTCAAAATAGCAATTATATTCCTAACTGCTTTTTCCCCCCATCCGTTTTCCAGAAGATGTAGAGGACAAACATCATGTGGATCACTTTTCAGTCTCATTCTCAGGTTCACTGTCTCCACTATCACTGTCTCTTCCAGGGTGTTCTGGCATTGTTTGATGTTCATCCACTTCGGCCACTTTCAATTCTCTCTCCTTTACCGTTTCTTCCCCTACCTTATTTTCTTCTTTTTCTGCATCTTCCTGCATGCCTTGCACTTCACATTCCACTTCAGTCTCTTGAGTTTGAGCAGTTTCCGGTTCTTCAACCATGGCAGGTGGGGGCAGTAAACGCTAGATGATTAAAAAAAGAAAGGATTTTCAGTTTTTACAACAAATGCATTTATTTGGGCATCTATTCCTATTTTAGCTTGAACTGGTCAACGTTACATCTGGGATTTTGCATCAGATAACAAGTTAACAATGAAGACTTAAAATTTAGAAGCCCTAAACATTTGTAGGCACGTAACTCCACTATAAAAAAAAAATTAAGAATCATCTTGTCTCATACAATGGTCGTCTCAGACACATTTTTTTTCCTGAAAAGAGGGTGTTGAAAATTCAGTATTTCCAATTTTAGGATGTAAACCACATTTCGTTATCCCAAACCGCCAGACAAGTAATAGGACTTTGATAAATCCCTACTTGGAGCAACCAGCACATTCCTACTGTAATCTCATCTACTTCCATATCAAACTCCTACATATGTTTAACTTGCTTTTTGAGGCCTTTAACAGGCCTGTATTTAAGACCTCATTCCAGTAATTTCCCCTTGAAACATCTTATAAATGGCTACGTGAATGTTATCTGTACTTATACACGTTACATCCACAGCTGTAAGTGTAGAACAACACAAGTTCCAGTAACAGTTAAAGCAATGCTTAGATATTTTTCACATAATACTTCTGTAAAGCTACTTCAGTATATTCAGAGAGTTTTGCTCGCAACCAAAATGGTAGTTTGCAAAACATTATAAGCAGCAATGGTAGCCATATTACAGACTTCAGAAAAAAAATACCAACACCACAGTGAGCTGAAGAGGAATGCTATACAACTCCAGGCCGTACAGAAATAATCGTACTTCTTGCAGCCTGATATTACTTAATGACACGACGTATATTTCCTTGGAACACTATGAAGCATTTCAATGAAATGATAAGCCTCCCATGGATGACTGTTTAGTTTGTTTTGCTTAAAGGCACTTGGCTTCACATGACAAATTAAGTGTTTAATTTCAGTGAAGTCTTATCTTCAATTAGATGACACTAATAATACAAATTTCTGACAAGCGTAGACAAATCTATGAAGCAATTATGACTACCAGCAAAGATATGAAAAGCATTTTTTATAGACTTTGAAATTATCATACTGGTCCCTATAATCCATCTCTTAACAGAAGAAAGCGTATTGCAAAACCAGAGATCCTTTAATTACAGAAGGATATTCTTGATGCATGAGACAAACTCAGATTTCTGTGATTTAGTTAGATGCATGTTGTGCTTCATGACCACTACTGTTAAGACTAGGGTAAAGGGAAAAGAAAGGAAAAATATAATTTAGTGCTAAATAGGGTAAAGGAAATTTAATTCCTGCTTTTTTTTTTTTTTTCGTAGTTCGCTTTTTGGCTTGCGCTGCAAGGAGAATGTTATTCATTGTCACAGTAGGAAAACAGCCGCTTTGTAACTAATTTTAGCTAGCAATGCATAAGATTAGGATGCTACAAAGACTAACTGGTATTAGCAGAAGGATTGGGTCCATATTTGATTAAGGTGTCAAGCAAAAAATTTGGTAAAATTTAGATGCTACCATCTTCTTTTCAGGACATGTATACACTTCTCTGTTTTGACAGGGCTATTTATTTGCCTCTGAATGTGACCAACTGCACAGTCCAGCGAGTCTTTATCGCATAGGACCTGCACGGTTGAAAGATCTCCAACTATATTAGACAAACTGGCTCCAAAACAAGTCTCATTATGTGCTTACAGGACTGGGTTTCTAACATAACAGTGTGAGCTTTCACTACCTGTAACTGATTTTTTTTTTAAAGAAGAGTAGATTTTAGTAGTGTCACTCCTCTTTCTCTACCCCCTTTTCTTTACAACAGACAGATAATTACAGCACTTCCCCAAAATAGTGAAGAAAAATCCTGTCCACCTGGCATAGGCTTTTTCTGGGTAACAAAATGCTCCTGGCTGAACCTATGCCTCCCAGAAGAAAAAAAAAAAAAGTCATCCAAGATTCACTGGATATGAACTGTAGAGGAAAATATATTTTCTATCTGGAAGTCTAACTTTCAGTTAAAGGAGAAGTTTTGGGTTCTGATCTCTACTGATTACACTGTTCCATATTACAGGAAACAGAGGGAGAAACGAAGGGGCGAGGGAGAAACGAAGGGGCGAGGGAGAAACGAAGGGGCGAGGGAGAAACGAAGGGGCGAGGGAGAAACGAAGGGGCGAGGGAGAAACGAAGGGGCGAGGGAGAAACGAAGGGGCGAGGGAGAAACGAAGGGGCGAGGGAGAGAAACATCCTTGCATTAAAAAACAGATCCTAGACCTCACAGACTAAGCTGTTCAAGGATACAGAGCTCATGCTCACACTCTCTTCCCACAGCCAGCTAATACAGAATGAGTAGTGTTCTTTTGTATTAATTTCTTCCACTTTTGGAAATCCTTCAGAAGAGCAAAAACCAACAAGGGAACTTCAGAGTACCATGAAAGAACAAATTATAAGTAATATAATCATGATACACCCAAGTGTATCAAGTGAACGCTGATGCAGTTGAGGGATAGCATTTAAGACCTCTCCCTTTCTGTTTACTATCAATAACCTCCAGGCATCTACAGATGCAAATATGCTGAGTAAAGGCAGCTTTCTGCTCAGTATACTATCTAAACTACCTTAAAGCTCTGCTCACATAAATAAGACACGGTGTTTCTGTTGAGTTCTGAATTCTGCTTCAGGGATTAAACACTAGCAAAATTAGGTACACAAGTGAGAAAGCATCCGCAACCGCTTCCAGCCCCGTGCTATTTTGCTTGATGCTGAACTAGTGCTGAAAAAAAATTGCTCCAGGATAAAAACACTATAGCTGCTAACCAGCCTGGATAATGCAGCGAGCTAACATGGATAAAATGGTTCCGAGACACGATCTGATCTTTCTGTACACTGCAGGCTTGTCATGAAAACCTCTAATACAAAACATTATTGCACCATGCAGTGGTGCTATAATACCACTAGCTAAACTTACCTAAAACATACCACACAAGTTTACTTCAAGTGAACACTAGACAGGCTAGTTCTTTAATATTAATGAGGAATTCCTGGGCCCAGACAGAGCCATGTCTAGCACTCAGCATCAATTACTGCTGGTTGTAGGGCCTTAAATTGGGGCTTAAATTACTAAAATCTTGCAGTAGAAAGAACTGTAAAGACCTCAACATTCTCTCTCAGTCAAAAAACGCTCTTTAATATTAAACGTAACAGGAAGAGTCTCAAACCTCAACAGCATCTCATGCCACTTACTAAAAACAATTTTGTTTTAAATGCACACCTTCCAGAAGTTAGAAGGTCCTTACCTGTTGATAGTGGCGTGTACTCTGTATCATGTGCATATACATATTGTACACAAAGTTAGCCATTTGAGGCATGTTCTTAATAACATGTATTTGGTGAGATGGCCTTTCTCCATTCTAAGGAAAGGGAAAAAAAAAAGTAGACATTCAGTAAGCAAAGCAAACCAATCATTATTCAAAGGTTATTTAACTATATTAGAAAATATAAAACCCAAGAAATTAAATAATGCCTTTTAAAGAAACAAAGCTAAATTCTTTGGAAAGATAAGAATTGTAGCTCTTACACTTTGGAGAACTGGATTAGTCATGATATTGCAGCCCAAAGAAATTTCAAAAGGAAAGGCTGGGTTCTGATGCTTTCCACTGAAGGGCTCCCCCCCAAACTTGTCAACAGCACTTAAGACCAGGGAAAGATCCGTAACTGAATTTTGAGTAGGTGTAGGCACCCCTTCTCAAAACTCCAGGAAGCAAAGCAGATATGCTCCTCCATTTCTTCATTTAGCATCCTACTCTGTCTCCTGTACTTTGATGCCTGAAACAAGCCCTTCCCTAAATATCTAGTCCAGTACTACAAGTTACATTTTCACACTTGTGAACCTAGCTCAGCAACAAAACTCTTTTGTGATACTGGACCCAAATTCAAAACAAAAACCAAACAACAAACATTAATGGGTTATCCTGAATTACTCAGTCAAATGTAATTTTACCTCTTTCAATTGAAGTGATTAGCTTTGGGTGGCTTTTTTTTTTTTTTTTAGAAAAAAAAACATTATTCTGTTTCATAACAAGACCAAGAATACGTAACACTAAAAACGTAGCTATTTATCATAAATGAAAAATACTGAATCACTTACACAGGCAGAATTAGGAAAAGGTAGGCACAAGAGTTACACTGATAACTAAGTTTTGTGGAAAATCAATTAAAAACAGCTAGTGTGTATCATAAAATAAACTCCAGGGACATAATTATCCAAGAGGCACTGGTTTAGCAGAGAAGACAGTCCCGCCTCTTACAGCTCACTCAAAAAAAGCGGGCAAATACACACACCCATGACAGAGAGCAAAATTCAGAGCAACTACTCTTACCTGTCTTGCTGTTGGAAAACATTCTGTGGGAATGATATGGAGGTGAAGTGGTCGAGCTGTGAGTTGGCTAAAAGCTGGAGTTAGCTCAAAACAGTTCTGAAACAGCGATACCCTTGCAAATATATAAAGCCCAAGCCTGGCTCTTGACATGGCAACGACTAATCGTCGGACATCCCTTCAGAAAACAAACAAAAATTAATCATGTTCTTCTCACTGATGACAGTTGCAATAAAAATAGCTAGGAGTATACACAAGTCTTAAAGGAAATATAACTGCTAAATACTACTTTGTCTTTAGTTTTTTTCCCTACATAATGTTTCAGTAACTATCAAATCCTAGAACCATTCTATAAAAAGAGGTACCAATAATGATATTAAAAAATCACCCTTTACTATTTTCCTAGACATCAGAGGTAAAGATTTACATTGAGACCAAATTACAATAGCATTTCTGTAGCCCTGAATGAGTAAACATGAGTTTGATAACTCATCTAACTACTCCTGAATAGCCTAGACTTCCCCCACGCCAAAACCAAAGCGCTGCAAACATTCTAGACTACACATCATAACGCAGTGCATTTACTTATTTACTTTACATATGCAGCGATCAAACACTTCTGATAAAAAAACATAAATAGCTCACTTACAGGAAAGAATCTATAAGAAAATTTAAGCCCGCATTTGTTCAACAAGTATTACATTCCTATCATTCTACTAGGGTGAAACCAAGTTCAGCCTATCTGCAGTAGTATAAACTAATTATAGTATAAGAGCCATTACTAAAAGATAAAGTGGTTGTGAAGAGTATACCAGGCAGTTATTAAAGTATGTCCGAACTTCGTTCAATACATAGCATTAAACTTCCTTTCTACTACATACTCAAGTAACTGAATGCTTCTGTATAATGTACTATAAACATCTTTCCAATACAGAAAAAGAGTAGCTTAACGACGCTACAAGAGTATCTTCTTACATACCTAAGGTGGCCTACAGCTTTGGTACGCACTAGTGAAAGGAGAATATAATCATTTTGCTGACCTTGAAATCTGTCCACAGTTGTTACCTAAAGAATCAAAAACCAAGAAAAAACCTCCATAGGTTAATCTTTGCAGTTTCAATTAAAACATGACACCAAAATTTTAGCATCAACTTCGGATTGAGACTGCAATAAATGTGAAGAGAAAAGAAAATGCCTTAACTCTGTTTTAGCTGACCTCTAATCAAAAGTCATCAGCTTGTTCTTCCTGGGAGATGTTGGGAGGAGGATTTGTCTGACTGTGTACTGATCCTTTTACGTTTTTATTCAATTCAGACAGCTAACAGTGGGGTGCTAATACCAAAAGATTGTGGGAAGCCATCAGTTTTCTAATACAGAGTTTTAACCTGCAGAATTAGACCAGACTTTTATAACTATGTTTTTAACATGTTTCATCAGATTTGTCATCATATATTCTATCAAATCGTTTCCAGTCTGGGTGGATATTCCTAAAGGTGTGGGTTTGGGTTGGTGTTTGGGTTTTTTTGTTTGTTTGGTTTTTTTTTTTTTTTGGTTGTGGACTTTTTTTTTGTTAGGACAAAAATAAGTGACAAATAAAAGTTATTCTCTCCCACGCAGTCGGTAGCCTTTCCAAGTTTACTGACTTCAGTTTGTATGTCAAATTGACAGGCAGAAACAAAGGCACTACTCTACGAAATTAAATAGAATGCGGGTTAATAAATGTGTAGTTAACCAGGGAATACTTGCGCAGAAAGCTGTGAATCTATTAATCTGTTCTATAATATGACAATTTAAAAACAATGACTGATCTGTTTTTAAAGTCACCTTGTTTGGCCGTCCAATCAGTGGATTATTTCCACACCGCTGATTAATGACATCACGGATCAGGTGTTTCTGTCCATTGTATGTTGTCAGGATACTTATCCTGTCTGCAGGATAACCAAGCATGCACATATACATGAAGAGTGCTACAACATACTCTGCTTCACCAAGATTCTTAAGTTTAAAAGAGGAGAGAGAAAAAAAAAAAACAACACACAAACGAAGAAAAAAAGGGAGTTAGTCAACTTGAATAGCATCTGTGACATTATCACATATTTAGACAAAAATCTCAGTGCTGAGAAATGTCTACAGAGCTGATCTTCATTTGCTCACTTAAAAGCCATTTTGAAAGAACAAAAGCACCACAAGTAGGTTTAATAACTTCATTCAGATTCCTCTTCAGAGAACTACTGAAAATCTCTATATTCCTGTTAGTCATTGATTGACACTTTGCATATCTACTCAGAAGCTCCCAGTTTTATTTGAATTCAAGATTAAATATTTATTAGTCCATTTAAATTATACTCATGAGCTCTTAAATATCTATACATTTGTATATAAATGCATTTATATACTTACAGCTGTTTGCCCAACAGAACTGCCACCTTAACTGTATTGGTTGAGTTCTGTAATAGTACAATGTTTCATTTTACCTTCTTAAAGTTACGTGTCAAAAATCCCACCTGTTATGTAGAACTGTGGAATTATTATTTGTTAAAAATTACTACAAGCTGATAGTCTACAGATGCCTGTATTTAAATACAAGGGTTTAAAAAACACTTAGCACCGATTCAACAAGGTTTCAAATAAACACGCAAAAAAGTTGCAATGACTAGCTCTCCAGTAAACTGAAAGTATGAACTAGTTGAAGTAGAATAACTAAACTCCTTTCAACTATTAATTAGGAGAGAGACATATGGATTATCAAATCCAGTTATTTCTACTGAGGCCATAGCTATTTAATTTCAAATGATCAGCTGTTTATTTTGTACTTTGTAAGGTTTTTTTCTGTGCCATTACTAATAATAAATGTCTGTCCCAAAGCATCACTCTTCTGGGTGTAGGAAGTTCTGTCCTATTTCCAGACTGAAGCTATTCACAGCCTGTTTAAATCCCCTTCCCACCGATAAAAATGATCTTTCAGGCTAAAAAGTTATTCTCAATCGCTGACATTTATTCCTGCTCTATTTATACTAGGAATCTTATCCCCACTTGGTGTATGTTTGACTAGGCTAGACATACCAGCCTCCTTTATTTCTTCTTCTTCAGTGGGCTATGCATTACTTGGAAAACGCAGTTGCTACACATACCAAACACCTGTGGGCGTAAAGCTATTCTACAAATCTTAATCCCCTTTAAGTCTGGAAATGCCCAACTTCACAAAGAGAGAAATAATACATGGCAGGAGTTTGTTCTCTCATGAAAACCCATGCCACGCCACCAACATAGTCTGCTAATATCTGCCCATCCTCAAGATCATAACACAAAAATAACTGTAGGACATATTATAAGAGTTTGCTCATGAAAGCACTGTTGTAATGATAAAGGCGTTCTGTGTCCTTGCCTGAGTGTTCTCAGTTGTCTTTGGCCCAGGAGCGGACTAAAGCAGTGCTCAGGTTCTCAGTTACCAGAATCCTGTTTTCAAGGCACTAATTTCAGCCGTTCCACAGGACAACTTTTTACTACTTGTACATTACAGTGTTACAGCTTAGAAAACAAAATCATAAGAAACTCTCCCCTCCAAACAACCCTGTCCTCAAATGAGAAATAAGAAATAGTGGATTATGGCTCACCATGGCTTTGTTCATTAACAGCACACTAGTTTGTATTAAAAAAAAAAAAAAAGGTGAGAGAAACCCAAGCATAAACTATGAATCCCCCTCACACCTTTTTAAAAAATAGATTAACATAACTCTCAGTGATCTTCACAGGGAAAAACTGAGCACGACTATTTTAATCTTAAAGTATATTGTTTGCTTTCTGTGATATTAAACAAAATATAAGGTGTTAATTCCCTGTTTGAACTAAACTCATTAACTTGCACACAGCTCCAGCCTCTGACTTTGCCAAAACCCAAACTGGTAATTTAGGCACCAGAGTTTGTTTTCATCACTGTTTTTGAAACAAAACAAAAAAACAAAGAGGACTGAAAATAGAAGCATCTCATTACAAGCGTAAAAGGTTTTCCTCTATTTAAGAGAAACAGATGGAGGCTGTTGCTGGCTTAATTTGAAAATTTAGTTGAGAAATTCCAAGGCTAAGGGTTTTTCTTTTGGCAATTTATTTCAGCCTCTCCACCTCTTATGTATATTTCTTGCAGTACTGTTTCATTCTTTTATGAATGGGCTTTTTAGCATCCTTAAATATAGATCAAATCAAAACAGTGACTCTTCGAACTCAAATACGTGCCACAGAGCAGACTTTGATCCTTCACGTATTGGGAAAATGCTACTGTTCATTTCACTACCATGGCATTGCAGCTGAATTACAACGGACTTTAATTTGCCATAGGCCAAAACAGTATTTTATAATGAATTATGCACCAAATCTCACCCCTCTCATAAATGAGAAATGAGAAAACATAGATATCAAACCAAGACATTCACTTTGAGCAAAAAGCACAACATAATACGTTATCATTTTCAACATTCAAAACTGATTAAAAGGAGAAATCATGCATACGCATGACAATTATCTGAGTATGTAAATGAAACATCAGTTTACTGTATTTTGATAGTCTATCTTGCAGATTTAATAAGCCATATCCAGATTAAATGAAGTATATATGTAATACTTCTCTTACCTGATAGAAATAAGGATTGGGTTCCGATTCTCCCACGCCATTGAAGTCTTCTACATTTATAAGCTGGAAGTCATACAAAAACCCAGCATTGGCTGTTCTGAACTCCGGCAGAAGCTGCACGTGAGGCAGGTTACCCAGATTCTTGTAACGCCAGTTGTAGAGGTTACATAAACTGTCCAAAACCACACAGAGACAAATGCCAAATAGTTAATGTGTGTTCTTGAACTAATTCAAAATAGTTCAGATACACACAAGCGCTTACTTTGAAGACGACTGCTGCTGTAGGTTTTCAATGAAAAAAAATAATATTGCTGGAGAGCCTGTACATATATAAATTAACATACTTGTACAAGCTATCCAGCAATTATTTTTAAAGTTTTAATTCTGTTTCGTTCTCTCTCATAGAAAACTTCAGATTTCACTTCTCTTTAGAAAGCTCAATGCAGCACACTCACCTTTAAGCCTTGAGGAGCTCTACACTGGAGGGTACAAATTTTACAAAGAAATCTAGTAGGAATTTTTCATGGGGAACAAAACTTAAGGAATACTAATGCTTCTTTACAACAAGGAAGGAGTAAGGGGGAAGGATTTTCTGCATTATCCACTGTAAAGCCTCTAACTGCAAAAAGAGGTTTATTTTCTTGTTTTGTGTGTATTGACATGTATTAACACAAGATACGAAGGGAAGCAACCAAAATCTACACAATTCTAATTCATATCTGGTATTTATAGGGACAGTAATATAACCAAAATGCCTCAGTCAGAAATTCACAACAATATCCAGACCAGATAAAGTAGCAGATAGGTAGCTTCCCCATGAACTATGATCAGAAAAAACAAAGTGTAAGAAGGTATGGAAAAAGATCCTTGATCAAGAAATTGCTTGCAAAGTGAAGGAACTCTTCTGCTCTCTTATCTCTGAGAAGTTCCCAGAGACGTTGCTAAATAGTAGAGGGAAAAATATATCTGAGTACAAAGATAAATGAAGTTTAATTTGCATCTTTTAACTCTTACTTTCAGTATGATTTTTTCATATAACTAGAAAATAATATTCTAACACCCCCAACATTTCTTACATAAAAGACTCGAAGTTCTCCTTCACCTCGTTCATTCCAGTTTATGCTTAAAAATTTAGGATTTAAAACTAAACTTGAAGTAGCAGGATCTTATATGGAGTAATTTTCTCCTCTTGGCTTTTATTTTTCCTTATTAATATGACACAACAAACATGCACTTTACACAATAAATAGATTTGACATTTGACGAAATGACAAACACATGGATAAACATTATCTTACTACAAAGAAGCAGTCTCTCTTTTAATATAAGAAAGGCATTATGCTCTTGTGTACACAGCCTGTTTGTCTCCAGTCAAAGCTGAAGCTCTGCTGAAATACAACAAGAAAAGTACCCTTTTGCAGACCATGAAGGAAATATGAGATATTCAAGACTAAATAAAGAACACCTTTATTTACCTTGAATATATTAAATATATTAGTTTAGAAAAGGAAGCTTCTGCAAAAAATTTTCAGCTGTAAAAAAACCCACCCAAACACTTAAGACTATTAAAATTCCTTCAAATAGCATTTTCATTGAAGCACTCATACAGTAGCAGAATATTACTATATAAAAGAAAAGAAAGTAAAACTGATTACATTTCAGCAAAGTAAAATCTGACTTCCTAGTCTAAACTGAAACAAATGGAACCAAAGAACTAAAGAACTAAACTACAGTTCTGCAAACTCCTGCCCTAACAATAGGGAAGAAGTTTGCAATACTATGTGTGCTTTTCCAATTTTAACCTGGTAGTTTCTTACACGATAGACATGCCATTTTCTCTGGCTCACCTCGCTCTTGCTCTTCCTTGTGCATCCAAATCAACAGTTGGCACTCCAACACGAACAAACCGTGTAAAGAGGGACTGCTCCATGTTGGAGTATTTTTGAAAAGCCATGTTCTTAATGACTGGTGGCAACTGATGATGGTCACCAATCATAATCCACCGCTTCAAACGACTGAATCCATCCTGGGGGTTCTAGAATTAAACAATTACACAATTGTAACTATTATACAATCGAGGCACTCAATTAACAACACATTAATAGTCAAATTGGCTTAGTCTAACCCCTGTATTTCAACATTTGTACTTAAGCTACACTGAACTGTACCTATTAAAATCAGTAGAGAAACATCAGGATAAATAATATATTACACTGTTTAAAGTCCAGAAGGAAAATATTATCAGAGAACAAAAGGAAGAACCTATTACAGACATTACAGTAGTAAAAACCCGTGATTTCTGCACAGTACTCTTACCCTAGAACAGTCTTTTAAACATTATTTTTTGGATTCTGAGATAGTGGATAGGTAGTCTGAAGCATCTGAAACAATTTCAGTGCTCATGTGTCTGTGGCACAAACTGAGGCTGCTTTTCAAGTGTCTCTGTGATTCATGTGCTTCACCTGTTTACCTCTGGAATTCCCACATGGCCTCTTCTGTGACCAGGATGTGCCTTTAATTAATCCTCACCCTGGCTCTTGGACTGAATGGCTCTTCAGTATGCTTGGTGTATCTCTTTCCAGTTCCTCATCCTCCTCTGTGTACCTACGTTACATACTGACAGGGCTCATGAAGGAATGTTGTAACATAGGGACAAAAAATTAACAGATGTGTGGGTAACATTATGCAGGAATCAATCCTGAAGATTTCCACCTGTCAGTTTTACAATTCAGACCCTAATTTCTTACACACTCCTGTGATATTTCCCTTTCCTTGTAGGAGCACTGTTCAAGACACAGCCTAAAGTTCTTTTTCTTGCTACTTGAAGTGAAAGAGAGCTGAAACTCTCTCTGATCAGAGAGCAAGGAAGGAAAACTGAACTCCGGACTGTCCAGCTCATCAAGCTTGAGGATGCCTTGGTAAGAAAGTAAGAGGATGGAAGTGATTTTCAATGGCATGGAAAAACATTTCACTTTTTTTTTTTTCTCTCTCTCGTCCAAAAAGGTTACTGATTTGGAGAAGACCAAGACTATATAATCACTCTGCTTTCATCAGCAATTTCAATCTTGGACAAAGTGTCTTCCAAAGAACTGTGTTAAAAAATTTCTTCCTCTGAATTACAAGTGCAAGAAATCAAGTACTACTACTCTGTAAGCCTAGTTTTTTAGGTTTTGTTAAAAGAAAATCCTCAATTTTCAAAGACTATTTGGATGGCTTTTGTAAGAACGGTCATGCAATATCTCCCAGAATATGGCTCTATGGTGAAAACGTCTGCTTTAATTACACAAAATTCTTCAGCTACTGCATTGCTCTTCCATATACTTCCCCTCACCAGCCTGATATATCTGGTTATTCAATGCTCATTCAAACACTTGAAAAACACTACAAAATGCTTATTTTGGTAAATATAATAATTTCATTACCAATGAAAACCATGGTAAAAACCATGCAGGATTTATTCATTACCCAGCTCTATGGCACAATATAGTAGCATTAAATTCAAGACTGCCAAAATGCAAAAGCAACAGCCTAAAGCATTACACATGTCTTTATGCACAGATTTCTCAATACCTAATTGCAGAAGCCACCTAAATGACAACTTAGGCCTCCATACCTTTCTGACAGTTAGGGGAATCTAACTAAGCAGCAAGAAGAAACCTTGTATTTCAGGTATAACTAAACTGAATGCTGTTCTAGAGACTACAGCGAGGATTTATTAAGCCTGCAGGACAGAAAGGAACCAAGTCTACTTCATTGTAGTATAACTGCTGAACTAGTAAGTGAATGGGAAAGAGAGCTTGACTGTCACTGTTTTATGATTCGGTGAGAAGCCTCACCCAGCAGAGGTTTGCTCCCTAAACACCGCAAACAAGATGGGCAAATACGTGGTCCTGTTCAGAGTACAGAGAGTATTTGGGGTTTAGAGGGTGAATTAGTTGCCTCCTTACTCAGAATTATCGAAACTCGGTAGTCTCGAACACACTGAGAAGGTGTTAGAGAACTACAGGAATATCCCTAACACTTAAAAACCTAGAGTTAAACAGCAACTGAGAACGGGTCTTGGGCTTTAACAGCAACATGGTTAACTTTGACATGTCATTCTTTTGCACACTAAGCCCATACTGAGTTACTTTCCTGCAATTATATCCTACTTTCCATTGTTAAAGAGCAAAGTGAAAAATTATGAGCTGCAATTACAAATATATCAAACACTTCATTGAGTTTCTACCACATGTTTTTCAACTGAGATTAGTTTTCTTTTAGAATGAATATCCAGCTTGGATGTAGTTTTCTAGTAGACTTAAAATTACTGCTTTTAAATGAAAGTATCTGCTGTACGGAAAACTGCTGAAAGGAAACTTAATTCTAGAATATGAGCAAATGCAGAGTGTATATTTTTCAGAAAGCCACTAAGTAAGAACCAAATGAACTGAAGACAGTCTTGTACTGACCCCCACAGCTAAAGAGTTCGCACAGAGTTCCTGATGGAGCTCATACTTCACTTCCAGAGACAAAATTTTATCTCATGATAATCTGAGATTACAGAGATAACAGAGCTACAGATTAGCAAGAAGCACATTTTGCTTAGTTATGAAATCCTCCAGCTCTTAAGAGAGGAAAGTGATGTGTATCAAGCTCAAGGTTGCTAAAAGCAACCACAGATAACCTTCACTGGAGGCACAAAAAATTTCAAGACAGTCCGAGCGGATGTGTTGAGTTTAGAATGATCATAGTAAACGATTTTAGGGAAAGATACTCAGCTTTAAAAGTAGCAGTGCTGGCCCTCTGTCACAACAATCGATTACGTTACAGAGCCATTGTGATCTGGCTTCCTAAAGACTGTGCTATAAATATCCCCGGTGTCACATAAGCTTCAGTTTCCTTTTTTCCTTCCCTACACCAGCAGTACCTTTACAGCTGCAAGGCTTCAATTCAACTGTATCACATCTGCATCCCTTCATCTACCAATTGTTGGTTTGTCAAACAGGGTACCAGCTGCAGTTTATTCCATGCTAAGCATTTGCAATTAGCTAGGCAAAAGGTGTGTGATTATTGGTCAAAAGCAGAAGGAGAACCAGTAACCATTTCTTTTCTTTCTGTGGAGTGGGAACACCGATTAGAATGTCTCCCCTCTACTTGGCTCCAGTTTTCCTGAAACTTGTAGGTGCTTGATCTCTCTCCATCTCTGTTAAACTTGACTGAAACAGACCAAACACCACAAGCAGACAGGATGACACAGAGCAATTACGTGAGCCTTATGTTCTTGGGAAACAAACCCGTTATAAGTAGTATTTAAAGTTAATAATTTTTAAACTTGGCAATAATCACTATTAAATGGGAAAGAATAAAAGTAAAGCCGGGACCTAGTTTACATAAATGTCTTTTTTTATTTTCAAAATTAAAGCCTGCTAATTCTACTATTAAGTTAACAAAAGCAACATATTTAGAACCTATTAGCTTACTCCATAATATTAAAAACAAAGGATAAACAACTAATGTAGAACAATTGAAGTTCTTACTGTCCACTCAAAATGGCAAATATCAGTTCTAGGTTACTTTCTGCACCAGATATTTTCCTTTTAATATTCTATATTGTTCAAGAGCACACACTTGCATTAATCATTTTTTGTAATATGTTTTATAATTCAGGTCTAACCTGCAACAGGAGAGGTATAAAGGTTTCTATCTCCAGAATCTGAGCAGACTCTTCCATTAAGATGTTGTCATACTGTGAAAGAAAAAGTAGAGAGTTGTCCATCAACCAGGTAATACAAATTAATGCTGATATTCAACCTCCCAAAAGAAAGCATCAACTACTCATTCGTTTTTTGATGGGTGGGACAGTTACAGCAGGATTTTACCTTATAGGCAAAATATCAGTATTACTAAAAATCCACATCAGAGGGTGAAATCATACTACATCAGTGGCAGATCTGTCTGTACCAATCAGGGCTTATATCTAGACGGAAACCATGACTGAACTACATGACTTGCTTCCCATATTCCATAACTCATCCGCAAGAGAAAAGCTTTCTGCAGCACAGCAAACTAATTTGGTATCTTCGCAATGAAGTGGAAAAGGCGCACTGTTGTGATCCAATACAGTGCATTACTGGAGAAAAATACTACGGAAAGAATTATTGGTGGTGGGATTTTGTTTTGTTTTTCTGAGATACAAGTCTGTACTAAACCAATACGTATGGTTAACGCTGCAGAGTGAAACAGCATTGCATCATAGGTTTTTCCTCAAATTACTCATTTGTTAGGTAAACAAAGTTATAAAGGCCATGTGTTTTGTCCAGTTCTACCTTTATTTTATTACTCAATCATATCTCTGCTGCTGATCATCTAATATGGCAAAGCTAACTTTTTTTTAATAGGGATGGACTATTAAGCATTTTTGTATATACAGTAACTTAAAAGCAATCTCATCTTTTACTCACAGAATTAAAATTTTTCTTCAGTAAAATTACAATTTAAAACTTCCTGGTAAAAATGCAACTCAAAATAATCTAGTTGCCTAGATTTAGGACAGATGAAGAGGTTTATACAAGGGGGGAGGGGGGCAGTGAACCAAAGCCAAAAAACAATTAGTATAGTAACACTAGTATAATCATTACTTTGAAACCTAATTCAACCAGGTCATGTCGTTTCAGAGCAGCGTGAGTACAAGTCATGGCAATGATTTTTGCTTCTTTCACCAAAAGGTATTTGGATCTATCAAGGCCACTGCGGAGAAGTTCAAATGCTCTGAATTCCTGTGGTAAAGAAAAGAAAATCTTGGAAGTCAGAATATAAAAAATTATTGCTTATTAAATATATTCAAGCTATCTGGCCACTTTCTTAATATATTAAGACATCTCAAGCGTACATATACAAACGCACGCAGTCTAGGTAACAAACAGCAGGAGCAGGAGCTCCGTGCCCCCTCAGAAGGGTACGACATCATAGGAGTAACTGAAACATCGTGGGACAACTCAAACGACTGGGGGATCGCAATGGACGGTTACAGGCTCTTTCGTAAGGACAGGCAGGGTAGACGAGGTGGAGGAGTCGCACTCTACATTAAGGAAAACCTTGAATGTATCGAAGTCAACTATGGTGATTGCAAGTGCTCTATCGAATGCATCTGGGTTAAAGTCAAAGAAGGGGTCATCTCCAAGCAGGACCTCACAGTGGGCATCTGCTACCAACCTCCTAACCACAATGATGAACCCAATGATATTTGGGGCACTAAAGCAAGCTTCTGGCCAACAGAACCCGGTCCTGATGGGTGACTTCAACTACCCAGACATCTCCTGGAAGAACAATACGGCAGCTCGCATGTCACCCACCAAGTTCCTGGAATGTATAGAGGACCGTTTCCTGACACAAATGTTAGATGTGCCAACCAGGAAGGAGGCGCTGCTGGACTTGCTATTCACAAACCGAGAAAGCCTGCTTTGTAACATCTCAGTTAGTGACAGCCTTGGCTCCGGTAACCACAATATTGTGGAGTTCGGGATCCTGCTGAGTGTGCTGAAGGTCAGCTCTAAGACAAGGGTCCTGGATTTTAGAAGAGCAAACTTCAGTTCACTCAGGGCTCAGTTGGGAGGGATTCCATGGGAAGCTTCCATGGAAGACAAAGGAGCTAGTGAGTGCTGGGAATTCTTCAAGAACTCTCTCTTGGAAGCACAAAGCCAATTTATCCCCTACAAAGGAAAGGGAAGTAAGCGGAGCAAGAGACCCCCATGGCAAAACCATGACATCCTGGGTCTACTCAAATCCAAAAGGGAAGCATACCAGAGATGGAGAAGCGGAGGATTATCTGTCGAGAGCTATAAGGGCATTGCCAGAGTGTGCAGAGATGCAGTTAGAAAAGCAAAAGGCTCAGCTCGAACTGAAAATGGCTGTAGACGTGAAAAACAACAAGGAAGGTTTCTTCAGACGTGTCAACCATAAGCAAAAAAAGAAGGAAAACATAGGCCCGCTGTTAAACATAAAAGGAGAGTCAATCACCAATGATGCTGAAAAGGCAGAGGCCCTCAACACCTTCTTCACCTCTGTCTTTACCAGCACTGTTGGGTCCCAGGCTTTGGGAACAAAACTCCCGGTTGATCCAAACACAGACCCACCATCGGTGAAGGAAGAGTTAGTACATGAATTACTACAGGAGCTTGACCCCTACAAATTGATGGGCCCTGACGCCATCCCCCCGAGGGTGTTGAGAGAGCTGGCTGATGTCATCGCAAGGCCGCTCTCCATAATCTTCGAGAAGTCATGGAGAACGGGGGATGTCCCAGAGGACTGGAGGAAGGCTAATGTCACCCCTTATCTACAAGAAAGGCTCAAGGGTGGATCCAGGTAACTATAGGCCCATCAGCCTTACTTCAATCCTTGGGAAAGTTATGGAACGAACCCTCCTGAGAGCCATCACAAGTCAAAGGAAGCACGTGACTGGGAAAAGCCAACGTGGCTTCACTAAAGGCAGGTCGTGCTTGACAAACCTGGTGGCCTTCTACGACAAAATGACTTGCCTGGTTGACATGGGGCGGGCCATGTACATTGTCTACCTGGACTTCTCCAAGGCCTTTGATATGGCCCCCCACAGCCTCCTCCTGGAGAAATTAATGTGTTATGGCCTAGGCAAGTGGTCTGTGCAGCGGGTGGGGAACTGGCTGACAGGCCACACCCAAACGGTGGTGGTAAACAGCTCCTTTTCCAAGTGGCAGCCTGTCACTAGTGGGGTCCCCCAGGGATCGATATTGGGCCCAGCGTTATTCAACATCTTCATAAGTGATCTGGATAACGGGGTCAAGTGGAGCCTGATGAAGTTTGCGGATGACACCAAACTGAGCGGGGAAGTAGACACTCCAGAAGGCAGAGCTGTTCTGCAAGGAGATCTGGATAGGCTGGAAGAGTGGGCCAGCAAGAACCTTATGAAGTTCAACAAGGAGAAGGGTAAGGTCTTGCACCTGGGAAAACATAATCCGGGAGTGCAGCACAGACTGGGATCCACCTGGCTGGAGAGCAGCTCTGTGGGAAGGGACCTGGGGGTCCTGGTGGGCAGGAAGCTCAACGTGAGCGAACAGTGGCTGCTGCGGCCAAGGAGGCCAACAGTGTGCTGGGTTGCATCAAAAAGGGCATCACCAGCAGAGGTAAAGAAGTCATCATCCCGCTCTACTCAGCGCTTGCCAGGCCACACCTGGAGTGCTGTGTCCAGATCTGGTCCCCGCTGTACAAAAAGGATGTGGCCAGGCTGGAAGGGGTCCAGAGAAGGGCCACCAAGATGATCAGAGGCCTGGGAAGCTGCCATACGAGGCTAAGCTGGGAGAACAGGGCTTGTTCAGCCTTGAGAAAAGGAGGCTCAGAGGGGATCTCATCACCGTGTACCAGTACTTAAGGGGCAGCTACAAAGGAGATGGAGACTCCCTTTTTACAAGGAGTCCCATGGAGAGGACAAGGGGGAATGGACACAAGTTGCTCTTGGGGAGATTCCGATTGGACACGAGAGGGAAGTTTTTCACATTGAGGACAGTCAACCACTGGAATAATCTCCCCAGGGCAGGGGTTGACTCAGCCACGTTGGACACCTTCAAGAGTCGTCTAGATAGGGTGCGGGGCCATCTTGTCTACACTGTGCTCTTCCTAGAAAGGCTGGACTAGATGATCCCTAAGGTCCCTTCCAACCTGGGATTCTGTGATTAAGACAAGAAAGATACAAAGGTATCTATTTTTAACAAACCCATATGAATAAATTTTTTAATGGCAAACCTGGAAACAACAATATTTCAAAAACCAATGTTTTAAAATCCCATCCAAGAATTCTGCAACCTGTGTGCATACATAAATTTGCAGGCCAGGCAATTGTTCAATTGATTCCGAGGACCCCTCTCAGAATCCCCCACAATTTTGCTTTACTACATCTTCTTGTTTCCTACTTTACTGCATCATAACATCACATCAAACTCAGTACTGGAAAAACCAATACAGTTAATATGACCAAATGATACCCAGATCACATCTACCCTTACTTTTAAAAGCCTCTCAAGCAGTTCTGGGAGAAACAGATCTTTTCAAGTAACTTCCAGGTTATCTGATTAAAGGCAATTCACCGTAAATACAAAGACCCTGTGAGGATCAGAGGAGCAGTGATAGGCACACCAACCCTAGTAACCTAATCAGTGAAAATGGAACAAGGAGAATGGCTGCTTCCTAAGCTTAAAATAAAACAGATTATACCCGTGTCCCTAGTGTGAAACATGCCTGTATTACTCAAAGGTAGAAATTCTCACCTGAATGCCTTGCAAGCTAAAGAAGCTGCCTAGAGATATATGCCTCTTTTAGGATGTAGGGCAAAGGAATTTTGGAACTGTGTAAAGTTTTTTATAGGATTAGCCAAATCCATTTACCTTTAATAGTTACATGTCTTACCTCAAGCTGAGTGAATATTTTCTTAACATGTCTAAAACACCCTTCAGCAATTTCCATATCTTCTTCATAGGACTTGCCTTTGAAAATTGGTTGAGGAGCATTTGCAAAATACTGGTGAAAAGGAAAGAAACTGGAGACATCCGCAACGTCTGGCAATTTTCCACCTTTAACTTTCACTTTGCTGATATACTCCTCCCAACGAGACATTACCTATGGCAAACAGAAGTGTCATAATGACATAGTTTTGTATCACAAAGTCATTGGCAAGATGTAATCTTGCACACATAGTATAAAAAAAATTATCACAAAAGCAAGGTATGTCTAATTTAGCATTTGACCTTGTCTCAGGATGACATTTTTGAAGCTGTGGTGGATTGACCTTGCCTGGCTGCCAGACTCCCACCCAGCACCTCTCTCACTCCTTCTCCTCAACAGGACTGGGGAAGAAAATAAGATGGAAAAGCTTATGGGTTGAGATAAAGACAGGGAGATCACTTAGCAAGTACCACCACAGGCAAAACAGACTTGAACTGGGGAAAAATAATTTAATTTATTGCCGATTAAATATAGAGTAGGATGGTGAGAAACAAAGACAAAGCCAAAACCACCTTTCTTCTCCTTCTTCCCAGGATCAATTTCACTCCTTCATTCCCAGCTCTTCTACCCCCTCACCCTGAGCAGTGCAGGAGGAACAGGTCTTGTCAGTCAAGTTCGTAACACCATATCTGCCACCCCTTCCTCCTCACACTTCTCCCCTGCTCCAGCAAAGGCTTTCCACTGGCTGCAGCTTCCTTCAGGGCACATACACCTGCTCTAGCATGGTGTCTTCTACGAGCTGCAGTGTGGGTATCTGCTCTGACATGGGCTGCTGGGGGACAACCTGCTTTGCTATGGTCCTCTCCATGAGCTATTGGGGAATCTCTGCTCCAGTGCCTGGAGCACCTCCTGCCCCTCCTTTTCCTTCTGACCTTGGCGTGTGGGGATGTTTCTCAGACTCTCTGCCCCCAGATGCTGCAGTATTCTTTGACCTTCTGTCAAAGATGCTGTCACATTGTCTTGTGACACAAAGTACTTCACAAAGTACTTAGAGTACTTTGGTTTAAATACCAAGTTGGATTCCTTTGGGAGGAAGCAGAACCAGAAGATGAGCTCTAGCAGGGCTCCTAGTACTCTCCAACACCTAATAACCATTAATGTTTAGGCCCACACTACAGCTAGCCCAGAGTAACTTCTGTAAAAACACATACAGTGTATGCATTTGATCCTAAGTACCACCCTGCAAGTCTGCTTAAGTGACACCAATTGCTAATGTAGACCGTGTCACTGAAAAATACAGGGAAGGGAAATGAGGGATGTACAATGAACAGAAAATCACCATTTTGTATACTACGCATCCAATTTCACGCAGTAGTTTAACACTATAACAGCTTTCTAGCAGGATCATCAAGTAGCTGCTCTAATGCTTGTCCATAATGTAAAGCAGCCCACAGATTATCCTATCTGAAGGAGAAGCTTCAGGTTAGAATCTTTGCCAGCAGTCATGAAGAGCAGCAACGCTAGCCTTTCAACTGGTGAGTCATCGGGCAGGATTTAAAAACAATAGCAATACAAGTAAGTAATGTTGCAATTATAGCTTTAGCTGTTATTGTATTTTGAACCACCAAAGCAAATGTAGGTTTTTTAGATTGTATTCTGAAAAATTTACTCAAATTTTTACGAAGTGTTTCATAATGTATTGAGGTCATACAGCCTCTGTACAAGTATTTCAGTCCTTACTTGGTATAAGAAAAAGTGGCCAGCTGTTTCACAAGTGTAAGAAACATCTCCTGGGACTCCAAGACTCTCTTGCAATCGCCCAACTTCTCGTAGAAGTTCAAGTCTTCGAGCCAGCACATAATTAACTCTTCCATACCTACAAAATTTATTAAATATAACATAATTTTTATTTAAATGTATTTAATTCAAAACTGTTTTATTCAAGTATCACAATGAGAGATCACAAAAACCCAACCCGCTCACCTCAAAAAACCCCAACCTCACAACTACTGCCAGGTTCAAAAAAACCAAGAATTTGCCATATGCCAACTATTTCTATCAGTTGAGCCCTAATAATTTACAAAGACATGAAAGAGCCATTACTGTAGAAAAAGTTCCTTTTACCCTATTGCCTCAACAAAAGCTTCATAAGTGCTAGAAAAACATTCTCAAAATGTACCTGTAAAGCAGAAAATCATTACTTCCAATGTACTGTTTAAGAACTATGGTACATTACATGTTACACATACGCAAGTTATGCAAGTCTACGGACCATCATAAATGGAACCTGTACCCAAAGTCTCAGTACAATAATGCTGACTTCCTTTGGCAATATACAAAATGTCTTCCACTAATGCTTAGCCCACCATAACAGACAGGTCTGCATCCACACATAGGAGGTCCTGTACTCACAGATGCCTATTCAGTAACTTTCATGACTGATACGCTTGTATCCCACTCCTTCCATTCTTTCTCCTCTTAACCCAATTCGAGCCCAATTTTTTTCCTTTATAAATAATTTTCCTTAATCCACACACTCCCCACCTCCCAGAAGTAGTACAAGCAAAACAAAAATCAATGTATCACATTTTCTAAAAAAGAGAACAATTAAAAAAGTGATATAAGTGGGTGGAATTAAAGAAGTGAGAGGAACAGGGCACTTTCTTCTAAAAATGCATATGTAGTCAAAAGCTCAAAAGCGAATAAAGGCTAAATTTCAAGTTCCTGTTAAATTTACTACTCCTGAAATATGCCTTCTGCACAGAAAAAAAAAAGATACAATCTCTGGTAATCACGATGGGTTCTCTTGTCTTATTTAGAAGGATGAGAGTAGTTAAAGCTGGAGATTTGAATTTACTAAGACACAGCCGAATATGATATTGTTCACAACTGGAAAAAACAAGTTCCTCAGGAACTATGACAGTTAAGATCCCTGTAATATGAAATCGTATTTTCTTCAACAAAACGAATCCATTGTAATTACAAGCAGCTGAAAGCAGTTGTTTGGTTTTTGTCTTCATCACAATTCAGATGTCCTCTTATTTCTCACAATTCAGGTAACATGTCCTCCTGTACGTATTTGCTCATTGCTACAAAAATCTTCTTCAGCTGTGATTCCCTTTGTGTTTAAGTGACAGTACCAGTTTAATCAGCTCCTCTCCACCTTACATTCTTACACCCCCTGCCTTGCTTTGCTGTGCCTGCAGAGGGAGCAAAAACGGAACACCAAGCCTGCAAGCAGCAGAAATTCCTCAAGCAGTACTGTGCCCTCTAAAACAGCCTGACACCGAAAAACCACGAACTCAGAAGCAACCAAAACACAAAGACGTATGGGAAATAAACTTCTCTATTCACAGTAGCGCAGCCCACTTTCAAATATATTCCTCAACCCTTATCCCTCCCCCGCAAACTGCCAGAACCCATAGGACTTTGCATTAATGTCCTGTAGGTCTGGAGCTACCCTGAAAAAGAATTAAAATAGACAGTGTAGAGAAAACTTAATTACGAGCACTACTGTTCAAGGAATATACTAAACCATGGACATTACTAAATAAGTATCTGCCATGGCATTGCTTCACTAAGATTTTGACTATCATATTTCTGGAATAATTTGACTACGTCAAAGCATTCAAATTTAAAAAAAGAATCACTAGGTATTTATTTTGCTAAATGAAACTCAACTATATATATGTGGGTAACTTCTAGTTACTATATATAATTTTTACTACAGCTTTTGAAGTCAAAGTATTGTTGTAATAATCCTGTACTGGACAGTTCAGTTAATTCCAGTGCATGACCCTTGTAACCCTGCTTACATTTATGAATGCGTGCAATCCTACTGATGTCAGTTGGACTAACATGTAACAAACGTACAAATATTTACAAGAACAGGTTCTTAAGTCTTTGTAGTGATATAGACTCCTTAGCTGTCCTTATGTATGTATTATTCAAAATGTATTATTTACCAATGAAATAAGCAACTTTGTAATCAAGCAATATTCTGAAGAATTAAAAACAAAGTCTAGTTTCATGTTTATATTTATGTATGCAATACTCACCATGCCAGTAGAAGTGCTACCAGATTTGCCCAAAAAATTACTAACTGCAAAAACCTACCTTTATTATTCAACTTTCTCTCACAAAGCAGATCAATTCTCTAAAATGCACATGGGTCTAGAATATAACAAGCTATTTTTATTCAAGCAGTTGAGCTTGTGAACAAGCAACTGCCTGATTCTGACTTTGGATTCTCAAGAGAACAGTTTCTCTACTGAATAAGAACCAAAATTACTCAGCCCTATACTGAAAACAAGTGCACTCTGCATTACTAGGATTCAATAATATTACAAAGGTAAAACTTGTCAAGCACAGCTCCTTCCTCATATACAAGGGAGGTAGAATGGATTCAACACATACAACTTGCTACAACGTCTATGCAAGCAAGTTTATAATTTCTCACCTGCTGAAATCTTTCTCTGTCTCTAATTCCTCTTCTCCATGACCCAGACGCAGGAGGTGGCGCTCATCAATGTCTAGAGCCATGATTTTTTCAAACAGCTGGTTCAAGGCCTAAAGATTGACAAGAACAGGAGAAAAGGTAGGTTTTAGAAGTCCAGAGGATCTTGTAGAGGAAAACTGAAGAATTACTGGTAAGCCAGCTAGGAAATTACGCCTATTTTGGTGTAAATGGAAGCCAAAGCAAACATGAAGTTAATACTGAAACTAGAGCTCTTAATCTTGACAATGGGAAAATTAGCCTACTAAAACTCTTGTATTTGCGTACTTTATACAACAATTGAATTTTATTTTACAATTTTAAAACAATTTTAAAAGTTGATTCAACCACCTACTTCATTTCGCTGATAAAGCTAACAGTTTATAAAACTGTCTTGAGAAGCACGCTTTGCAAACATTGATTTTGTTAGATGACTTTAGACCATTTAACTTTTGCTGTACATTAAAAGAGCGTGATCTGGTATTGACTGGCAGGTGCTGTGAATCCACTCCATACGGGTAAATAAATTTTGCTGAACTAAACTTCCAGGTGTGCCACGTCTCCTAACGTAAACTCTTCAATTCTCTAACAGCTTAATATCAACCGTCCAATGCAGTGTATTTCAAAGGAGTAAGTTTGTAAGCACTGGATCACCAAGTTATGAAACTAATTATAAACATGAGCAAGCTCCACTGGTACTTCAAGTCAGCTGGAAGTCATGCAAACATGTTGAAGTAGAGCATCAAGGTATAGGGAATGAACCCTGCTGGATTTATTTTCTGCAAGTACAATTTCAAGTTCATGTTCTCAAATAAATCTTGTCTGGTAAGAAGTCTACCTGCCCCAAATTATTTCCTTCCTTTTCTCCCCAGCTGACATGCTCTCAACACTTTCTCTCATCTTCACTACCTGTTAACCCCCCCACAACCCACTGTAGACTGGCCTATATTATTCCAGATTGTAACTCCTCACCAAAATGAAGCCCCATTCGCCATTCTTCAAGAGTGTAAAGTGCCTGATCTTGCTTTGATGGACAAAGATGAAATGTTTTCAAAGTAGTATGTTCAGTTACAATAGCCCATAACTGAAACAGGGTAGGCTCATTAGGGAGACCAGAAAATAGACAATCCTGGTTTCCAGAGAAATTCTTCCAAACCAGACACAAATTTACAGTAAGAATCTTTAAGACTTCTATCATTATTCTTCTTATTATATGTATTTGAGAATTAGCAGCTCGACTCCATCTCTTATGAATGGGAAGTAAGCATTCAGCTGAAGAGGCCACGATACCTTTCATGCCTTCCCTTAGAAGCACAAAGCACAGAGCAACCAGCATTCAAGAAAGGTAGTTAGCAAAAATCTGACATGCATGCAGAGAATGTGCAACTACAAGAACTGCGCAGACACTTTTTCAAAGTACTTTCTAATTTCCACCCCCAACCAGTTAAATATATTGAAAACTTCTGAACTCAGAACTACAAACCTGAAATTCAAAAATTTATTTTCACATTTTGAAACTGGCAAAACTGCATACAAGCCAACTCAAGTTTTCATTGTTAAAAGACAACTTTAATCCCAAACCTACTGATCTCAGTACCTGCTGTTCTTGATTTTAGATACAGGAAAGTTTCATACATGACTGACACTTTACCTGATTAGAGTGAGTAACTATAAGAGTTCGTTGTTCTGGGAAATTGTGATAAAGATTGGATATTATTTGGACTGCTACATCAGTTTTTCCAGTACCAGGTGGACCCACTACCTAAAACCAAAACAAAACATTAAAACCAAAAATGAACACACAATTTATCAGAATACTGTACAACACAGAAATATAGCCAGCTGGGAAAAAAACAGAACGATCTCACTTGACACTGATGTAATACATTAACAACAAGAGAATCTTCTGTTTCCTGTACAATTGCTTGCTGGCTTCTGTGAACTTCAAGAACACATACATACACCGTGAAAGACTTAGCCCAATGCTAAGACCTATTCCTGCCTAAGAGGAATATGGTAATTCAGCAATTACTTGCTGGCTTTTCTGAACTTCAAGAACAAATACAATGTATCATGAAAGGCTAATTCAGATTAGTTAGGCAGATTCCTGCCTAAGAGGAATATGGTAATCCAGCATATGAAATACTATTGTTTTGCAACCCATGAACACAGACCCCCTTGGAGCAAAAAAGCTGTTTAGCCTCAGGACAGGCTAAGCATAGGGGAAACAGTAAAAAAAGCATCAAAACACGTAATTAAAAAAGAATAAGGTGAGGCAGATATAAAGGGGGGGGGGGGGGAAAGTCCATTGTTTTTATTTACTCAAAAATCTAAAACTGATGATGCAAAAGTAATACTGACAGTTAAATGTTTTTATAGGCTGGTTTATACCAACAGCATTCAAAGATTGACACCTGAGACATTTTAAAGGTATCCAAGTATTATAAAGTATCTCAAAGTAATTTGTTCAGGTTTTGTATGTATCTGCACATGAAATTACAAATTGCTATGAAATCACGCTTGCTTTATTTAAAAAAATCTCAAAAGCAAGTAGGATTGTACTTCTCAAAAATATCTGACAGAAATACATGAAATAACGACAGAAAAATGAACAGGCCTATATTACGAAACTGTTTTCTCAGTCTGCCTTCTCTCCCTGGAAAAAAGTGGGTGATGTAGTTTAAAAAAAAAATCAAACCAACAAAACAACAACAAAAACCCCCAAAACCAGAAATACACCATCAAAAACAAAAAGCTGACTTTGTCATTGTTTTTCCCTTTTGACCTAACAGACTCTCATTCTCTAACACCTCTTAATAAAAAAAAAAAAACAATAAATAAATCAACAAATGCAGTTTTAGGAGAAAAGTTCAAATTATATAACAACCATCTTCAAATATTTATGAAAGTTGATTGAGCACCAGGCACAGGAAGTTACTTTTCTTCTTTAAAGCCCTCCATAAGTGAGGCAGACAGTAGTTCATACTGCATTATACCACTTGCAATTGAAGGTCATTAATAGTTCAACAAACATTAACTGACACTAACAAACAGCATGCTATGCTATTTAAAAAAAATAAGACAAAACCCAAAGCTAGGTAAGAGACCCTCTCTCGTGTATTTTGTGTATTAATTATATACTACAAAATGGTAACAAAGATTTTAATTTCCCAATCTTCTTTCCTATTGACAATACTACTGATAGAAAACAATACTACTCACAACGGCGTGGGTGTTCTTAGACAAACATTCAGATCATGTAAAAACCCAGCAGTTCAAATAATTCAAAAAACCTGTTCCAACATTATTTAATAACTAAATTTAAAGCATCTATCACTGTCGCATTTTCACAGCATTCAAAAAAGAGCTTTGATTTCTAAACAGCTCTTAAAGTTGATATTCTATCAACAACCCGGAAGTTCTGCTGTGTTCTACTAGAAAACATACCATAGTCAAAAACACTGCCAAGAGCTTAGTTAACTTTTATACATATTTACGACACTACTAATTTCAGCACTCCTAGACAAACAGGGACAAAATGCATACAATTCCTCTGAAGTTATGCATCTTTTGTGTCCTAGTTACAGAATGCCTGTGGAGCGGTAAAACATAAGGAGGAAGGGGGGAAAGGAAGAATACTATGATACTAATGAATACCAATGCAAAAACCTAAAAATGAGCATTATTGCCTATGCAGTCCAAGAAGAAATTAAGTGTATCGCAGAAAAGTCATTCAAATATTCCACTGAGTCACTACTAGGAGAGACCATACTTCATTGGAAAACAGGTACTTGTAGTCAAAGGCTACCTGAGAGTGGTAAACCTTAAAGACCTTTGCAGAAATTCACTGCTCGAAATTTATTTTCATAACAAATCTACAGCTTTGGTTTGGCTTGTAACTTAGTTCTGGAATTCAGCAGGATATAAAGGATTGCACATTAAATTACACAAAACAGCAAAAAAAAAAGTTCCCTGAAGACAATTCAATGACTTTCATTTCCTTTAATGGAGTTAGGTCAAACTAGAAATTATGCAAGTAATTTAAAACAGCCAAAAACAACAGACAAGGCAAAAACTTTACAGTCTAAAACTAGCAATCCAACCACTAAACAAGTAAATTCAGTTGCTGTGGAAAGCCTTCAGCCACTGAAACACATGATACAATTATACAGAGATCAAATGTGATTCTGTATGTTTTTGTGAAGATGGGAGGATGTTGAACCTTTGTATGTTAATCTTTCATATTTTTAAACTAGTAATAGAAGTGATCTCAGCAAGGCTACAGAAATGGGCAGTACTGATATTTCACTGGATGTACCCAAAGCCAGAATCAAATAAAGTGCATAAAATTCTTAAAAATATTCTTACCATAGTTAGCCCAGGTTGCATTCCCGCACGTATAGCTTCAATCTGAGTATGGGTGAACTGAATAGTATTGCTGTAACAAAGCAAAACACGATCAGAGGTTTAGCAGATTTTGTCAACAGTTTTGATAAATGCAATTGTTTTAACAAGTTTGATCTAGATTAACTGGCTACATATTTCTCCAGAACTACATGCTTGCAACCTTTTATATAAATTAAACCATCATTACAACTATTGTCTTTATAGGCATGACAATCTTGCCATTTCTAAGCACCACAGTAAATCACATTGTTGGCGTAACAATTAAATAATCTAATTTAAAAGACTTTGTCTTTAGTTATTAGTTGCTGAGAATACTGTAAAATTATTTAGGTATGATTCTCCTAATATTCAAAGTCCTAACGCAACACTAAAAGACTCTGTGTGTGTGTATATATATCTACCTATCTGAAACAGGGAATTTTTTAACAGAGAGGGGATATAGTTTGATTTAAATATAAAACAAAACAGTCTCATATTCAAATCTTTTGGTAACGAAATCAAAATGACATTTTGTTTATAATCAATGATACTATTTTCAAGTATTTCTGAAAATGAACTGCTGTGCATGTGTTACCATTTGTAAGTAAGTTCTCAATGCACTTATTACCGTTTTGGTTGGTTATACGGATATGGTCCCCTGTTTGGAATGACATGAGGCTCTACAATCAGTGTTTTAGCTTCTTCAGGTTTTTCTTCATTCCCATCCTCATCTTTTCTTTTCTTTCCTTTACCTCCCTTTATTGGGAAAGTTATCCTGTAACACATAATTTAAGACTACAGTTCAACATGTTCACTATGATACCAGACTGTCTTAGATGTTTATACAGAAATACCTTTTTTTTGTCACCATTAAGTCAAACTTCAACACAATAGGGGAATAAGATTTGCAGATGACAAAGTATTAATGAGAATAAGGAAACAGCATGACAAATAAATTGATGAAGCCGATTTTAAGAAAGCATATTTGACAAAAAGTATGTCGAAAGTGCTCTTTACATAGCTTGGAAAGCCAGGAGCAGTACTGAGAGCCAGCCAGAAAAACACTGAAGGTAAAGAATTGATAAATAAAATGGAAGGGACAGGCGTAAAGTTTTAACGGAAAGCCACCAGCACTGTCTTTTCAGCAGTAATTACTTGATTTTGTTCTAGAACCGATGACACACATGATGCCTTTTATACTCCCATTTCAATTTCTTCATAGCCCTCTGTACCATATGTTCGCAAGCACCTCTAATTCAGAAATAAATCATGGTGAAGGAATTCCAATGGCTATCCAGTTATCTTAAGACAACAACGGAAACACCTTTAACAGCAATTATTGCTTAGTCTCTTTACAGGACAAATGCAGCAGTAGGAAGAGTAATAGCTCTTCATAAAGAGGAATATCTGTATTTTAATCTGTGAACTGAAAACAAGCACTAGTTCACTAAGGGAAATTATGCATGGTATCTTGTCTTGATACCTTTGGGCTATTTTTATATCATTATATAGTGTTAGTGCCTTCTCCACAAATATTCTACATGCAGTTTTTCAAAAAAAAAAAAAAAAAGCATGGAAGATTACCTCCCTGCTTTTCAAGATTCAATTTAGCCATGATAAGAGCGGACTGCTGTGGGGGCAAAGCCATCTTCTCCCTTTTCAGTCAAATCTATTCCTTCAAAAGGAAACGTATTTCTAACCTCATTAACTTACAAGGGAAAAAAGTAATAGCTTCTTCAGTCCAGCTGAAGAAAAGATTCTCCAGCACTATGAACTGTGAAACTCTGTTGCCAAAGTCCAAGAATGTCCACCAGGAGGGACAGAACTGTCAAGTCTAAAAAATGCTGTACAACAGCACTGCTGAAACAAAACATGTAAATCTCATTTAGCAGTCACAAAGGTAGGCATCCTATTTCAGAAACCATTTCTAGAATAGAATTAGCAGTATGGGATTTCAGACTTAATTCTTTATTTTGATTGAATAGTGTTTCCAAAAGCTCAAATTTTAACTGATGTTGAAACTGCTGTTCTTAGCTTGCTTTAATGGGACATGTAAGGAAACTATGTAATTAAAAATCTTTAGGCTGAACTGAACAGGCTAGACACCATAACACAGAAGTGAATACTACGTGTCTTGATTCTATCTCATACTGTTACTTTTCCCATATATTCAACAGGCTGATCTACAAACAATGCTCTGATGCATTTTTTCTACAGAACAGAGGCTCAGGACCAGCTTCTGCTAACTGTAGTATAGCTAACTCTGTTATACAACTATCTTAATATTAACATATTAACATCCTTTTCTTAAAAGAAAGACGACATCTCTTCAACCTGAACTCAACCCCACCTGACAACACTCTTCAGCAAGAATACCAGACCAGGAGTACTTGAAATTTTGAGATCACCTGAAGGGGGGTATTTGCAGAGCTGGATTGCCAATGGTCACTTTAATATTGTATCCAGGAAAGCTAGCTTTTAAGTGATCAATGGACAGGAAAGTGTCATTAAAATCCAGAGTTGCAATCTGATTTGGCATTTTCGAATAGTGTGCACTACTTGGGTCTCCATATCCGAGAATTATGTCATGCAGCCAGTCAGGAACCACACAATCTGTGTTCATCAAATTCCTAATAGTCTCCAGAACAGCCTGTCAATTAGAAAAACAGAAAAAATATAATTGGAGAGTGTGACTTTTTACTGAGAAAACATGACATACTGAAGACTAATCAAGCTTATTCTAAAATGCTAGCATAAAAGTCTTTAATTGACACGTTTGGTTAGATTAACTCAATATACATGTAGTGTATATATATGCAACAAACACCAGTGTCAAACCATATAATTCTTCAATTATCCTGTTAGTAAAGAGGACCATAATCCTTAATAAATTTTCATTCCAGAACATTCAGAGGTAAAAAAAAAAAAAAATAGGCATTTTACAAAATAACCTAATAAACAAAACAGAGTGTCTGCTATGGCCCTAGCTTCTTGTCCTGGTTTTACAATGAGGGAACACTTCACATTTCATCAATAGCTACACATATTTCTGCTTGAGGTTCTTCTCCAGGACTTTCATAAGGTGATGCTGTTTATACCAAAAATGCATTAAAACTTCTGCATGGTTATAGTCCTGGCCACACATTCGGTTTCTATATCCTCCAGGATATAATACAGACCTTCAAAATGCTTTCAGTTTAAGTCCATTACCTCTCGTCCTATCGCAACAGGCCCTATTAAAAAGTCTGTCCCCATCTTTCTTATAAGCCCCCTTTAAGTATTGAAAGGCTGCAGTAAGGTCTCTCCACAGCCTTCCCTTCTCCAGAGCCTTCCCTTCTCCAGGCTGAACAACCCCAACTCTCTGAGCCTTTTCTTATAGGAGAGGTGCTCCAGCCCTCGGATCATTTTTGTGGCCCTCCTCCGGACCCGCTCCAACTGGTCCATGTCTTTCCTGTGCTGAGAGCTCCAGAGCTGGACACAGGACTCCAGGTGGGGTCTCACCAGAGCAGAACAGAGGGGCAGAATCCCTTCCCTCGACCTGCTGGGCCACGCTGCTTTTGATGTGGCCCAGGATATAGTTGGCCTTCTGGGCTGTGAGTGCACATTGCCAGCTCATATACAGCTTTTCATCCACCAGTACCCCCAAGTCCTTCACCTTCTCATTCCCTTCATCCCCCAGCCTGTATTGATACCAGGGGTTGTCCTGACCCAGGTGCAGGACCTTGTACTTGGCCTTGTTGAACCTCATACGGTTCACATGTACCCATTTCTCAAGCTTGTCCAGGTCCCTCCGAATGGCGTACTATCCCTGAATCTGGAGCACTGTCTTCAGTTCTGGCCTCCTCAGTAAAAGAGAGACATGGAGTTGTTGGAGTGAGTCCAGTACAGGGCCACCAAGACGATTAAGGGACTGGAGCATCTTTCACATGAGGAGAGGCCAAGAGAGCTGGGACCATTCAGCCTGGAAGACAGACGGCTCAGGGGCTATCACATCAATATGATAAATGCCCGCTAGGAGGAAATGAAGATGAGGGAGCCAGACTCTTCTCAGTGGTGTCCAGTGACAGGACAGGAGACAGTGGGCACAACTTAAAACACATTAAATTTCATCTGAACAAAATAAAACACTTTTTTTACTGTGAGGACAATTCAGCGCTAGAAGAGTTTGCCCAGAGAAATTTTAGATTCTTAATTCTTGGAAATATTCAAAACCCAACTAGACATGGTCCTGAACAGCCTGCTGCAAGCAATCCCGCTTGAGCAGGGGCCGTGGACTAGATAATCTCCAGAGCTGCCTTGCAGCCTAAATGATTCTATGATTCTGTAATTATGCCACCTACTCAAAAAAAGTTTACTATGGGCAACACAGACCACTTGGTCAAAGTTAGATTTGTGTCAATTCACAATTCTAGAAATTCAAATATACCTTTCAACTTCGCTGGCAAATTTTCCTCTTGCTTTAATAGGGGTAAGGAAAGCTAAGCTATCGATAAGCTTCCTGAAAAACAACATTTGCTGAATTTATGTGCAAAACTGAATTAAAGTTGTATGCATAATTTTCATCTTACTTATAGGCAACATACAGTATCATAATGCATTAGTAACAGGTTTATTTTGAACTCTGACCAAATTCTTTGAAGGCTCCCTTGACAATGAATACCCAAGGAAGTAAAACGCTGAAGAATCATGCACTACAACTGTGTGAAAACTGTTAGGGCAGGGGGAAAAAAAGCACCATTCAATCTACAAAGCTCCACTTTGCATACAGTCTCTATAATGACTATCAAATATATGAGTGCTAAAAATCTCATCTGGCTCTGTCAAAAGCCCAGTAAGAAACTGATCCAGTGATGCTCCCAAAAGCTAACAAGTTTCTCTGATTTTCACCTTTTGACTAGTTACTCCTCCTCTTCCTACAGTCCACTATTACTTCAGGTAATAAAAACATGCCACATACAGCCGTGACCCAAAAGGCCAAATACAAGTAACCTGCAGGCTACCTGTTAAAAGACTGAAATCATAAACCAATGTTTTATGAGATACTCAAGTGAAGCAGGAGTGTCCTGATTCTCAATTACTTTCAACACTTAGCTGCAGGGGGAAGTTATCACCAGCTGACATGCTCAAACTTCCTGAAGTGATCCAATGCCACCTAGGAAGCCTAACTATATGCATCTAAAATGAACATGTCTCAGTACTGCTGACATATTCAAACTCTTACTCTAAGAATCAACGAGCAGTACCTTACCTTGAAATTGTTTTCTTTTGGTTTTCGTCTCATTATTATATTAAATGTTTCATAAACATCTTCTGCTCCATTTTGGATTGTATTAGTCATGTCTTGTTGATACTGGTTTGGGTCCAGAAATACTCTGTATGTTCTGCAATCCCCTTTAAGTCTTGGTTTGGGTTCAGGTCCTGCCCGTAATGAAATAGTAAGATTAGAATTTGAATTAGTGCTAAGAGCAGATTATCATTCAAATAAGCAATCCATAATCATTCCTGAAATGAAATTTAGACAACTTCATATGATGGAACTAATTTCTGCATGGCATTACAAACATTCTTATTTCATGTTTTCATCCCATTTCTAACAGTTTTTGAGTATAAACTATATTATTCTTAACACCGAAATGTACTAAATATATTTAATTAATCTAACTATATCAGATTTTACCACAGGAAACTAGTTAACCTTTCTCAGGCTGCTTATGGAATTGGCTTGTTTTTTCAAGTAGGTAATAAGCAGCAAGTCAACCAAAAACAAAGAAGAAAAAGAAGAGAGAGAGAGAGAGAGAGAGAGAGAGAACAAAAATAAATCTTTCAAACAAGTCTTGGTATGCCATACCTTCTTCAATAACACGTCCTTTCTCATCCAACATGCCCTGGATTTCACAGCCTCTGACATACACCAGGCCAGTTTGCTCAACAAAAGGTCGTCGTCGGTCAAACTTGGTGCCATAAGGTTGTGTGGGACGTACCGTAATTAAAAAGCAGACATCATGTTTACGCAGACCTGATTCCAGAAAGGAACGTTCAGTAATTTGATTGAATGCCATTTTACTTTTCCATTCCTTAATATATATACACAACAGAATACATGAAATTTTCTTTTAAATAAACCCCCACCTGTTTAAAGAATAACGTGTTCTGTTTCAAGATATGCCTTTAATTTAGAGGATACAGAACCATAGGATATTGTCATCTTTTCCACTCTTCTGCACATTAGTATCTGCTAGGACTTCAGATATGAAAAGGAGAAATAGACTGCTTTTTTCATGACACCAGGCTTATTTCAAGATTATTCTTCCAATAATCTTACTTAATTACACAACCTCGACATTTTCAGTCTTATCTCAAGAGTAACGTGTCATTAATCTCTTGTTCTCATTGCTTTCTTCTAGACTAACCTTCAACTTTTTTTTTTCTTACAACAATTTAAGTGTAGTGCCTAGAACTCGGCACAAAATCCTAAACAGGAGTTACGTTAGTTATCTACTTAATAGGTTAAAAGGTCACTTAACCAACTTACTTGTTTTCCATGCTACATTCCAGTTTATAAATCCTGATATGACTTGGTTGAGTATTTTTTTTTCTTTTGGCCTCAGCAGAAACATATTGTTGTGGAGTCACACTTGCTTTTGAGTGATGATGAGCTCAGACTCTCTTCGTTCCGCAGAGCTACTGTCTAACAAGCTATTCCCCCAACATGCATTTGTTCAGTGACTTGTTCTTAAGTTTAGTATCTTAATATTCATCTCTGTTGAATTACATCCTACTTTTAAAATGCAATTTCTCCAAATCACTAATGTAATTTTGAACACTAATCCTTTTCTCCAGTCTACCCGCAGATTCGCACTGATCTAAGACACCTTCAAAATTTAGTAAACACATGCTGTATTCTTCATATGAGACAAATAGTTCCTCATTACTCACTGGATATTATCCAACGTAAAGCAGTTTCATCACAACCCTGTTCTGTCAGGCAATGATTCATCAATTCTCCACCTCATTTTTGATTTTGATTAAGTTAAAGCATTACTGCTTTTGAAATCACAGAGGCTGTTCTAGTATTTAAAAAGCTAGGCGCACCACTATATAGCTACCTTCAGTATAGTGAAGTCTGCTGCCATCCTCCTAGCTTTCCTACTTGAATAGAAATCTATATTCCCAAACTTGTATCTGCTTGCTTATAATGCGATCCAGCTTTAGCATTTGTGCTATGTGACCTGTAACCACACTATGCAGCTCCAGCACATTTAACAGGTTTCTCTAACAAACGAGAAGGGAGTGACATTTACTGATAACCCAAGTACAAGTACATGCTTCTATGCCACTTGCCAACACGGTCAACTGAAGTTCAATTCCCCAAGCAAAAGCAGCGTCACCTGTGGATACTTGTAAGAAACACTATTTGGTATAGTCAGTGCTTCCTAACAGCATTCAAATATACTGAAAACTACTAAAATGCACTGGTTTGAATTAAATCAAAATCTGTCCTCTCCATGTGTATGAGACAGTTATCATATGCCCCACTACTTTTCCAATATGACATTATTAGGATGCACATTGATTTAAAATGCTGAATTACCTTTCCACATTCCCTGTAGCGGCCTGAATTTTACCGTTACAAACTGAATTACAATGGTCTGAAATAGTAAACATTCTGCTCCAAATGGACATGTAAATACTTTAATAATTTCAATCTTCGTTTTAGGAAAGTATAAACTACTTAGATTTGGAATTTGAGTAACTGACTTTTAAACAGTGTATTCAGATTAGGAAATCTGTATCTTAGACTAAAAAAAACCTTTCTTACAAATAAGATTACATCAAAGTATATTTTGATGAGCACTTATTTTGAGCACCTTATTTCAAAGAACGTACCTTCCCATTCATCTTTGATGTTATCTCGGACATTCAAATTAATTGTAACATCTGCTCGTACTCTCATGGGCCAGTTTTCACCAATATTGGGCTTTGCCACCTCTACCACTGTGAAAGATACAATGGGTTGTGCCATCCTAGCCCATCCACCAAAGACCACACCTCCATATTCCGATAACCTGAAAAACCGCAACAACAGAAAAAGCAAACCCCAAACAAAGTTTTGTTAGTCACTATCTGATAACAGATTCAGTTCTTTTTTTTAAACTGTGAAACAATTTATCTCACAGTCAGTAATAAGACAAAAGTGGAAGTCTTCATTTTACATGCTGCTGAGGTAGATTCACATAATCTTGCATTTTAGAACCGAACCATAACATGAGCTGACTTATATTTAAAGAAACAAAGGCAACTTATACTGGTATTAATTAAAAAAAAATCCACCAACAAACAAAACAAAAAACAAACCAAACCAAAAGACTTAGAGAAGAAAAAGGGAGGATTACAAAAAGCAACTACTGAGTATAAGAGATATCACACTGAATGACCCCTTGAAATCTAAAGAGGATCAAAATGTGACAGATGGCAAATTCAAGAACACTCAGTAACACCTCTCATAAACCAGAAGAGTTGGTGGTAAAGTTCCCAGATTTTGTAATGTCAGCCAAGACTTAGTACTTTTGGAAAACTAACTCATCCATCTTAACACAACAAAGGCTGGTTGTTAGCATTCAACATACTACCTTGACACATGTAACGCACCCTTACAAAATCATCCCACAGGATGGCAACACCTTCTGGAAGAGGTTCGCATAAAACATAGTACCCATGTAATAATTTAAAATACGTTTGTTACTATCTATTTAGTATGTACACAGTATCAGTTATTAATTCTCAAGTGCACTTGAATTACAAGTGAAGTTGAACTGACTGGTTTGCATCAGTTAATAAAGATTACCATGGTTTCATCCTACTGACACTGTCTTCAATGTCCTGTCTTATCTCGTAGGTAGACTCTAAGCGGAAGAGATTGAAGTTCCTCAGCAGGTAGTCATGAAGAGTCAGAAACTGTAGATTCAATTTGGGAAGTGCAAGGCAGCCTAAGGGTATAAGGGAAGAGGTATTTGGTGAATAAGCAAAAAGATGATGAATTAATATATTGGTTCTATGAATTCATGAATACAGACACATATTATTCTGTAACTGCCATAGCAGTTATCCTCGGAGACTCTAAGAACTACTTCTTTTACACATCTAAGTAACCAAAAAGTATACATTTTTTTCTCCCTCCTTCCCCCAAATTTTCAGGTTTTCTCCAAATGAAGCTGCAAAAGATTAAAGGAATTTTCATCATTCTGGCAGTAATACAGTGAACTATTTGAAGACTGAATCCTTCCCTGCATTCAGACTACAACAAAACTGATGTGATAAAAATCAAAGGCAGGGCAAAGTAATGTTACTTTGGGAATTCAACAATTAAGCCACCATTAAATAATGATGAAAAGGCTCATTAACTAATAATAATTATAAAGTATTATCCAACAATTCCCCAATTCCAATCCTTTACATTTACTAGAATCGACAAAAACCATTAATGTAGAAAAGTTTTAAGCTAAGAATTCCAATTTTAATACAAAACTTTCTTTAAAAAAAAAAATCTATAATAAGTAACAGAGACTTTTAATTGAGATTGAAAAACATGGGAAGATTAGATCTAACTAAACAATGAGTACTAAAACTCCTAGACAGATCCGAAAGCCTGCATAGCTTTAGGATAGTCTTATATGTAAACTTTCCACAATAAAAATTCTTATATGTTACTCATTTAACATTAATGGACTAAATGTTCCAGTTTAACACCTTAAAGCTTAAAACCTGTGAAAGCATCAGGCTTTTGTAACTTGCAATATTTCCCTTGAAACCTTCCACTGGTATATGGAGTACATATTGGCTTTCACATGCACTGAGATACAATGGCAGTGAAGGAAGGCAACAGAACACGGTAATTTCTATTCTGGAAAGCCTCATGGTGATAAAATACTTTAACACATTTCCCAACACCAAGTAACAAACCCTGTCCTGTAAAGCTAGTTACATGCACAAAGGGCAGGGCCTGAAGCAACACCTCTTTAAGGCTGCACAGCGTTTATCAGACAGATGTTCTTCTTGCCTCACTTTTAAAAATAAAACAGACACAATACTCCTGTCTTTATTGGGCTAAATTACTCTTGTTTAAGTTTTAGACCAAAAGAATGTAACTACTTTTAAGACCACAAAAAACCCCAAGACCACACCAACAAACTGTCTTGTTTGAAATCAGGGGTGGATAATACAGGGAGATTAAAACGAGAAAGTGCCAACTGAAACCAAGAGAAGCAAAATAGAAAAATACTTTTAACAGTCTGACAGCAACAGAAATGCTTCACAACAGTGCTGTCAGTGCATGGACAATAGCAAAAGAGTTCACTGCAGAAGGCAGAAATGTTTCCACTAGCAACCACTGTTACTTGCTAAAATTAAATTTGACCATTAATAAAATTTCTTTAATGCATTATTAAAAATTCACAGAACAGCACAGGAACAGGTGTGATGAGCTGCTCTTTCTCCCCAACCGCCCAGGCAACAACACATATACTGCGATTAGCTAATCAAACACAAAATACACATATAGCACTTGAACAAGTCCTGCAAAGTCAGCCTTCCAACAAGTCTGAATGACGGTAAAACTACCTTGACTTACATTTAAGAACCTGAATGTTCCAGAGCATTAGATCAACCTATGTGTTATTCACTTAAATAACAACAACAAAAAAAAACACCACCAAAAATGGCAACTTGGCTTATATATCAATTTGCTAGAAATTAAAGCAATTATCCCGTTTTGGATTTTCTGTAGGGTTTTTTTTTTGCTTTGGTTTATTTTGGGATTTTTTGGCCTATTTTTGTTGGGGTTTTGGGGGTTTGTTTTTGGTTTTTTTAAAGGATAAACCCTATCATAAGACCTATTACTGAGAAGAATCTGAATCAGCTTTCAACTACTTGCATCATGCTAAACGTAAGTTCTTTATCTCTTCTTGGGCAGATCACTAGATGGCATTTGTATCATGATAGTTCAGAAGATCCTCTGTTGCCTATAACCCCACATTATCTAAAGTGTTCAAAGTGCAAAAATCTTTCTCTCATTAATACTTGTTCACAGATAATTTATCCCAAAAAACTAATTTATGCTAAGCAGCTGAACTTAAAGGCTCATACCTACCCAAAAAACCCTGCATCAGAACTACAGGGAGGCGGGTACTGAGTACTCACTGCTCAAACCAGAAACATACTTTGTACTAGTCTTTGAAGATACACCTTGTTATGTGGAATTTCCATGTTCCAAATTAAAATTTTCACATTCCTAAAGAAAACTCTCATGATCCACATGAAAATTTTCAGCATGAAATTTTAAAAAGCAGTTTTTAAAAGTAGATAGACAAAAGTACGTGTGTTGTTTATCACATAATTCCTTGTTTGCAATACCTGCAGTTTGATCATGAGCACATAGAGCAAGAACACTAGGTCTGAATTTAGACTGCATACACTACCTTACAGTGACTGCGTACACACTTCTACCTTGAAATCAGAGTAAGATAGTTAGTGTTAATTTCCTCCCACCACAACAATTTTCTTTTTAAAAAGGCTTTCTTGAAGATACTTAAGAGCAAAGCATAGACAACAGCTTTTCTGCTGCATGTTTACAATCTGTTTCACCTTACAGTAACTACCTGTGCTACAGCTGTATACAGATGTATAGCACATCTGTTACCAAGATTAGAAACAAATACATGTCTTCATGTAAACATGGGCCTTTGGATTTTAATTTAAATCCACTATAAATTTGCTAACAATTTCACCTCAGAGTTCCTGATTCACAACTCAAAAAAAGCTGACCTTACCCAGAGAAACTGGAAGATGCCAAAGCACCACATGCAAGTTCCAAAGACAGAACGAACATAGATATCAGAACTGCTTCTTCTGCAGCACTTACTGTCCTGTTCAGCATCTACTGAACTACTAACCGTACCTTCTCCAGAATAATACTCAGTTGGTACAATATTCTCATCCCAAATAATCTTCTCTGTGGGATAAAGAGGCATCTGGTTGAGTTGCTGAATCTGAGATATTCGTCGCTCATGACGGGAAACCTAGAAAAAGGATGCATTTTGAACTTCCATAAGTCAAAAAGGAATGACAAAGCTATCTGATTCATACACATCAATCCATAAGACTGCTGGCAGCCACTTGCCATTTTTTCCTCTTTTATTAAGTTTTGGGTTTGGTTTGGTTTTTTAGTTAAATATAACTAAATGCAGTGACATCAAAAGAGGAACAAACACGTAGTCCAACCATCGGTCATAGTACTACAGTCAATCACCTGGCTACTCAGCTAACCAAAAATGGCACAACAGAACTGAAAATATTCAGCCAAGGCATAGCAGAGAATCAACTTCAAATGAAATTGCATTTGCTTTCCATTAAACCTATGGTCACTAGCTAACTAACACTGCTCATTCAGCAACAGCTAATCTTAATTCCCTCTCTGGGAGAAAAAAAAAAAAATCCATCCAATACTACAATATGTCATCTGAACAAATATCTTTCCATTGCATCCATAAGCATCATATTACTGCCATCTAAACCTTAGGAAATTATGTGAATGATTTTTGGAGAAATCAACAACCACAAAATAAGCCTATGAAAAAGATTTTAAAAACCAGCTATGCTATTCTAATACTGATATCAAATTAGAAGCCTACAGTAGTATTGTTATACACTGAACATCCAAAAAAAACCACATGATGCACATCAAGTAGTATTTCAAATAGGCTTGAGGAACCAAGTAAGTATTGAATACCTAGACCTCTACTTTAGCAGATTTTTCGTTTTTAAAGGGGACAAACAGGTTAATACATAAAGAACACAACTTTTCCAGAACTCAAAACTGCTGCTGAGACTCTGCTTATTAACCTTTACAATTATACCAAACACACACATACTCTAGTTTCTCACAGAAACTACATTTATAAACAAACATTTTCAAACGCTTAATTTGTATGGTTTGAAACCCCACCTCGGTGTGCAGTTTACTGCTGTAGCACTGCTACGGTTCACGGGTGGTTCAGCAAAAGGTCCTAAATGGTTACTTTACTACAGTGTGGTTGTTAGGTTTAGCTAGGTCTTGAGTTCACGAAAGAAAAAATGCAAGTGACGTTAATTACGGTTTTACCAGCAACTCCAGCAGAAACTCCTTCTCGTGGGCTGAGTCCTGCCCGTCGGGGAGGGGCGGCAGCAGGCACAGGTATGACGCCACCTGATGCAGAACGTTTGAGCTGCACAGCAGAAGGGAAAAGCCTTGCGTCACTTGCACTGACCCTACACAGCACTGACCACAGCCTTTTTTTTCTTAAAAAAAAAATCCAACTACAAATTTCAGAGGTACAATTACAGATCAGTATTTTAAGAGAAGTTTGAGATATTTAAAATATTTATTTTCGGAATTGTTACAAAGTGCTCCAGAGCACTTCCATAGGTGAAGTGTGTTCAGCCACAGGTGTAAGCTGAACCACTCATCCACAATAAACAGCAAGGTGTGAATATTTTTTATTGTTTCAAGACATGTACCTGAAAACAAAACCAAACAGCAGAGCACACATTGCCTTTGTCAAAATACAGACTGTTATCCTTTCAATCACAGCATTTACAATACAGTAAATACAGCATGTACTTTTACGATTTCTGTTGTAGTTTTTGTACAGAAGAGTAAAACAAGCTGAATTAAAAAAGTTAGAGGTTAACTACTGTAAGTTAATTACTGCTACAACTACTTTAAGCATCTAGCTATTTTCCAGACAATTAGCACTCTCATGTTCATTAAAAAAAGGAAAATAAAGATATTTTTCTTATACTGGGATTCTAGTACTTCACTACTAGTGGATGCAAACTCTCCGTCTCCCTACTTCGGCAGACGTAAAGGCACCATGGCAAGTCAGAAAGACCTGAGAGGTCACATGAGAAGTCAGAAAGAAAAAAGGCTAGAAATTTGTTCCATTAAAACATACTGAGAACAAAGAATATCAATTTCATGTTAATTTTCACTTTGATAACTTACCTAAGGGGTCCAAATAACTTCACCAATGAATCACGAGTATCTACTGCAGCTACATTTGAGAGTGCAAAGTCATATAACTCCGGGAAATGTGCAAATGCTGCTCTCTACAAAAGACCCGCACCCAAAATCTGAATGTAAGCGTATTAACGAAACAACAACAACACAAATATATACACAAAAGGATAGCTTTTTCTGGTTCGTAACAAGTAGCACCCTATAGACGCTACCAAGATAGTAACAAAAACCAGGGGAAATCCAGTTTTCTTAGTTAGCACCACATATTGGTCACTCCTGTGCTTCCGACACAGTATCTTTTTCATACACTCTCCTATCAGCATTTGTTCTATCATTAAAATAATACGTAATGGGGCAGACGTGTAGCCTTGCAAACAACTAAGAAAAGCAAGGAACAAATTTCATTTAACCATGCTTCCTTGAGTTTTTTTGTTAAAACTGAAGGGAATAATTCTGAAAAGTGTAACTATATGACTACAAGTACTGTGAATTTTTATTCTGTCTCTTATATACAAGAGACCACTATTGCTACCAAATGTGTGTACTCATCTTGAAGAAATGGTGCCACCTACTGCATAATCGTAAGTTAGGTTCCTACAGCACGCGCTTTTTCCTTTTGAATAGATTTAACGGGAGCAGTTCATCTCAATAATATCAAATCAAGAGTGGTGGTGTTCTGCTACAGCGTATTATTTAGTCACAGTCACATACATAACACTGAAGCATTAGTGTCTCCAATATAGTATAGAAAGTCAAGTTATAACTATTCCTGTAACTCAATAGGAAAAATAAGGGGTTTGCTTTTGGAAGTAACTTAATGCCTATTCCAGATGCAAATTAGACTAAAACAACACCAAATCCTCTCCCCTCCATAAGCACTTGCTGTTTACCTACCTGTAAAGAAGTAATTCTGTCATAGTGAATTGTTGTCATCTCATTCTCTGTCAAAGCATTTCCAGTCTGATCATTGATTTCAAAGCCAGTGTAGAATTTGAGCATATCTAAAAGCTGAGACATCATCCATACAAATTAGTGGATTAACAATAAGAGACACCCTACCACAAACAAAAACACAGTTTAAATCTGGACACCATGCACAAACAAGAGCTCCTCAAAGTTCTTGAAGAAATGGGACTAAGGAGCGGTATCTAAATTTATACTTGGCTGATGCACAAGGTAATTTTGTTTAGGTATCTAACCTACAAAACCATAGAAATTACAGCACAGCCCACAACCAGTGCAGTTTCTTTTACATATTAGGACTTGAAACTGCAACTAAGGGAACTAAAGTGACATAGCCAGAGGTTCACTGAGACACTGAACCCAAGTTATGGCTTGCTGCTATGAAAAGGGAGAGCTCTTGCTCCCTCCTGCCTTCTCTGACACTAGCTCTGGAATTCATCCTACCTTTCAGTGAGATTATTTAACTCGGAAGAAAATTATTCAGATGTGCTGCTGGCTTTGTGTTCCATCAACACTGACCCTCAGAGAAACTGAACAAATGCCAGAGATGGGGGACAGCAAGCAGCAGGAAAAGCAGCTGAGATGCAGGACAGAGGAGAGATCTTCTGATCCTGCCATAAAAAACAATATACTGTCTATGACTGAGTGAAAAAAGAGCTGCCCTGTAGAACGGTCTGAGGTCAAAACAAAAGCACAGAAGAATGCATTGGTGACAACTTCTGCTATGTGTGGGGTAAAGAATGCCAGAAACTGCACTGTCTTCTAGGTTGTACGTTTAAGAACTGTTCAAAGACAGAGCCAGAAATGTAAGAGCAGTCACACACATAGGTACAGGTAAGAAAGAACTACTGTCTGATGGATTTAAATAAACATGTAGTTTGCATCCATCACAAAAACCTGTCTTAACAGATACAAAACAAAACAATTGCAATATTCAGAACCGCATCAGAAGGAAAAAGTTGTTTTCAACAATTTTGTACCTCACCTGGCAGAAGAGATGACCCTCCTTCTCTCTCTTAGCAAGACTGGACAGGTAACAGTGAACAACAAGATGGGAGTCATCCAACACTGTATTAAACCAGCGCCGTGTGGGAAGCAAAGCCTGTGGTAAACCACCTCACGTTAGTACAAGCAATTCTTCAAAAAGTAAGAAATCCTGGCGTCTCAGAATTTTCAATTTCAAGAAGGCATATCAAGATAGATTGCTGCACAGTTATTTACATATCTAATACCCGAACAGAGTTTTTCATATTAAAGCAGCATTTATGTACACCAAGACACTGGCTTTACGCAGGTAGGCTGCTATGAACGCAGCCTTTTACAGGACTGGGAGCACAGCACAAACTTGCCACTAGTGAGATTGCATCCTGGCAGTAATAACAGTAAACTAAATAAAGCAATTATTCTGCTAGTAAGCATCTACATAATGACCGTATGCTATAAAAGATATGTCAAACTGCTGCAACACTGTTTTAAATGTTTGTTTGCTATACTCATTTCATTAATTTTAAGCTTGCCTTTCTCAGGACTACAAACTGTTTCTTCTAAATATGGTATGGTATCCCCTATTCTTTGTAAGATACTCAAATTAGGTGTAAGAATATTTCAAATGTTAATTAAAAGCCTACAAAAGCTTTTTATAAACAGAACAGAGATAATGTCTTCTCAATGTAAATAGCTCAAGCTGCCACATGTCAGAACTGTTCAACAGCATACAGTAGTACACCTCAACGATTCAAGAGAAAAATGAGCTGTTCTCAGTGGAATCTACACGCTGAATTTAGTAAGCCAGAAAGCATCAACATGCCGTTCAGAACTAAGGTGAAGAAAATAGAAGAATCTGTAGTAGAAAATGTTAATTGCCCTGCACAATAATTACAAAAAACCAAACCCAGAAACCCATAAGAACTTTCTATGGAATCATTCCTTTCAAATTATCAAATCACCAAGTTTTGATGGCAGCCCATATGCTGTAATATGAAAGAAATATTCTGAAAAAGGCCTCGATGTGGGTAAAACGAGCCCATTAACACAGTATGTGCCACCAAGGCAAAAAGACTTGGATTTACAGCTAATTTCTCATTTCTTTGTTCCAGTCATTTAAACAGGCTTCATAAACTGTCTGAATTCTAGTGTTCCTGTGACACCTAGCGAGAACATTATGCATACTGCCTCTAAGCATTCTGGCTAACAGCCAGACTTAAGTTTAACTTCAAATACATATTTTGTCTTATGAGAATCTATTACATCCATAAGACGACAAGCTGTAATTTAAATAATTCGTTCTATTGCAACTACAAGCACAGGCTACTTAAGTGATTTAGCAGAGGACAGTTAGGTGGTATGAGTTCAAGATCAAGCCATTTTAAAATTCCCTCTGCTTACTGTTTCAGAAAACTTATTTCAGATTGTCTTCTAAATCTGAAGTTATTTTAAATAAATTGCTACATGTCGGAAATTGTAAATGTCTTCTATTTTTAATTCTGGTACTGTGAAGCTTCGAATTGTCCCACTTCCTCAGTGCCTGCTGAAAAATTTCACAAAACCTTGCTCGGCCTCCTATTATTCTGTAACAGACCTACATCACCAGAACTGTAGCTTCTAAATAATGAATACTAGTGAAATAGAAGTAGTTTGCATTTCAGAACTACTGACATTTTCTGGGATTATCCCCTATAACACAAAAGGTACTTTAGGTGACCTGTTATGGCCAGCTTTTCCCTAGTTTATAGGCTGAGCATGACGCCATAAGGTGTGGGATATCCCGTGGGTCAGTTGGGGTCAGCTGCCCCGGCCGTGCCCCCTCCCAGCTCCTTGTGCACCCCCAGCCTCCTCGCTGCTGGGGTGGGGTGAGGGGCAGGAAAAGGCCTTGACACTGTGTAAGCCCTGCTCAGCAGTCAATAAAACATCAGTGTGTTATCAACGTTATTGTCATCCTAAATCAAAAACACAGCACTATACCAGCTACTAGGAAGAAAATTAACTCTATCCCAACCAAAATCAGAATAGGGATGAAAAACCACTATTAAGCAGTGAAATGCACAACTGTGACATAACCACCTGCTAACTGGAGTAAGGCTGTAATAACGTCTTTATGCATTTAAAACCTAGAAAAGTACACCTGGAAACAGGTTGAAACAATTTGATAACTTACCTCAAGATCTAGCATGAGTTCAATGAATCTCTCACAATAATGAACTTTGTCCATGGAAATAGGACCTAGGCAGAAAAAAAAAAAATTTTTTTTGCAATTGATCCACACCAGAATATATATGTACTTGAACTATTCTTAAAAAATTTAATAAGAGCTACTAATACATCAGTATTAGCTTTTAACAAGATGAAAAAATTAAGTAGCACATTCTTCTCTTTTTCTGAAACAATCCTTTCTTCCATTGCAAACTAGAAAATTTTTGGATATAAGTACTGGAACCAGAGTTTCAGGAGTGATTTTATCCACTCTGAAAAAAAACAACCAATGTGACATGTACAAATGCTCACTTGTACAAGATACCAATGGCCCACTAAGCTTCATAAGAATTTTTAACTCTGGGCACTCAAAAATACCTATTTAAAACCTGCAACCAAGGTGTGTGCAAACAGCCATGACAATATTCAAAGGTACTCAGTGATGACTACTAAGGAGCCTTTAGAATATGTCAAAACACAACACTAAGTCTGCTTTGATGAATACCTACTTCCTAAAGCCTCCAAAGAACTGCTAATGTAAACCTTCCCAAACAGGTCTTGCGTAACTGGGAAAACAGAGGGCATAGGTATCCTTTCTGAGGAAGCCATAATACATAGAATTTCTCCTTACAGCTCACTTAAGAGCTGAAGCTTGCTAAGAGTTTAAGAGCAGAAGCAGAACGCGGGGAAGTGATCTCACCCAAATTGTGCTGTACTTAGAGCATAATAAGCCTTTTTTGTCAAAAGGCTAACACCTTCTTGTACAAACACTTTTTCTTTCTAAATCAGGCAAGCATATAATTTTTCTTGTCACAATGACTTATAAATCAAGAGCAGTCAACTCTTACAGAATTTCACTTCACTTAGGCTTTTGTTCTCACCGTAAATCAACGGCACTGACAGAAAAGCCTTATGATATGCATTTATACCACCTGTTTTACATGGCACCTAGGTATGCATGAAATGCTTTAATGCTGTAAGGTGGCTGTAAGCACACAATAAAGAATTTCAGTACCCAGAAATATTTTTTTTTATTAAGACCATACTGAACAGAAGGAGAAGAGGTTTGAAGTAGCTTTCTGCTATTTCATTTTTAAAGCAAATACGGATTTGAATACTAATTTTGACATGGAGTATTCCACTAAAACCCCATCCAGATAAGGTCTCCAACCTCAGGTTGGTATCCTAAGGAGTAGTGCTTCAGCAACAAGAAAGAATTTAAGACAGGTTACCAGATAACAAAGTAACGTAAGAACAGGTACCTGAGACAGGGATTGATTTTAGCACAGAAATGAATTTCTGAATGAGCTGTGACAGAAATCTTCTCTCCTGGTATGCTCTGAAATCAGACATATGACAAAAGCATTAATATGCCTTAAATGCAGACTAGAAGCACATCGTATCTTTCACTAATACAAAGTTAGCTGCTTTAAAATGTATATAATGGTAGCAGGTTCCCTTGAAACGCACTTAAACTGTTTAGATGGTAACTCTTCCCTCTGCACTCAGGCAGTCAGATTAGCAGTCTACATTTTTAGGCACAGAACTGATTAACAAGCCATGCTTCTACTGAGTCAGAGAGAAGTATGTCACCACCTACACCTTACCACATTGCAACACAGAAGTACTGGAACATGTAACTTTGCTGAGAAACACACAAATTTATTCAATACTTGCATAAGTTATTTGCTTAAGAGCTAAGCGATTTCTAAAGGTCATGAAAAAAATACAAGTAACTACATGAATATTCTCTTACGGCTTTTATCCTATAGCTCTAAAGTTTGGTGTCACAAATTCACTGATCAAAATTAGAGCACTATAAAGGTATTTTGCATAAAGACCACTGGAAAACAAAATAGTTTCCAGGAGACCACGTACAGTCAAGCCTTCTTTGCCACTTCCACAGTTTCTTTAGAAAACACTTTTTTTTTTTTAAATTGAAACAATTTGTTTTAGCTGAAACACAATGAAAATGCATTAAAGGCTTTGGATTTAACAGGAAAAAAGGTTTCTGTAACACACCGCATTCTTGCCTCCTCATCCATTTTCTCATCATTTTTCTTAATTAGATTCCAGAATTTTCTTAGTTTTGGTGTCTTTTTCAGCTCTTGTTCCAGCCGTTTCTGAAATGTTAAAATGTTATTCAGTCAACAAGAACCCTTGCTTTCACATGAGCTAAAAAAGCAATTCAGTGTTCTTATTAAAAAAGAAAAAATATGTAGCAAACTGAAATAAATAGCTGTCTTGGACTAATCTCAGTAAGTATCACTGTAAAACGACAAGGTAATACTGCCAGAGTCTAACCATGGCTAGATGTCCACTCCATTCCCCAGTGCCTGTCATCTCACGGCCTTGTCTACAAATTATAGCTTGAAGAAGCTATAAGGCACAAAGCTTAGTTCTTTGAAAAATTACATAATTAATTAATAATTACAATTACACGGAAATTTGCAAAACAAGTAAAGAGAATTATACCAAGCACACAAAAATATAATTCCATAGCAAAGCAGGCAGCCTTAAATATAGGCTTCCATAACAGTATTCCATGCAAATTCACTTTACAGGACTTGGATAATGCTTAGAAGATTACTTCGCCAGTTTACAGTGTCATGCTTACAGGTTGTAGAGCCATCCACATTGGTAAGGAAATGAGCTGCTGCACCTGACCTCTGATCAGATCCACTTCCTGTTAGAAAGTTACAGACAGAAAATGTTTGGTTTTTTTAAAATTCTTATGTTTTCTGATGTGCCTGTCTTACAAAATACATCAATGCACATTATCATCTGACAAAAACATACGTGTTGCCATATTAGATTTCACAATCTTCTAACAGGAAACTGCACAATACCCCTACCCAGTAACACTTAAAACTGTCAATGACTTTTGCGTTTTAGGTTCTTAAGAACTGACAGAATCCACGTTAATATTTCAGGAGGGGCCCCATCCATAGAAGCTGATGAGAACTGATGTTCCTTCTTCAGTCACTTCTTGTTCTTGAACTGAATTTTCTTCCTGTGCCTTCTCTGTTTTTACTCTGTTCTTTCTCTCCTCAAGCCCCTCCTTTATCAATTTTTTCCCACTTCATCTACACTCTTCCCATCATCTGAACTAGCTAATTTTCTCTACAATTCACTTCAACTGTTTTTTCAAATGTTCTCTCTCCAACTCTGCCTGTGATCTGGATCCACAAAGTTTTATTTCTTTCCTGAACTACTGAAAAACCTCCGCTAATATCTTAAATGTCTCTTCATGGACAAACACTCCATTCTCAGCATTCTGAAACTTCACGCTTCAGCGTTCCTTACTTAAAACACTACTGTGACTATCCTGTTCTGCATTTCACAAAGAAGTGCAGCTTCTAATAGCAGTATGCTTTCACAAGTACTTTTTTACTGGCTTCCATATCATGTTGTATGAGGAACATGCTCTGCCAGCAAGATTCCATAGTTACTATGAAACCCTCCTTTAAAATGAAGATCCGTTGCACCATGGCTGCTACAGAAAAATACTGCCTCAATAATCAGTACACATAAGGTTCGTGATGATCAGTGGCTCCCATAATCATTCCTAATTCCAAAATGAAATCACACACTTTCTAAATTGTTGTGTCTGTGAAACACTATTTTGTTCTCCGCGTTTGCAGACCCTGATTTTGACTGATGCATCCTGTGTGCAATGTAAGAGAAGCAGCAGCCCAGTAGCAAGACAGGTAAGAGTGCTGTTTTATATAACAGATAATTGTAAATTATTTTCCACACTTGCTAATTACGATCTATAACTGTGTTTTCACTATAGATGGAGAACACAACTTGGTCCAATGCTTTCTTAAAACTAACTCAAGAGAAGTGAGGATAGAAATATCTAAACCTGTTTTCAAAAGTGAAAAAATTACTGCCTTTCTCAATAGCTAATGGAAATAATTTTGTGCAATTTCCTAGCCAAACTAAGAAGAGCACAGTAGTAAGTAATCTGCTTTTAAGTAAACAGCACCTTTTCAAATATAAATACATATTTTTAAGCACCATTTAAAATAAGTCTGAATATGTGCCCTTAAATTGCCCTAAGAACCCACCCTCCAATTTCAAGTCTCTTATGACCTTGTGTCAAAGAAAAGCAAACATTGTGAGAGAGATAAAGCAAGAGTCATAAAGAGGGGTAAAATCCCTCCAGTACCATCTTCCACCTTAAAAGGGAGTTTTGCTTTATCTGTCTCGTAAGAAGAAATTGCTCAAACTAAACTCCTAATAACACAGAACAGCATAAACACACAGCAAGTATTACAGTTAATTTAACATACCAAACTATTGAAGCAGTGATCAAGGAAAAGCAGCAGGACTGTCTGTTCATGCAGAGAGTATTCACTGTCATTTTCAACCAGCGATGCTTCCAATATGCATTTGAAAAAGAAGGGAAAGTGTTCTGGCTTTTTTTTGAATGTCTAGTAATAGAAGAGGAAGGTGATTTCAAGTCAGGTTGATACAAATCATTTCAATCTTCATTCACATAACATAGCTTAATTTCTCTAAATCCATTTAAATCTATAAAAGGAAGGATTCATTTTTCTCCTTTTCATTTATTCTGATCAGGCAGCACAAAACAGACTAATGATATCCTCCTGACCAGGGATCCTCACACTATGGGAATGCTCGTAGTGGTACTACTGCCTTCTGCGTGGTCTAACACAGGTGATGCTGAACAAGTGGAGTGGATTGTGCTGTGGGAACACTCAACTGGTGATTACACACAATTACTGTAAAATGACACGGGTTTGAAGAGAATTTATAGATTTTCGTGAAAACTTACGGCAGCTGTTTAGTGATCTGCAAAAAGTGAGCATGTAAAAGCCACCAGAGATTAATTGCAGTTGTGGAACTCCCATTCAGATATCTCAGCCAGGTAAAGATTAACACCAAATTAAACCGAATAATTGTGGAGATAAAATTATTTCTCTACAAGGGCAGCCACGTACCAAATAACAGATTTAACTAAGCCCCTTGGAAAGTAACATGCACCTGCCATTTTGCTTCTAGTACCTATGCCAGAACAAAAAAAGGCACGGAAATCTTATACACAAGTTACTAATCCTTTGTGCTTTGACAATACTGAAGTAATGGCACTATAATCAGAGTAAGTGTGCTTCTGAAACAATGCTTGCACAGAATTTCTAATGAGGCTCATGTTGTTGAGATGGCCTGTGAGAACCAGACTGTTTGTAGAAACACTCTATTTCTGAACCTATTATTATTTAAAAAAAAAAACAGTACAAACAGAAGCAGAATAAGACATTTTTTTAGTATCAAATTTCAGGCAAGAAAGCTACAAAACCATATTTACAGGTTTTAAGCAAGACACTACTGCATAAAATGTCAGACTTCCAGTGGTGCCTTCTTATATCCACAGATATAAAAATCCTTTTTTCTTTCAATATCAGAGCAAGAACTTCTCTGCAAATGCCAGACTTTTGTCAAGTGCCAAAAATGCAAAGGCTGATGATGATGTAAAGGCATCACACAGCACAACAAAGGACTCGTGCACCAGAAGGAAAAAGGTGATTTTTCATCCATCCACTGTTCTCTCCAAAAAGAACACACACTAAAATACCACATGAGACATTCCAGCTGAGGTACCATTTACTTTTAACACTACAAGCTTTGCTACCTTCTGTCAGTACAAGTGAGCACACCACAAAAGCTGCAACTTATAGATCAAAGTCAATTCTAGCTGTAATTGAAATTGGTTACCTCCCACGCAGGGACATTCTCTCTGAACTTCTCATTCACCATACAGCAGATTGACATTAAATATGCCTTACTGGACACCTCTGGAGAATAATTCATCCATAGATAATTTTCAAGGTACTGGCTGTGAAGAGACAAAGCATACTTCATTAGCTGCTGCCACCCACGTAATCTGTCACTCATTTGAAAGAGCAGTTATCCACAGGGGTTTTTTCCCTCCTTCCCCTTGAAGCCATCTTTATAGTTTGTGAGTAGTTCCTGAAGTTACCTCTCATCTAGGTCACTGCAGCAAAACTTGTTAGATTCAGTAACCGCTGCAAGAGACAGATGAGTTTCTTGTCGGGAAGACACAATCACCAAAGGGTTTTCAAATGTAACTAGTAGCCACAGCTCAATACAAAGTCAGAACATGAATTAATGTTGATTTTTGAAAAAGGGGGGGGGGGGGGAAAACACCTTCACTTGTCTAAAGAATGCCACATGCAGCATTTCCTAGCATACAATGTACAGGACAACTACTGTATAACAGCATTTCTATTATTAAATACCCTTTTTTATTAAAAAAATCAGGAATCATCTAGACATTTTCTGCTTGCCATCATACAAAGGCAATAAATGTATTACATTACAGTATGACTAAAAGCGCTGAACATTAGGGAAGTGATTAACTGTTTTCCAGAACGTGAGAAAAAAATTACTGAACACTGGAAAATAGCAGCTTCTCAGCAAAGAGCATTCCTTCTTCATTAATATGGCACATTTCTCATAGAAGAAACTCTTGAAATTAGATCTTAGAGGTCAGAAGCTATTTGGACAAACTAACTGCCTCCCTCCTTTAAATTCCTCCCGAAACTATGCAGGATAGGTACTACTGAGGAGGCCATCCCTAAATCCATCATATCCAACAGTGCACTTGAACGTCGTGCCACTTCAACAACTGCCACCAGAAAGTCTTGTTTCTTCCTAAAGAAGCTGCTCACTCATTCCTTCCTCTTAATGTCAGCTCTGACATTCATTTGGCCCCTCATGAGCGAACTCGGTTTTACCTATTTACTTTTTCCCACAGCTTACTTTTCTGATATCTTACAGTAAGCCACCTAAATAATTTCACATAAGATGAGTACCAAAGATGGGGGGAAAAAAGGCAGAAAAAAGTTGTATGTAACCAGGAACAAAAGTCTCAGTAATGGTCAGACAGGGATTTCTGCTTCCTTGGAGCTCAGCCAGAACACATAGCTTCAGACAAAGCTGTGATAACTTCATAGGCGTATATGAAGTGAAATACGTGCTGCTTCCCAAGATCCTGGATCTGCCAACAGAAGCAGGAACAACCCCACAATATCCATAGAACTCCATACTTCATTTCACCCAGGAACTCCAATAAACTTCAATATGTTTTAGTAAAAATACTGTTGTGCTCTCAAGTGAAGATAAACATATGTGAGCAAGAATGAAGGACAGGAAAATCTCATGTGTGTGAAGACAGGAGAGTTTGACAGATGGAAGGGGACATGGAGGGAAAAGAGAAGATGACTTACATTACAGAACAAATGGCAGTAGGTGGGGCTATAGACCAGAAAGTCCTAAAGTTACATTACAGGCTGGTAACATTAAGAATGTTCACAGAAAGGCTAAAAACCTCTAACTCCGTGGTACTGCTGCCATACAGGTTCCAGAAGTCATGCTACCAGCATGCCATCTGTTAGTGTCAAACCCCAAACTGTAGCTTACATTTTCTCTTCCGCCTTTTCTAAAAAAGAAGCAGGGAATGGGGAAGTTTGTCCTACTTTTCTTGTAGTAAGAGACTAATGCAAAAGCTTTCTCTGTCTTCGGTGAGTTCTGATTTAAGGCTTAATGACACATAACAAATAACAGACCCAAGTTTTTCACCTCTTTCATTCACACTCTCTTCTTCAGTGCTTCACTTACACTAGAAATTCAGAATCATAAAACAAGATACTCTGATATATTACTTAAGCTTATGAAATGATTTCCTCCTCAAATTACGCTCTCCTCACTTATTTTTCCTAGGTACACGATTAAGGCTTTAGCAAGTAGGAATAAGTGAGCATACTACCTTCGAACTGACTTACTGCCCTGCATTTGCTTCTCATCTTTATGGGTTCCTATGAAAAAAAACCTTAAAATTTCATCTAATTAGCTTACCTGAATTCAAGAAGCATTATCTTTCTAATAGCAAACCTAAAAAGGAAAAAGTAACCAATTAGCACAGGAAAGACAGCCTCCCATAAACATCTTAGCTGCATGGAAAATGGCTGTATTTTCCCTTATTTTGTTATATAACAAAGCCTAAAGGAACATCTAGGAATTATTTCTGCCCACCATTTCCATGTAAGAGCAAGCATGTGAAAGCAGAAGCAACTGCTGTAACACTGTCGAAGCTAAAGTTCATGCAGGTTTATTAGGCAATCCAATTCACGTTAAAAAGAGTCCATCTAGGTCCTTTAGATACGAAGACACCACTTCTAACAGCCTTGAAGATATAAACGGCTAGAAGCTGAGAGTGTCTTCTGGAAAACTATGGCTATATATTTAATGAGTTTGTAATAGTCTCTCCTCTTAGTGACTGGAAATGGAAGCTTGCTCTGATCCTGTATGGCTATTCTTAGATTACTTTCATAAAGGAGTCATAAACAGAATTCTCTCCAGAGCTCAAACTTCCCCTGAAGAGCTCCAAACAGCTACGGTTACAACTCCTTTCTGTACACACACCCGTAGAATGCAGTTTACCTTGAATTCCTTGTCTCCCCCATCTAAAATTACAGTTTACTGAAATGAGACTGGCTGTTTATAAATCTGGTAACAATAACTAGGAAAAGAGCAAAAAGTTTCAGGCAGCACTCTTCAACTGATATTTTTTCTTTACCTACCTTAGTGAGAAAAGAAGGGACCAGCCTTCTATAACCACCACAACAGAACCAACATAAAACACAACAGACTACCAGATCAAGGAACCAAACAATATTACGTCCAATCATCACATTTAAGGATTATAAGCTCACGAACTTTCTCTCTGCCACATTCAGACTTTGACACACCATAATGATTAAGTGACTCAAACGCACTCAAGTCATTTTCATCTGCTTTCAACATGTTAATGCATTTTAAATTGTCCTGCAAAACATTAGAAACCACTTCAATACAGATAATGTTGTAATGCTTGTCTATAAGTGAAAGTGACTAGTATACTTACTTCGACCTGACAATTTCTTTTGCATATACATCTTCAATAACCTATGAGAAAGAATATTTTTAAAAAGGGGTTAAGAATTTTATATGCTTCATAAAGTGATTAAAAATGCATTAAGGTATTTTATGCACTCAAAGTTACTCTGAATTAATTGCTCTCTGCTTACTGCTGTTTGATCAAAAGTGTTGCAACAATTTTGTCTCAGCTCTGAAGAGTCCAAAAGCTTCACAGACATACATCTCACATAGAAAGTGAATCCACTTAGGAGAAAGCACACGATGATGGAGAACTGATAGGACCTTCATACAAGATATTCTAGAGGAATAACCTACATCTCACTGAGATTTTTATACAAAAGTCAATCAGATATGCAAACCTGTTTGCTGCTAACCTTTGGCTTACTGTTGAATTTAAAGAACAGTGTTCAAGAGTTAAGTCTGCATCAACTCAGTCATCTGTTGTCGATTTTTCTTTTAACTGCCATTTAACCAAATCCAGACACTTTTACCTTTTTTCCAACAAGAATGAAAGGACCCGCACTATCTGTTGCAATAGGCACTCTCTGACATCATGACACAGAAATGCAACTCAGCTGCTTATGTACATCCTAGTTCTAACAATCACAGACAAATACCATCACAAATACTACAGAGTGAGTGATTAAACTGAGGCCAGAAAGGGAGATTTAGCCAAATACCCACAAGGGAAAGAAACCTAACATTTAAGAACCTGCACTACAGAAAACCAGCACAAAACCAAACACAGGCCAGATTATAAACGTTCAAAACACCCATACCCACCAGAACAACACTAAAGTTGTCTGATCAAAATTCTCTGAATCAACTTTTAGAAGGAAGTACACAGTTCAGTAACACCTGCACCTTTCATCCTTCTTTGATTTCTAAGAGTAGCCCCTCTTCAAACACCTTTTAACCTCAAAAGAGATGCTCAAAAAATCTTCTGCTTTCAGAAGTTCTTGGCGAAAATAAACTGAACAAATAGCATACAAAAGAACTGTGCTGCTACTGCACACCTTCCTAACAGTGCCTATGTTTATAAACTACAAATACATAACAAACAATTTATAATTACAGTGTGTTAAGAAATTGTTGGCCTCCCAAGCAGGCTCCTATATTCTTATATAAAATAAGCACCATTGGAGACTGGCACATCAGAAAACGGTTGATCCTCGTTCTTTTACACCCCAACACAATTCCAGTAATATTTACCTTTGAATCAAAAGACAACTTTTTCTTCACATGTGGAGCCCAGTATTTATTTGCTAACTGTATAGGAGGAAAAAATAGAAAATAAAAGGTTAAAATATTCAATTTCAGTTGTAGTGATACAGTTACTCTATAACACATCCCACCCCCCAAATCTATACCACCAACATCCGACTTAATTTCAGCTTATGGTAACGACAGGCCACAAAACTATGTTTACCAACAACAATGCTTTTCAACCATTTAAGGTTTTATGCCTAAATCTTTTCCAACAGAGATGCGACTCTGTAAAAGTTTCAGATGCAGACACTACTGTGTAATAAACAGGTTTTTTTCTTAAGTTACTCCTAGCAAAAAAAAACATACACCATCATCCTCCCGGGCCCGCAGTCCCCGGGCTGCAGATGATTACGCTCCCACTGAGGAACTTCACTAAGAACTAGAGGCTCTAATTAAGCTCCAATGTACCGGGGCTACCCGCCGCAGCCGCCGCCGCACCAGGACTCGTGAGCTACGGCGGCAAGAGCTTCCTGAACAACTTTATTCCAAACTCTTTAAGCTGCAGAAGGGGACGGAAGCAGCATTCCCAGCGCGGAAGACGAGCACCTGTATAAAGCCGCTTAATGCGCTCAGCTACAAGGAACCGCCAGCGGCGTTTCAGGCCCTTCGCACAACAACGGATTTATGTCGCAGCGCTGCCCTCGTACATCGCCCCAGCCCGAAAGCGCCGGGGGCGCCTGCTCCTTCTCCCGTACCGCGGGCGGCAAATCCCGCCTCACTGAGGCCAGAAGCAGACCCTTCCCCCAACGCCGCGGACCCCAAACGCGATTTAAGGGCCGAGGGGCGGCCGCGGCCGGGTGCTAGAAGGGCCGCTCCCCCGCCCGCCCTACCTGGGTCACGTACTCCGCGTTGATCTGCGACACGGTGGGCGCCACGACCTTCTTCGGCGGGGCGGAGGCCGCCGGCGCCGCCATGGAGCCGCCGTCCCGATCCGCCGCGCACAGGCTGCGCCGCTCGTCCCGCCGCCCTCAGCCCCGGCCGGGCCCCGCGGAAGGAACGGCCGGGCCAGGCGCCGCCGAGACGGGAGCGCTTCCGGGGCCGGCAGGGCTAGAGCGGCCGCGGGAGGGGGACTGCGCCACCTGCCGCGCCCTCCGGGCACCGCCCCGCGCGGGGGGCCGAGGGTGAGGCCCTTGTTCCGGCGGCCGGTGTCAGGGCCTGGCCCGGGGCAGCGACCGCCGAAGGGCCGCCACGGAGGAGGGGGAGGCAGTTAATGCACCAGGTTCCTTCTAGAGGCACCCTTCAGGTGCTCGGTAAACGCGCTCAGGGTGGCTCCTCCTATTTTATTATTGATTTATCACTTAGCACGCAGGTTTCCATCTACCTAACATGGAAGAGACCCACTCTTACTGACATCAAACAAGCACCACCGAGCCCCGAGCGCAGCTCCGTGCTCTGCCTGATGTACATCCCTGTAATAGAGGGAACCTGTGGAGGAAAAGCAGAGGTATGAGGGAAAAATTACACTCTCACTGACACCATTAGTTTGGTAATGATTTAGAATGGCTCGCAATTAACTTGTTCTGTCTGGTAAACAGAATAATTAAGGAGACTAACAGACTCCCTAGAGAAGTTACAGCACTTTGTTTCTATGCTCGTTATCCAGCACCTGCCACTTGAGTACTTCAAACTTCCAGGCAGATACCATTGAAGTCTGTTTGAATATGACCTCCTTTGTTTTGATATCAAGGTGATCTCCATTTCATTTCTTCAAGCAGAGGTTAAACTAAATATTCTTTTTGAAGTTGAATTAGAATGTACAATGGGAATGGAAAAAGTAATGACAGTACCTCGAATAGGTTCAGACGATGGCTACCTTCAAATAAATATGCCTACTGGGTGCCTTTGCTTTAAAAGATACAGAAAATCTAAGTTTTCTTTATAGAGACTACTAAAATCAAAAAGTTACAGAAGTACCAATAACAAATTCTGTAAATTACAAGGACTGAGCACCATCTTGTGTAGGGACCGGAGCCTTTAGGGAGATCTGTATTGGATTAAAATATGCAAATGCAAAGCAATTAAAATACACTTAAACCAATGTACCCCATTTGACGTTCAAACTGTGATAAAAATCAGCAAATTAAGATGCTTAAATTTAATTGACCTAGAGGTTGCAGCTGCATGATTGGCTTAGCCATATCAAAATCTATGCAGGAACCAAAAGGGGTAGTTATATTTGCCCTTTCTCCATCACTTGGTACAACTGCTAGCACTTGCATCTGTGGGCAGGTGTAGAAAACGTGAGTAAAATTTACCTGAGCTCTGAGCTGGCTGGCTGAGCCACGTTAGCATGTTGCTGCGCCTTAGCTGGTAAGTTGGGAGGATACTGTAGGCAGTGTTGTTTTCCACAGTTAGCTAGTTCTGTAGTTGACTACCTCTGAAATCAGCGTAGCTAGCTTATACTTGCATGTATCAGAACATGTAGAAACGTAACAGCTTGTCAGTTTGGCAAAAAAGGAAGAGTACTTTTACTGTCCATAAGTAGGTTAGGCGGGTAAATGGCAGGAAGGAAAGGAAATATTGAAGCTACAAATCAGCGATGAAAAGGGACAAAGGAATTACCTATACATATAGGCTGAAAATAGGAAAGCTTCTAAAATTGGCTTTCAGATGGGAGCCCAAAGTTTTACTTGTGTTTAAGACAGCGTGGGACACCTAGGAGAGGCTATGATGATTTCTTGGGATCAGAGGTTGCAGTAATTGGTGACCTTGGGTTTCTAATCACATGCTCAACATCACCCACAAGGCAACATTTTTTCAGGACTATTACCATGCCAAAAAGTAGGTAGGCGAATAGATTTTGGACTTGGGCTGGTAAATTTTCTAGAACAGCTTTGCAAGCCTAACTTACACCTTCTGACCTCTGTTTTATGACAGATCATCTGTTATGTCAAAACCCACAAATTTCCATATGGCATCAAAACTATAGAAGCTCAAGGGGGAATCCACGTTTACTTAACTTTTGGCATTCGGGTGTTCCAGTGAGGACTTTGGTTGTATTAAACCTCCCTACAGTCAACGTGGCGACAGAGTTCCTGCCAGAGGGAAAATCAGAACTGATTTAAGTGCTCTGGCTCATTTTCTGAAGAAGCTTCTCATACTGGAAACTAATATTAGATGTCTAATGTTAGGCATTATGGTTACATCCCTCAGTGGCAATGTCAAATAAAGTGATAAAAGATCTCTTCCCTGTAAATAATGCATTAAATATTTCTCTATAAGGGCTATTGTTTAGTTAGAGTGCTGTGACAGTAGGACTACAAGTGAATAGCAAAAGCATAAATTAGCGCATTGGCAAAACACACCACTTCCAAGCCTCAAGAGCAGCTGAACCTTTAAAGAGGAGTTGTGGTGAGACCAGGCATAATGACACCCAGCGTCGTACCTGTGTCCCCATCTGTGACTCTCACCCCGGCTCACAGCTGTCTATTAAGACTGGTCTCTTGAACACTACGCTCGGTTTCCCCCAGAGCGGAGGCATGTCTGTCACTCTCCACCCCAAACTGCTTTGTAGGCAGGGGAAAAATAAAACCCTGCACCCTGTTGTCCCCACAGCCTTCTGTGAAGTTCTCCATCTTTCAGTACTCATTGACTTAACACGTCAAGAAAATCAAATATTCTTTCTCTTCAGAAATCTGTTAATTCATTCATGAAGACATGTATTATTTACAAAGTCACACATTGGAGTAGATGCAGTTTTCAAGACTATTATTCATTTCCAGGCTGCATAGCGTCCTGGTCAATTTATATTCAATGCTGCTTTCTTGTTTAATTAGCTCTTCTTTTTTTGGATGCTTGCCCTTCTATATTATTGTAGCCAGGAAAAATATGCTTTTCTACTCTTCCTTGTAAACTATACAAGCCAAGGTCATCAGAAAGCTGGCCATCGCTTTTATCTTAATGATACTCTCCCAAATACAGTATCAGTGGGTCAGGAAGTGATAATCAGAAGGGGCTCATTCAATGTTCCAGCCTGTCTACCTTTTAGATTCTTTTAGGTTCCATCCAGTCACAGAAATGATTAATTTCTGGCAATGAAAACTATTACTACAATTCATCAATAAGGATTTCCAATAATAATTGGTTTTAAGGTTTGTTATTGTTTTAGGGTCTTCAGTGAGACATGACCAGTGAAACTAGATTTCTTTACATCCTTCTAATATAAAAGTTTTTCACTTTTGTGGAGTAAGTGAATGTGGCCTCGCGTGATCTCATCGCCCTTATTGGATGCAAGCCGTGGGATGGAAAAACAACCGACACAAAAACACAGAACTGAGGCCTTGATATGCGGGACAGAAGGTCGGGGGCACAGCTGGAGCACCAAAGCAGAAGAGCGAGCTTATCTATGTTTATACCATATGTGGAGCTAGTGCGATAGAACACATTCAGAGGCAGAGAGAAGGGAAAAATACTCGCGCAGGAGGCAGCCTATATTAAGGCTGTTCTTTTGTGAATAAACGGCTTTTTGGCTCTGCTTTTGCATGAATACTGAGTCCATGTCATGAATCGCCACAACTTTTTATTGTTTCTCTTTCACACAGAGATTTACCTTTTGAATCTTTTATCTTTCAGCTTCTTAGATATAAATAAACCCTGCACTGAGAGATGCAGGCTCAGTATGGGTACTGTGTTGCACCTATGTAAATTCTGGTGGGAAAGCTTTGTTCCATGGAGAGCAGGTAACAAATACCAGCGCTGCCCACAGGTTGCAAAATGGCATTACCCTACCCAATCTAGTCATCTACCCATCCTTCAAAATTACGAAGAGGCATAAGCTGACTTCTCCTCCTCCAAGCAAGCATTGTGTTACGGACCGATGATTCCCCGTATGCTGCAGCCTGGTCGCTGCATTACAGCAGGAGCAATTTCTTCTGGCTCTTTGATCTGGAGCGATGCAGTGGCTACTGTCACAACTCTACAATCGCCTGAACTCCCAGTTGCCAGGGCAGCAGACGTGGCAGAGATTCCCCTAACAGTAGAGAGAATTGAAGAAAGCAAAACCTTCTTGCCTGGATGGGGACTCACAGCTGAGGGCGTGCCAGCAGCTAAAACTGCTCTGATGAAACAGAAAAGCAGCTCACTGGCAGCGTTGCCATACTGCTCCACGCTCTCCTACCCAGGGGTTGTTTTCCTGCTGGTCCAACAGCACAAGTTCAAGCTAGGCGTAAAGCTCCAGGGCATGATCAAGGCTGTTGTGACTCCATTACTTCTTGATGGAGATGCAGGGGCCTCTTCTTCCTTCCAAAATTGTTAAATGTGGCTGCACTTCTGCTTATGATGGTAGTTTTTACTCTTTTCTATGTACACAGAATACCTTTACTGTTTCTTGGACCTTGTGGTACATAACTCAGAGGCAAAGGGAAGTCTACATTACTTTTTTCAAAAGCGAGCTGTGATTGTTCTGACAGCAAGTTTATCTGTATGCAGAAAGTCAAACACAACCGAGTCCTAGAGGGGGATGGCTGAATTGTGCTTTCCCTGTGCACAACTTTAAGACTTTAAAATATCGAGGTGGTCCAGGTGATTTTTGATAGAACCGCTTCCCAGGATGGAGGTCTAGGTGCGTCTCACTGATGTATGGGAATTCATTCTCTGGTCTAACATAATTGCATTATAGTAAATGCATACGCTTAGCTTTGGGGAATTGCACACTGGATACCTTAACATAGGGCAGATGAACCCCAGCCCCAGTGACACTGAGCCATGTGTTGGGTAAGCCTTCTATGAAGCAAGGCTGTAAAGTTTAGGAGACTGCATCTCTTTAAAATCAGGTTTTATCTCTAACTTCTTGACTTTTACAAGAAACAAAAGTTTTTTTGAGAGGCATCCCTCTGAGAAGCTCTGAAACAAAGCTCCAAACATGAGAATTTCAAGGCTTATCATTTAAATATACAAAATTGCACGTACAGCTTTTCTTCTAATCAAAGGAAAGTGACTATGAATATGCAGCATTTTGAAAAATTACTTGAAAACTTACATAAGTTTTTGAAAGGGATGGGGGATGAATGGTATGAAAATTGAATAATAGGTGGATTATTCAAAGGAGGCCAGAAACCTCCAGCTGAAATGACAGAAGCAACACTGATTTAAGCTGCTTTCAAGTAAATAAAATTTGGAAAAGCTTCACAAAAAAGATCAGAGGAATCCTTTAACATGTAAAAAGTTTGGGCACAATGATAGGGGTTATTCCTTTGGTTATAGTTTAGCTTTCATCGTAGTTAATATTCACATAAACTGAACGTTCACTCTGTTCATTGTAATTTTAATTGAATCACATCACATTGCTGTTACTATTTTATTTATGTGCATTCTTCTAGTCCAAGAGTTTGTCACTGTGTTCATCTCATTAAATATGGGTACTCACTCAGTAAATATGGGCACTTTCAAAAATGATGTCTCGGTTTAGTAACAGATGCTTCTTAAAATATTTAGAATTTTAAAGTGTAAAGAAGCCGTCAGTAGCATTCTGATTTGTGTATAAATATTTATTTAGCACACGTTCTGGCCAATGTACTGCCCTTGATTTTTTGCAAAACTTACAGTAACTTCAATGGAAATTCTGAGCTCACAACTAGAGAAAAATATGGTTAATTCAGCAACCCAGCTGCTTTTATATCCCAGAATAGCAAGCAGTGCCTCTAGTGAAGGAGGTGGGGAAATACGGGAGTTCATGTCATTCTTAGCTTTCTGTTGCTGGGCTCATATTTGGGTAACAGCTTAAGTTAGAGCAGACTCTGGGCTATTCTAATTCTCTTCAGAGACTTTTAGCTAGGTTCCTGCCAGCTGGAGCAGAACTGTGGTATGAAGAGAAGAGACCAACGGCCTGTAAAGCTCCAGAAATATTTGCTAGAAATCCTGTGAGAGGCTGTTATGTGATAAAATTTCTATGGGGAAACAAAAATTAATGTGAGATAAATCTGTTTGATGGAGGAACATGAGGCCTTCGTCACTGAAATGAGATTCTAAGGCAAATAATTTCCTTTCTGCTAGTGCTGGCATGAGAAATGTTATGGAAAATTGAGTCTGTTTGCAGAATCATTGTGAAAGTAGATTCTCGATCACATATCCTTTCTCATGATATAGAAAAAAAAATACAGATTGCAGACAAAATGGAATACGCAGCATAAAACTTAATCAAGAGCGAACAATTCTAAGATGCTGAGAGCTAGCTCCAGTCCCCTAAAGCTTTCATCCTTGCCTTTTTCCATATTTTCTAGACATTTGCCATTAGCAGGTAAGAATTTTAAGAGAGGATAAAATGGCAATAAACCGTAATACCTACTGAAAGTGGCAAAACTCACACTTGTGTAATACTGAAAAATAGTTTATTAACTTTTAATAATTTATTTTGCTGAAAAAAAAGCCTTCTACTTTGATATAAACTAAAATATTACACAGCAAATCATTTTACCTTACTGGCAAATGGACATTTTCCCTCTGCTAATTGAACTAACATCCGACATGCTATTTGACGCCTGAGGGATTTCTTATGAAGCTATTCTCACTACCAAAGTACCTGCTATTATTAAGACCCAGAGTATAAAATACAAGGTAGGGTGCACTACAGCAAACAAGGTTGCCAGATACTAATCCAAGGTTGTTCTCAATGTCATGAAAAAATCATAACGTGTTTTGATCTTAAAAGTTATCCTCAAATTGAGTGAGACACTCGAGGTATCTAGATGGCTTAGCAGAATTCTACTCAGTTTAGTAGGACTGCATTGTCACTAACAGGAATCTTGCCTCAGCTGCATGTTCAGGATCCTCTTCTAATCAAAACAAAACAGACATTGAGGAAATCATCTGAGTTTCTGTTGCTCAGCAAGCTACTTTCACAAACACATACTAAGCATTAAAAATAATACTCTTTAAAAACAACTGCACAAATTAAACAATGCAAATATGCATACCAGGAACAGCGTTTTACTTGATGTCAATAGAAACTGAGCGCAGTGGATGAGCAGTGCAAATGGGAGACAGCACGTGTACTTGGTTTCTTTAGCTTAGGAATCGTTTTGCTTTTTTATGTAACAGTGGCAACATAATTCCGTGTTCCCCTCCTTCACTATGTCAGCAAGGCACATTCCAGTGCCACATCTGGTGAAGCAGATGTAGGCGAATCTGGATAGACACCACTTCCATGTGCTCTTACTATCCCTACGTACCCAGACCGCTTTCAGTGGAGAATGACAGGGTCAGTCTACATCGTAGCTGGCCAGCTTCTCACATCCTCAGGAACCATTTTGTACACCATGGCAGCACACGTGCAACAACCAGCACCACGACTCTGAGTCATGTATGGGGTTTCACGGATCCATACAAACTGGGAGCAGGGACACCGGAGGGATTCCAAGTGAGGAGGAAAAATTTCAGCTGCATACCCGAACTATGTCAGGTGCAAAGCAGAATCAAGTCACACATCAGCACATCCTGGAAACAGGCAAGAACTGGAATGGCAGAGTACAGAAGTAAAACAGCATTCAAGGACTTGTGGTAACTCAGGGCAGACATAATGACACTTCCACGTTAGAATGCCAGTTTCTGAACAGGGAAATGATCAGTTCTACTTGTGAGTGATCTTGTTAGCATAAGGCTGATTTCTCCTTCGCTTCCATGGACTTTGAAGGTTCACTTTTTTAACAGATGCTAAGAAAAGATGCTGTTTAAAAGCTGCTTCACAGAACTAGTCATTATATGAAGAAGTACAATTAATTTGCTCAACCTGGAGAAAATAGGGTATGTGAGAGCATAGAAAAGTAACTTCTGCAATTTCATTTTTCCTTATGATAACTGCTTCTCAGACACATCCATAGCCATCAGACCATAAAACTAGGCTATTAAGTTAAAACTTGCACTTTAAAAATCCACAAAACCTTGTGCTAGGAACATGAACCGTGACCCCTTTAGTTATTTAGGAGATCTAGGCATTTTCAACATTATTACAAGGGGCCATTAGAAGTACCAAATCCATAGTCTCTATTGATTTAAGAGTCATCCAACTGTACTTATCTAAGTGATACTCGAGTGAGCTACTGTTGCGAGATCATGACTTCCAGAGCTTTACATTTATACTAGAAGGCAGCCAGGAAAAATGAACGTTAGATACAGCATCTCAATTTGAAGCCTAAGGTCCCATTAACTTCAGTTAAGTTTCTTTTGTGTCTATCGCCCATTTGCCTCCCTAACTTTTCTTGCTGGCACTGGGTATAATAGTGAGAGCAGAAGACAGACAAGTGATAAACCAAACACTCAGTGAGAAGCAGCTACAAAAGTGATTAGGTTTTTCTGTGGTTTATGATGGTATATAGACATATATAGGAATACATATACATATTTTGCAAGTTTGACTTACTGCAAACATTGTAAGGATACCACAGCAATCAAAATCATAAATATTTCGAAGTTATCCATAGCCACATTTCCTAGATGAAGAATGGATGACATCATCAGTTAGTACTGCAGTTCCAGTGAATTTAGTGTTGCATACTTCATTTGCCTTATAAAAAAATCCCTTTTACCTTTTTCTGCTTTTCTGAAAATATTTGACCCTCTTTTATTCCACATAGAGCTGCCTCAAAGCTGAATCCACACAGTTTGAGAAACTGCCCTTGGGGGAGCTCAATATTAACACAGGAAGACCCACTGACTTCCTGTTTACCATATGCTTTGGTTCTGCATATAGTCTGTAAAAAATCCACTACTTCATTCCTATGGGATTATTACTATTAGCCATCAGCTCATTCTAACAAAACCACAGGCAATGTCTCTGCCACCAAAGATACTTCAAAGATCGATGGCTTGAACTTGCCTTGAAGCTTTATGGAAAATGACTAACATACTAACGAACATCACAAAGTGCTATTGTTAACACTGGGAAAACCATTCTAGCTCAAATTCTCAAAGGTACTTGGAGAATTTTACTTTTAACTTCAAAAGACACAGGATTTCAACCTTAGATTTTTTTGCTCCTGTTAGAAACTGCTTTACCCCTTTCTAGCTAGTTTATGCTATAATCCCCCTAAAATTGTGAATTTATGCTGACACAAAACTTTTCATAAAGGGGTAGAGAGCCAGCTAACAGAGTGGCCCTTACTGCCCTTCTGCAATCCCGTGGAGCCCAAAGATTAGTTTCCAAATTAATCAGACAGTAACACTTCCCACATATGTCTAATCATCTGTGAAAAGCAGCTTTCTGTATTACCATCCCCTCATTTTACTCAAATTGATATTTTCAAAACATATCAAGTTTAGTGTTCTCTAAATATTACTCTCAAACCCAGCATTTTTTAAAATGACAGACTCCTTAAGAAAGATCTTCTCTTTAAACTTATTTCCATCTTATAACAAAAATACCTGAAACAAAACCTATTGTTCTAACGTGCAAATCTAGTTATTTTGATAAGTAATGTTAAACTCTTCTGCATATTGAATGTTATATAGTTTCAAAACTCTGTTTTGCACATAAAGTGTAGAATGAAAGTACAATATAAATAAAATAGTTTATTACAAGTATTTTAAAAGAGCTCTACAATACACTTTCAAAACATTTTGTACAGTATTCTGTCTTTCAATATGAAACAATTCACAAAGGAAGAAAAAATCTCAATATATAACTATAGTCGTTATTAACGTACTAAATTTGTCTATCGTACAAAAATCACAGTAACTACAGACTGTTTGAGTATCTTTCCTGGTTTTATTCTCTCTGAAAATGGGGAAGAATAACATGTATGAAAAACTCCCTTCACCCTTCACTTCATTTATACCAAACACTACAAAGATCATGCCACAGCAAAACCTAGAGAAATCACTTCAGAATTAAAAAAAAAAACAAACAACAACAAACCAAACACATTTTACTTAAATAAATATGGATCTATTTAAATAGTGAAAAGAATGCCACGTATCTTACAAGCAGGTTAATTTAGAAACAGCATTAAAAACTTCAGGTTTCAACTACTCAGAATTTGCATAATAAAGGAAAATATCCTAAAAGGTAGGTTTTGCAGGGGACAAAAAGAAAGAAACAAACTTCATTCTTGTTCATTATGAATAAACCTCCACTGCACCTACACTTTTTGCCAGGCCCACAGGAACAATGGGCACCACTCTCTATTTACCAGGAAGTATAAGTACAGATTCTATTACTATAAAATTGGAATTACTTTATTTGAGCTAAAAGTAATTTTCAGTCTCTTATATTTAATGTAACAAGAACATGAACTTCCAACAAAACTGCTCGTCTGAGTTATCACATTTTAGAGAACATTTCTTTTACTGGTGCAGTATGTACACTAGAAGGAAAGGAGACTGGAAGAGATGGTAAGCCCATTTGTAATATTAATGATAATCTCTTGTCCTCTTTTCTTGCAGAAGAATAGTTCAGCTAGAAAAGGCAAGGTACATACAAAGAAGTGGAGGTAATGAAGCGGTAAAATGGATTAATTGATTAGAAACCCTGCTATTTTAGCATTGTCTACTTCTGTTTTATCATAAAAAGGGAGAATATCTAATTCCTCACCCATGGCTCTCCAACCACATTACAAAGCAGTTAATTTTTTTCTATTTACTGTTCTATACTATCACGTCAACATTCTTTCCTCATTAAACTTTTTCCCCTTTTTCTGCTTGCTTCTTTTTTGCATCTTTTATCTAAAAATAACTTTTTGAGAACTATGAAATAAATACAGCAAGCACCCTTCGTTTGCATCATATAGGGAGACAGAAGAAAGTAAAAGGACCGTTTTTTCTGTATTCCAGAAATTACCTTTCTGTCTTTGCTTTTCTGACAGCATAATGTAACAAAATACTATATGGGAAAAGGTATAACTTTTAAAATATCTGATTCATGGAGCACTGTGGATTGCTACAACATTATTAAAACAGCAAGAACGTGTATTTATAAATTAATTTACGAAAAGAAATGCAAAGTGGCTTTTCTATTGCATTGGTTTTTAACATCATCTCACATTCATCACAAATTATATCAAGTAGACAGTTCTGAAGACTGTAAATTAACTCTTCACCAGGTCATCTCCGTACTAGAACAAGATAATCCCCTTCAATTGTACAGTCTAACATGAGCCTTTTAATAATTATGCAACCAAAAATTTTAATATATAATTTCATAGGACATTATCCAGTTTTGATAAACCCAATATATTCTCCGGTTGTTGCCTAGTGGAACTCAGCTTCAAGCTCTCTTTAAAATGAACAAGGTGATGTCTTTTCAAATGCGGGGCCTGTCTGAAATTTTTACCACAAACTGAACACTCAAATGGCTTCTGTCCAGCATGCATTAGGTAGTGTCTTTCAAGCTTAGAGGGTGATTTAAAAGTTTTAAAGCAGATACTGCATTGATACAATTTGTTAACAACTTCACTTTTTTCAGTGCCTTGAGATAAATCATGCCAATAGCTGCAAGAGCTTTGCTCTGTTTCCGGCAATTTACTAAACAAATATGGTGGTGTCTTTCTACTGCTGGTGTCAGGAGCAAAGTCCCTTGACTCGATTTCAACTTTGATTTCAGCTGCTTGGTTCGACTGAATCAGCTCAAATTCTTGGAAGCCAGACGCCTGTGAAGGTGTTTGAGAATAACCCACAGGCTGAGAAGACTTAAATTCAATGTGATCTCCCTGATGATTGGAAAGTTTGTTCAGGTTTTCAAATTCTACCTGGCAAACGGGGCTTTTATAGGGTCTCTTTTCAGTATGGGTGAGCTGATGTCTTTTTAAGTGAGCTGACTGTCTAAACATCTTCCCACAAATGTTACAGCCAAAGGGCTTCTGTCCCGTGTGTATAAGATAGTGTCTTTGAAGTTTGGATGAAGACGGAAAGATTTTTTCACATCTGTCACATTTACACACTTTGTGTCTGCTATGTATATTTTTAGCAGAAGCTGAAAAAGCACAGTGAAATACTTCTGGATTGTCAAAGAAACCAGCATCCGATGAACCATAAAAAGCGTCATCTTTATTATGCAGTGAATCATCGATTTTTAACATGCTTTCACCAGTAAGCATACCTTTTAAATTAACTCCAAAGTTGTGAGGTTGCAGGCGCTCTTGCCAAGGTAATGGCACAGCAAACTTTCTTTTCTTCCGATTACTAAGTGTCTTGTGCATGTCAAGCTTGCTACGGCCATCCTTGAAAGGTTTAGTGGAAGCATGCCGATCAGAACACTGATCTCTAGCTGCAACCAGGTCAGGACTCTTAAAATGACCTGATTTTATTCTTCTTCTGTCCATCAGAGAAAAATCTGTTGCCTTTCCCCCAGTACGCTTCAGCTTCATCAGGATCTTATTTTTCATACTGACTGGGCTGCGTGCTGTTGTACCATTATTTGAACTTTTGCCATCTCTCAGATACCAACATTTGTGTAAATTCAGGACCCGCTCTGTTTCAAAACACTGTTCACATGCTGGGCACTGAAAGGGTACAATGTAAATCGAGTGAACGTCATGTGGGTCATTCTCCCGTGACTCATAAGCACTGGCATTCTCAAAACTATCCCTCTTTCCTTCCAACAGGTTCTGTGGTCTGGGATATTTAAGAGTCTTTGCTTTGTATGAAACATTGGGGAAAGTCTTATTTCTGGCATGGAGCTGTTTATGCTTCATGAGTTTGCTCTGTATTTTAAACCCTTTCTGACAAAAGCAGCACTGAAAAGGCCTTTCTTCTGTGTGTGTGAGCTGATGGATTTTCAAGTGTGTTGACTGTCTGAAAGACTTGTCGCATGAAGAACACTTAAAAGGTTTCTGGCCAGTGTGAATAAGGAAGTGTCTTTCTAGCTTAGATCTTGATGGAAATGTCTTGTTACACGATTCACAAGTATGAGTTTTCTTTCTCCTTCTAGCACCAGATAGATGATCTGCCTTCAGGCACTGATGCAGCACCCACCTCTCTTCAGTTGTAAAAGATTTCCAGCACACAGAACATCGAAATATGCCGTAAGTGACCCTGTTCTGCTCAAAATTCACAGAGTTTTCTGCTTTCTTGGGATCATTCTGATAATTTTCATTATGAAGCTGCTGATGCTTTAAGAAAGTGATTAAGTTTTTGAAGTTTCTATGACAAACAATACACTTAAAAGGCTTATTATGTGTTAACTGATGCCTCTCCAGGTGGACCAGCTGCCTAAATGTTTTATGGCATAAATGACATTCAAATGGCTTTTGACCAGTATGTATCAGATAATGCCTAGCTAATTTTGACGGAGTTTCAAACTGTTTATAGCAAATGTCACAAATATATGGCTTTTTCTTGGGTATCCTGACAGATGGTACACACTGCTGAACTTTTAACATTTTTAAAAAGTAATTACACCTTGCCTACTCTTAGCTTCTTCAGATAGGCATTTCAAGTGAAATCATCAATTGCACACTAAGATGGAAGGCTGTAGAAGCAGCAAATTTTCTTAGGAGAGATATTCTTAAATCCCACAGGTCCCTAAAATAAGAAAGAGAGTATTATTTTAGCCTATATTAATACATAATTGCCTAAAATTGTCTCGTTTTCTACATAAGAGACCAAAGCCTCTACATTACAATACTCCTGATTTAACTTAGCTTAAAATGCTTTCCTCGTAACAGAGTAATCACTCGTTATGTTACATGACACGGAAAAAACTAGACTACTTTCCAGAAGAAACAAGCAAGTTTAAGTCATCTGTGCTGTAATGCAGATATTGTTCAGTCCTGCATGTTGCTTCCAAATAAGATCTAGTTCAGCTACATTATGATATTTAGGTTGTATACAAATAAAGCATATTCTTTAAAAAAAACCCAAACCCCACAAAAAACTTACTGTAACAAATTTCTCCCTTACAGCAGTAATTCTAACTCCCAGATATAATATTTATGAAGATGAAAGATGTAAGAACTAGGGAATCTTGGGCTTCAGAAATAAAAATTAAGTTAATGCAGTGTTAGTGAGAAGTAAAAATTAATACATTGGAATGAAGTACAAAGTTACTATTCATGCTTCTGCATCTTATCAACTGTATCCAGAAGAAACAGTAGTGTAATCATTTTTGCTTTATCTCAAAACGTAAGACACCAGAACCAATCAGCAAGAGCAACACACTAACCATAAACTACGACTAGAGCAAGGACACTCCCCAAAACAAGGATGAACACAGGCTACGTTCACTGCCTCACCACAGAGCTGGAACATCAGAGTTGTGATACCTAACCATGTGTATACTCTGAACTCATCATAAATTTAGATTTTACCATAATTCATCATAATGAATATTTTAATCTAAATCAAAATAATGAAATAATCCATTTTAATTTTCCTTGAATTTTCAACAGACAAAACACATTTGGGCAAGCCACTCTGTCTCAGCTAAGGCGTAGTGAGTTGCAAACAACAACTTTGCAAGCACCTGAGTGCATGAGAAGTTATTAAATATTAACAGGAATGGCTAGAAAGGACTTCAAGCAACCATTTAGCCCAAGCCTTCCACTGTGAAGCCAACTCATGTCTAGACAGCATCCAAAATGGTCTTAACTTCCGCTGAAGAAGGTTCCTTAACCCCAGCAGGGTTCCCGCTCCAGGGCATCACCCTCTCACAAAGCTTTTCCTTGCACTCAGCTGAACCTTTCTTTACTACAAGTTAGTTTCCTTGTTTTTCCCCTGTAAACCTGGAAAATAACTAAAAAGTGTTCTCTGTCACAACCTTATGTATTCAAAAGTCTTCTTTCTCTCCTCTTTTCTTTTTTAACTAGGGTATTTTTGTTTTTTCTAAGTATTGCTTTTAGGTCCACTTGGAAAAAAAAAAAAACCACCACCAAACAAAAACCAAACCCAAACCCAACAACGCTGATTGGTCTTCGTAATCATCTCCAGACTAATTTCAATTGGTCACATCCTTCCTAAATTGCAGCATCTAAAACAGATTAAGTATTCCAGTCCACAAGAGTACTAAGAACAACAGAATAAAAATACCTCTGTGGTATTACCTGTACATCCCTTTATAAAAAAGGGACGGAGGGAGCAAACTTTAAAGCAGCATAATAGTTAGGACTTGTAATACCTTTGAGATACTAACATTTCTACTAACTATAATAGTATAATATACAAGTTGCATATTCTTTCTACGTGACAGCAGAATAAAAATTAATCTATTCAGTGTCTCTATAAGCCCCATCTCTTCACAAAGAGTTGATGTCCCTAGTTTTTAAAAATTCAGAAATATCTGAAAAGTTCACTCAAAGCCATTGCAAAGAATAAAAGCAAGTTACAAGGAGATTCAAAACACAGGCACGGAAGACTGAAAACATCTGGTGAATCAAGATTTTTCTTAAGCTTAATGAAAAGAAACCTGGTCATCTGGTAGGGTTGTTCCTAAAGTTATTAAATAAGGTCCTCAATTCTATAGGAACATATCTATCAGACATGGATGTACACTTTAAATGCAGTTCTCACTACACTGAGGAGTTACTTAATCTCACTGAAATCATTTAGGATAGGACTTATTAACGCTTTGAAGCAGTTGAGAAAGTCAATTTTCCTTTTCTGCTCTCTTTTCCTGCAAGAAATTTAACAGCTACGTAGTTTCAGTCTTCGTCTGAAGATGCAAGAAAACACAACACTCTTAGGAGACCACCTTTTCCTCCCAGTTGTTGTCACATCTCGCGAAGGCAGGTAGTTTAGAGAAACTAAGCATGTGACACCAAATGCTTTCTAGTTAGTGCTACTGTGAAGCTAGAGACAGGCAGGCTAAGAAAAGGCAAAAAGCTTCTCTGCTGTGCTGGAAGTTTCTGTACAGCTCAAGGCAGCCTCCATTAGCAAGGAAGGAAAACCTCCTGAGAAAGACTTGTAAAGATTGATGAATAAGATTGATGAATTTTAGTTAACATGCTGTCATACAGATCTAATTTACGCATCAGGAAAGTGCTCAAACAGTACAGTGACATGCAAAGAAAAAAAAAAGTCCAAAGTATGAGACAGCTGTGGCATATTACACACAGAATTCTGTATTTAGCTTATACATTTTTTTAAGGATTCTATCTGGTGAAAGAGGAAAATACTCTGTAGTACAAGGTGTCAAAAGCAAAGCAGAGTTTCTTGCTGTGGTCTTCTTGCCCTGTGAAAACTAAAGGTTCAGGTGATATAAACTTAGCGGATGCAGGGGAAGCAGAAAGGAGCTAAGATGGGCATTACTGTGTGGCCCAAATATATTTTCAAATCCTATTTACTAAGAACCGACTTCTCCACATCTATTTCAGGGAGCTCTGTGCCTCGCACAGCTGAGGAATAAACATGCTGCTGCTAAAGATCAAAGAGCAAAAGACAAGCTTGGAATATTGTCTCTTGCCACTGTTGGAAGTACATAGGCTTTCCTAATTAGAGCCAGAAAATGTACTTCCTTACGTGATAAGGAGTTAGTTTGTGGCATAGGTCCAATTTAATATTAAATTGACACTACTTTTCATCTTGGCTACAAGGTCATGCAGAAAAATAGAGACAAGTAATGTAGGCCACTGAAGGTCCACAGAGGACCCTCCTGAGTCTAGTATTATTTAATGACTAAGTAAATATTATGCTTATGAATATTACAGAAGGCAGCATGCTGCAACAAAATGAAAATGTGATGGAAGAAAATTCTGAATTTTAATCCAGTCTTTACTAATCAGAGTTTTTTTAAAAGAACATAAAACAAAAAGACAAAACAGGAAGGGACCTTTAATAAGAAGAAACACAAGCTTTTCTATTTAGGCAGGAATAATCAGCTGGAAAGCGAACAACTTACTAGGTTATAGTTGTGGAGAAGAGACCTGGAGTCTAAGTTGGAACAGAAGCTGAATATGCCAACAGCGTGTCATCCATATCAGGATGCGTAAACAGAAGTGAAGTTTTGATCACACATAAATCTTCTTCCATGTTACTCACTATCTTTAGAATTCAGCTGCAGTACTCTATCCTGTTTTGAATACTGCCCTTCAAACCGAGTAAAGTATAGGAACCAATTGGAATGAATCCAGAGAAGAGGATCAAGAATGATCAGAGCGTAAATACATAATATACAGGAGAAGATTAAAGTGACTGGGAATGTTTAAGTTAAACCAGAAGAGACCTGGTTAAAAAGAACATTAAAAAAAAAAAAAACACCAAAAAAAACCCCAAAACAAAACAAAAAAAAAAAAAGACCAAACATAAGAGCCAGCTATAATGAAAACAGAAATAAGCTGTTCCCCAAGCCATTTATAGTTGTGGCTAGAAATTGATTCAAATTATAGCAGAGAGGATTCAAGTACATTATTGTCCTTATAGCTCTGAAGTTTTTCTTAATACATCATAACGAACATACACAAAGTTGTGTGGAAAGATCACTCTGCCTTCAACACCCAAGGTCTCCAAAAAAGGTTGTACAAACATCTCTCAAATTTCCACACCCCTATAGTTGGCTCTGTACAAGATGAATATTCTGGCTTGTTTTCCTATGACTCATTAATATAATTCAAAACAAACCACTTAAAAACTGAAAATTCAATGTATTTCCAAATTTTCCACTGAAGCATTCTTTTGTCTTATCAGTATATCCTCAGACATAAGCTAATGCTTATACCTTTCCAGATACAATGACATATTAATTACAATAAAAAAATGTGTGAAGAAACTAAGATGCCTCTTGTAACATTAACTATAAAACAGACAAGTGAAAATCTAGCTGCTGAGTTCTGAAACGCATAGCACGCAACAGAGACAGGAATCCGAGCAGCGAGACAAACGCTGCAGGCTGGATTTCCTCACCAGCTTTCCCTAGGGAAGAGTTTAGATTGCTGTGACGGGGGAACAAATTTCATCAGAAATGTAACCTCCACCTGTACTTACACAGAAATCAAGGTCACGCATTACTGCTCCTTAAAGGAAGTGCCCCTCATTCTCCCCTATTTCCCACGTATTTTTCAAAATATTTTCTGAAGCAGAGCAAAAAAAAAATAAAGATACATGATGTTGAAGCAGGGATAGTTTAAGGCCAAACCTTAACTCTGCTGAAGGGGCCCGAGACCCCTGGGACTGGGACTGACACCGACACCCTCCCCCCCTCCCCCCCCCCCCCCCACGCCCCCCAGCCGGACACACTTAAATCCAGTTAAAAATTCAGAAGCAGTTAGCGAGGCGGCTCTTACAGACAGCGGGCCGCGGGCAGGCACACAGCCGCGGGCGCTCTCCCGCAGCAGGCGGCGGGGTCCCTCCTGGGCCGCGCCGGCCCGGCCCGGCCGCCCCCGCCGCGGCCCTCCCTGGGAGCGGCCCCGGCCCGGTGCTCCTCAAAGGGACTGCGGGCCGAGGGGAGGGCGGCCAGCGGTGACCCTGGCAGAGAAGGAAGCGACCTGGAGCAACGACTACCGCACCTCCACCTTCCACACGCCACCCGGGGCGGCTGCCGCCTAAACCCTTCCCCCCGGATGGCAGCGAGACGCCGGGACGCCGGGAAACCCGGGCCGGAGCTTTCCGTTCCCCTGCGCAGCCCGGCCCCACTTCCCGCCGCTGTGAGGCGCCGGGCGGGGTCGGGGCGGGGAGGGCGCGCCCCCCACACCTTATTTCTGTCCGGGCAGGAACATGCTCAACTGCTGAGGCAGCAGGGATCTTGGTGACACGTTACTCCCTGCAAATAGGACATATTTTGTACCTCAGCATTCTAAAACCAAATAACCGATTCCCGGCGGTTGTGGGCTTTGCATCTAAAGCATGGCGGCAGAATTATCCTGCTGTGTGATGAACGCACCCTAAAGCCAAACCCTGCGGCCTGAAAGTCTGGGAAGCGGTCCCTGGCAGGGAAGGAGGAGAGAGACATTTCCCTGGGAAGTCTAAAAACACCTTCAATAATGCGTGCACACAAAAGTAACTGTTTTGCAGAGTTTTGTCTCCTCTGCAGGAGAGAGGGGTGGGCAGACAGGCAGATGGGGGTCCCTGGAGCAGCCGGAGCCCCCTCAGTTGAGCACAACTTGGTGGAGGTTACCTCAGAGGAATGCCAAGCAAAGGGCTGAAAACATCCAGAAAAAGATAGAAGCTGCTTACAGTTGAGTCCTGTGTCCAGCTCTGGAGCCCTCAGCCCAGGAAAGACATGGACCAGTTGGAGCGGGTCCAGAGGAGGGCCACAAAAATGATCCGAGGGCTGGAGCACCTCTCCTATAAGAAAAGGCTCAGAGAGTTGGGGTTGTTCAGCCTGGAGAAGGGAAGGCTCTGGAGAAGGGAAGGCTGTGGAGAGACCTTACTGCAGCCTTTCAATACTTAAAGGGGGCTTGTAAGAAAGATGGGGACAAACTTTTTATCAAGGCTTGTAGCGGCAGGGCAAGGGGCAACAGTTTTAAACTGAAAGAGGGTAGATATTGATCAGATGTAAGGAAGAAATACTTTACAATGAAGGTGGTGAGACACTGGAACAGCTTGCCCAGAGAAGGCTGTGGATGCCCCATCATTGGAAGTGTTCAACGTCAGGCTGGATGGGGCTGTCAGCTACCTGACCTAGCAGAAGAGGTAGCTGCAGTAATTTGTACTGTCTCTCTGGTCTGTGCATTGAGCCCCCTCTCCCAGCCCTACTGGGGATTCAAGAGGCAATCATGTATGCTGAGGAAACTCCCAACAGTGTGGCTGTTTCAAAACTATTTGGACAAGCTTTCTGGAAGTCAAGGCTATATGAAAGCTGAGAACCAGATGGCAGTGGGGAACTCTGCTTACAAAGTGAAATTTCACCTTCTTTTCCAACACATGCATGATCAAAAACCCTGCTACTCACAAAATAGTTCAGAAAAGGTCTGTACACCTTTTGTCAACACTCAATAGCATACAATCATTTGTTAACCTCACTGAAAGACAGCCAAGTCTTGTAGTTAAAACCAAGTTGGGGACAGGCTACAGCTGAAAGCTTGGAAGCACCATATGACCACAGGCAACTCACTTGTACTTCTAGATGGCCATTTCCCAGCTATAAAAAGTGCATAATATTTGCTACATGCATCTTATAAAGCTATTCAGAAAATCAATCATTTAATAATTACAGATTACCTGATTATATACACCTTTTTTCTTTTTAAAGCATCTTTCTCATTTTAAAGCACATCCAGTCTTAGCAGTCACTTCTTCATGAAATCTTTGGTCTGGACTGAAGCAAGAATGCAAGCAGCTGAGTTTATCATGTGCCCAATAACAAATTAATGCAGCAGATCCACAGCTGGGGTAGATTGTTGTAGTTGTCTTGATTTTAATGAAGTTGTAGCAATGTATACCAGCTGAGGATCTGCTTGTATAGTTATGGGAGTTAGCAGAGAGAGTAATCAAAAAATACTAAATTAAATCTTATAGCGCAGTTAGAACAGGAGAATTCATTCAAAATATTTTTGTAGAAAACTCTGCAAACACCAGGAACTAATTATTAGCTTTTATGATGCTAAAGAATAAAATACTTCGGGTTTTTAGGAAATAATGTTGGAACGTTGTAGCAACAATGCAAAACTTCCCAGGAGTGGGAAAATGGTTTTATTTTAAACTTAAACTGATTTCACTCATTCACTTTACCTTCATCACATATCTTGGTTTTGGATATGTCTTTCTGTAAACTGAGTATCATTATTTTCACCATCCTGTCCCACACTGGCAAGTCACTGGGATTTACTCACTGCCCTTTGCCTCTGCATCTGGGTGTCCTGCAAGGCTGTAGGTAGATATGTGCTGGGGTCTTGATGACCTGCTAATCGAGGTGCTTTGAATACATGCCATTCTTGTAACTGTTCTCCAGCTGCTTTTTCCTTCTGATGCTTCCACACCCAGATATTGCTATTCGTCCTCCATGCTAATACTAACAATTCTTAACACTTAACACTTCTGTAACAATTCTCTACATACTGAGAATGTGCTGAATGAGCGTGTTTTGGTATACCTGTTATCCCCGTTTTATTTCTCTAGATGACAGAATCACAGACTGGTAGGGGTTGGAAGGCACCTCTGGAGATCATCTTGTCCAACCCCCCCCTTGAGCAGGCACCCCCAGAGCAGGGGCACAGGAACGCGTCCAGGCGGGGTTTGAATGTCTCCAGGGAAGGGACCCCACAGCCCCCCTGGGCAGCCTGTGCCCCTGCTCTGGCACCCGCACAGGGAAGAAGTTCTTTCTCATGTTTAGCTGGAACTCCCTGTGTTCCAACTTGTGCCCGTTGCCCCTTGTCCTGTCGTTGGGCACCACTGAAAAGAGTCCAGTCCCACCCTCCTGACACCCACCCTTCAGATATTTATAGGTATTGATGAAATCCCCCCTCAGTCTTCTCTTGTCCAGGCTGAAATTCAATAGATAAATAAAAAAGGAGCATACTGAAACAATCTGCATGGTTGTTATCTGACTTGGCACCCAAGAGGTTAAACAGATCTGGCTCTCATGATAACTATAGTGTTACATGTAAGATTCTTATTTTAATTTTTTTTTCAGATAAAAGACAGCATTAAAAATAAACAATGAAAGAATTCCTAAACTTTCCTCAAAGAGTAATTGGACAAGGCTAGAATTGAATTTCAAGACCCTGAAATGCTGAATTATCCCTTCATTTGTGAGAGAAAACTTTAATTTCCACTTGCTACAACAATATAAACTCTTTTACCCTATTCTAAATGCATATTACTCCGCTTCTTACAGAAGGCACACTGTCTGGACTAGGTAATTAACATCTTAGTTTTAATCTTAACAAAAAATGAGCGATTGCTCTTTTTGTGAGTGTACACTGTAGTATATTGATATGGAAAACCAGACTTTGTTGAAATAAATTTCAATTCTCTTTAATTTTTAGGAACTATAAGATTTTCCCTTAAAATACTGTAATAATGCTCCTGCGAACTGGCAGTTGGCAATTAAATTACCTGAGTTGCAGGGGCAGCCTGTGGGTTAACTGCAACACGTTATCATTAATGTTATGTCAGCTTTTGTAAAGTGTTCTGTACTTTAAACACATGCTGTATATGCAGTGTATTACAGCAGTTTCCCTGGTGTTATTTTTATTGAATTGTAGGCTAAATAGGCACATAACACAGTATATAACTTGCTAATGTGTCAATTAATGCCACCTCAGGGCTGAACTAAATTGCAGAGACTTTTAAAACTGTGAATATGCATTTCATGCGAGTTTTAGGTTTCTCCTTTTTTCTCTTGTCCTGTTTTCTGCCTTTTTTTTTTCCCCTGTGTAGTCCATCTTAAAGCCCTCTGGCGCATAGCAATGAATTGCCTTGAGGGGATATAGTTGTTTAATGAATCTCAGAAATATGTATTCTACACGTGCAAGCATCATATTTTATTTGATTAAGCACTACATGTGGCAGAAGCTCCATACATTTTATCTGTATGCTCAAACAAGAAGCAACTTTTAATGACATTTTCAAAAAAAGTAAACTTTATTCAACAAGGCTTAGAAAAAACTAGAGCATCATCTCAAAAAAAAGAAATGTTAAAAGAATATGATGAAATTTTATAGGCAACGCATTTCGTTCTGTGAAATGTAGGAACAATTATATTTCAGTATCTTTAAGATATAGTTGTGCTTAACTCAACCACTTCCATTAACTTTTTGGCTTTGTCTATCAATATATTTTTCTTTGTCAGGCAGTATATTTCAAGATAAATTTCATATCTGGTACAGTGTATTTAAAACTGATACACAAAATAGTTTATTTAGATGTTCATTTGTTGAGTGGAAAACCCACAAATTGCTGGCTCACAGCCCTTAATCTCTAGAATCCCTTAAGAATCTCTGCTTTGAAATTAGTTGTAGGCTCTATCAATTATATCTGTTTAAATGGACAAATTTAATTACTACAGAAGAGCAATTGATTTTTAAATTACCTCTGATTGCACAGTGGGTATCTCAGTGGGAAGACAGGTACAATGACAGGAATCAATGTATTAATTAATCTACAGATTGAAATACTCCGTAGAAAGTTCCCCTTCTCTTCACCTCCTTCTTGGAGATTCATTCGTTTCAATTTAAAAGGAATTTCTGATGATCTAGAAGTGAAAAATCCGAATGCAATATCAAATTGCACGTGCTGTGTATAATATGTAAGTTTTTGTTTTGACTTTGCACATCCGGTGCCATTTGCAAGCCTTGGTGGCCTCTGAGTGATGCAGCGTTCCTTACAACACTGAAACATTAAACTGTGCAATATCATGCCAAGGTATACGTATGTATGCGGCAGTGGGGCTGAAAATGACTGTAAGCAAAATGGAAATGAATTCCTTTCATGTAACCAGTAAAATGAAATAAACAAAAACAGAGCTGGAGAAAACAAATATCTCTCAGTACTGTGTCCAGTGCTGGGCTCCCCAGTACACGAGAATAGATGGACAAACTGGAATGAGTCCAGCAAAGAGCCACTAAGATGATTAAGGAGCATCTGTTACATTAGGAGAGGCTGAGAGAGCTGGGACTGTTTAGCCTCAGGAAGAGAAGACTTAGTGGTGATCTTATCAATGTTTATAAATACATAATGGGAGGGAGCAAAGAAGGCAGATTCATCTTGGTAGCCACTGAAAGGGCAAGAGGCACGATTGAAATATAGGAAATCTCACCTAAACATGAAAAAAAGAAACTTTTTTGCATTGACAATGGTAAAACACTGGAAGAGGTTGCCTGGAGAGGTTGTAGAGCCTCCATCCTTGGAGATTTCAGGACCTGGCTTAACCCCTCCCTAAGCCATCGGCTCTAGCTGACCCCGCTTTGGCTAGAGGCTGGGACTAGATAATCTCCAGTCATGCCTTCCAGCCTCAGCCATTCTGCGATTCTATGGCTATTGTTAACATGCTTAACATGTAAGGGACTTGTTTTAATATTTCATTTTTACAACTGCTTTCTAGTCATGTAGTGTGCTGGTTCTTATATTGAGAGGTAGTCGGTTTCTGAGGCCTGTGTACTCAAGGCAGCATAAGCATCTACGTACCTACTAATATTGCACTGTTAGAGTATGGCACTGAATCTAGCTAGGTTACATTATCACTTCTTAAGCATATGATTTCACGGAGAATCTTGATCTAAATCTACAAAGGACTTGAATTTTCCTGCACTGGCAGCAACTAACTTTTATAAGTTTTCAGGGCAGAGCTTTTTATTTGTCATTTATTTTTCTGGAGTGGTTTTGTTCAAAGAGGCTCAAAGAGCACTGGAACTAGTACAAGGGAGAGGAAAAGATCCACAATGTGAGGGGGTGGAGGCTTGAAAGACCAAAGGAGCTAGCAGTTAAACTGCCTCATAGTTCTGTGGGACCACAGCTTGAGTTAAGGAGAAATAAATGAGCTGGGAACATACTAGTCAAAATTACTGATAGACCAGTTTCTGTGCCACTCCCTGGGAGACAAGTGTCAATAACAATATTTGGAGCCAATTATTCCTGGATGTGGTAGACAATACTGAATGATTGCTGAATCAATTTTGCTGATTCTATTTTAGAATTGATTTACATTTGGTTTTGGCAAGCGGTAGGTGCACTAAAGAACAGTTGGTCATAAAAACAACCTTCTTTTAAGTGATCACATATAGATTACATTTAGATTAACTGGAGGATTAACAGAAGTTGATCTTTATGTTTCTTGATTTCAAAAGGAAGGATGAACTTCAAGAAATGAGGAGAATGAATTAATTAAATCGAAGAGTGCTCAGCAAGTGAAGCTAAACCTCAGTGATGGGAAGTGTAGTGGTGAAATAAGAATTGCCAAAAGTCAAACACTATTAGTCTTAAGAAAATATATAACCAAAGGTTCTTCAGCCACATAAACTTCAGAGAACAGCACACTGAAGATGAAGGAACAATGGAGGATAAATTATGCATGGTTCAAAAAGTATTTGAATATTTTGCCTCAGTTTTCAATGTGGATCACAAGATAGATGAAAGGGGGTCTGAAAATCTGAAGTAGCAGCAAAACTTGTAAAGCTTGACTGGGTCAGTTAGGAAAGCTGTATGTTTATTTTTTCAGAATTATAATGGCAGTAGTATATGAAACACGTGACCACCTGTGACAGCAGGAAATTGGATTTGATGAGCCAAGAAATCCTTTCTATTCTTAAACTCCAGTTCTCTTGTATTGACTTGCACAAAAACTCCCATCCATCAATACAATTAGGTTTTTCTACACCACAGAGAATCTTGACAAATCAAATTATCTTGGTTTGTAACATAAATGTTTTTGTTTAGATTTGATCTTGTAATTTAGAAAGTAAAGACCATCACTGAATGTAAATGCAGTGGGATGCAGATGGTTCAATTATCTGTCCAGGGTAACTAATAATTAAGTGTTTTAAATTTCAAGATCAGCACTTGAGTAACAATCTAGACTCATTCTTGCAAGCACCTCTCCGCAGCCGGGTGCCTGCACATGTGTAGAGTTGTCTAAAACTCAGTAGAGCTCTCTGCAGGTACAAGAATCCTCATCATAAAGCTACTCTGAAAATCAGGAACTAAGAGTCTCACATAGTTAAAAGTAGCCTAAATATTTCTGATAAATCAAGTAATATGTTGAAATTTAATAGATATGCTTAATGTCAGTTAAAGCCATGTTGCAGATAGCATAAATTTTTTAACTTGGAGAAAAATACACATTTAGCTTCTACAGATAGATTTTTACTTGCATAAGATCTGTAGGACTGCATATTAAAGTAAAAGATATTTTTCATCTCACTGTCCTTCATTCTGCTGACTTCAGCTTTAAATTAACTTATGCTTAACATAAGTAACAAAAATAGTGAAACAAAAAGAAAACTTGTAAATTTTACACACCCTCCAAGTCCTTCAGTTACCATAGTATATTATGGGTACTCATGTCAGCCCACACATTTACTTGTGTGTCCCCTACTGCAGAATTTTCATGAGTGTAATGCCTTTCCACTTAAGTACCAGCCTGCAGCTGTCTGCTGCCCTTTGCATTTGAGAGCTAGAAAATGCCAGTTCTTCAGGGTCCATCTCTCCCTTCCACAGACTGGCTAACTTTTACCATAAGTTGTTGAAGTTGTCAGCTTTCTATTTGTAGTATAAGTATTCTTGAAGCCCTTTAAGCAAAGGGATATGGATATAGCTTGGATGTCTGGTCAATCCTGAGAGCTCTGAGTGATCCAGGATCCTCTTAAAATCTGGAAGCAGCCATATTTCCTTCTTTGGCAGTGTGAATTTCACCTGTTCACAAACCCTGTCTAACCTTGCCCTAGTGGGGATGTTGGGGCTTTTCTAGGACGAAGTCCAAACTACCTTGTTTGATTGACATCAGTGATCTGACATCACCGCACAGATCGATGGCATAAGCAAGCTGCCAGCCTTAGGCATGAAGTTCCAGTACCTGTCTTCACACAAAGTATATCCTCAGCCACCTATAAGAAGCAGCTTACGTGCTAGTAGCACTGAATGGGTTGCTCAGAGCTAACCCTGACAGCTTTCCTGTAGTCAAACAGTATGGATAAGTGACATGTTTGCCTTCAAAACTGACACTGAGACTGCTTCTGCCCAGTAGTGTGATCGCTGATGTATAGGTATGTATGGGTTTTACACAGAAATTCTGAAAACCCTGATGCATTCCTTAGTTTGTAACTTCGGCTTTATCTTAGTCAGAAAGCAAATAATATTATGAAGAACTTCCTGGACTCTGTGGACTAAGTTTGGTAACTTTCCATTCAAACTATTGTTTCAGTAAGTCAAAAGCTGAAGGTGCTTCACTCTGGAGAGTCTGTCTTTGGTTCAGCAAAAGCATAACACAATTTTACCATCTTATGATGAATTCTGAGTTTAGGTGGGACATTTGCTATAAAACCACCCTCTTTTCTATAGTAAGAGCTTCGAAAAGATAGTAAGACTTCATAACTGGTAGAAGTTCATCCAATGAACAGATGAAGAACTAGACAATCCCAGTGCCTAAAAGTCACCTGGCAGAGACCGATACAATATATAGAAAGATTAGAAACCAAAACACCAGTCCAAAGAGAAGATTTCCTTGCTGCTACTTCAATAGCATGATGACAACTGGAGGGGAAGAAAGATTGTTCCATGTATCCCATTGCTTGCTTTAGTACATTCTGGGAATCCAATGACCACAAACCAACAGAACCTCTTATGTTTTACTCACTTTATGAGGCAGAGAAAAGGCATTCACTCAGTAGTCGTAAACATCTTAACTTCAAGATGAATGAATGATTAACTGAGTACACATTGTCATAGTTATCTGCTAATCAGCAGTAGTCCAGTTGGTCAATTCATAACAGTTTTACTGCTCTACCACGGTCCTGCACCATCATGTGTTTTTGGTCTGAGTGGACCACAGGATTTCTCTCCTGCTCAATGCTTGCCGAGCCATGACTTCATTCATATCTTCAGAATCTTTGTTTTAATGTCACAGCATGATGGATATCTTTCAGGAGCCTAGCTATATTAATCACAATACAGAATAACAGGTCTTCAGTGTTTTCTCCATTCCACCTACCAGTATTTTGAAAATGGCACTATTTGGGGGGAAAAAAACCGATGGAATGAAGCAGGAGAAGTTATAAGAGCTATTCAGTTTCACTCCTGGTCTGAAATTTTATGGTTTTCTGATAGGGATCCAACAGTGCATGATGTGATAAATCCTGTGATACATGCAGCGCACAGCAGAGCAGTATAATATATGACCATGATGTTCAGCACCTTTTTGAAAACACTGTAGTGCAGTGTAATCACAGCAACACAAAGGAAAGATGTTTAGATGTGTATGTATGAGCACAGCGAGGTGGGAGCTGGTGTTGCAAATCATCTAACCCTGAGGAAAAAATTGGCAAATTTCAAAAGTAGATGTAACCCTAGAAGAGCCTGAAACTAAAAACTTAGGATAATATTTTGCTGCATGAAAGTGAAGCAGAGGACACATTTTTAAACTGTCTCACAGAATGAAATGTTGTTCACTTCAGTCTGGGTGTTGCAGCTTCTCATTAGGTTCACTCCTAGAACTGAGAGAGGAGAGGGATGTGCAAAGAAAATGTATACTGCAAAGCAACTTGCTGGACTACTTCAGCATCATAGCAGCATTTATACAAAAATGCATCACCAAAAACTGTGTAATGTGTTTTGTTCTTAAAACTTACCAAATACATATGACAAACATCAGTTAATCCTGATTTATTTTGCTTGCGTGCTCTTGTCATCTACTTTCCTGTTGTACAGCCAGCTTGATACAATATACTTAATGGATGAGATACAATTGTTTTTAAATTTGACTATACCCTTTGCACTTGAAGCGCTAAGGTTGTGTTAGCACTTCCATTATAAGCTCCTGTTTGCCAGGGTTTATGTCACAACCATAAAAACGTGCTTCTGACCTAGTCTGGCTATCTAAGATTGCTGTCTAAGGAATTATTAAATTATGCATAATTAAAATACAGTTTTATGTGCTTTTCCATACATTGGAACATAGTTAACAAAGATTTTTAGTAGGTAGATAAAAGGCTGCCTAATGCTTATTTGTTCACACCACATATCTTTTTTTTCCTCTGCATCTCCTTCTATACTTGGCAGATAGAACTTTTTGGGTATCATTATCTCCAAGAAGATTCCAGTTACGTGTGGAAAAGAAAAATTAAACAAAAATAAACTTCATATATTGCTAAATATTCCCAGATATGTAATCATAGATTCCTCAAAAAAAAGGGAGAGGTTAAGCACTGCATTAGTTTATATCCTAAGGATTATGAAATTATGTTACTACCAGGAAATATTTTTGCATAAATTTAATTAGTAATAGAGGGCCTTTATTCTTCATTTTCTTACATATTGTAAAGTCACCAAAATTAATGCAAAACTCACAAAAGTGGAACTGGTCAAGAACTGCTTGGTGAAACCACCTTTTTATCAGAAAATGCTCCTTCACTAAAACTAATTTTTTTGAGCCACCTATCAGTTTTAACACAAACTTTTTTGGTGAAGTTATGGCATGTCAAGCATGTCTTTTCCTGATTGAAACTGGAAAGTAAGACTGCCTTCTTCCTGAACAAACAAATAGCTAAGGCATTCACAAGGGATGTGGAGAATCCCAGTTCAGATGTCTGCTCTGAATTTGGTGAAACTGCAATTTAAACCCATGTGTATGTATGTGATGTGTGCCTGAGGCATGAAGCTGCTGAGTGTCGCTACTCTGCTAGTTAAAAAACCCAGCTCAGAGGAAACCTACTTTACTGTAGAATCAGAGATTGCCTGAAATCTGCCCAGCTCTAGATGCATGTAGCAGCTGTTGTCAGTATAAATTAAAGCATTGTAGTCCCATAAAACACTGTGCCTTCTTTACACAGGTACAGATGTTCACACATAATGTGAAGTAGCAGAAAGGCTGCCTCTGGAAGTGGTCAAACTTGCTTCAGGTGTGCACTGCATATAGTCAGATCTAAGAAACTGGAGAGGTGATTAAATGTCATTGAGATGATATATTAACATTTAAAAAATAACTAAAATTTGGATGCCAGTGTATGTGAATGGTTCAAAGTATAGATCAACAATTCTGTATTGTCTGAATCTGTGCTCAACATACACACTGTAATCAAAAATCAGTTGTCAGAGAATCCATTGACAATACTGGCTTGATAATTTTACACCTAAAATATATTAAAGCTCTTCTTCATCTAATAACAGAAAGCATATAAGCCAAGATTTGTCAGTGGGCCATGTCTTGTGCTGTGCCCAGACATAACTGTGATTTTGTTTATGTCTATGAAGTAGATGACAAATGTGCTTTTTGTCTTAGGGATGGATCTGCTGCCTTATGGTTAACAAGGAAGATTCAGGTAAAGCGTCTAGAATTTCTGTCTGTAAAGTGAACCCTTATCTACAGAGACCAATCAGAGTGAACATGGGTGTTCCAGGATACTGTGGTTTCTAGGACAGCTTGTTATGAGGAAACAGTGTGAGATGAGGAAGATCAAAGCAGACGACCTCATTTTTCTTCATTTTATTCCCTTTATTTTTCCCTTTTCTGCCTCCATTTTCAGGGAAAGCTATCCATAAACCTTATTTTTCTAATTTTTGGGACCATATTTCCAGCCTTCTCCATAGGATAAATTAGCCAACCCACCTTCTCCATGGAAAAGGGAATAAAAAGAAATGTTAGTTGATTTCAGTTTATCACAGAAAAGTGAGGAAGATCAAACTGTCTGTCAATTTTCATTGTATGTTTGAACTTTAGGGTGGATCCTTTAGTAATGAAGAAGTCAAACTTCCCCAGTACCTAAAATATAGTCTTCTCAAGATTAGACTTCAGTTCATTTAAAACGCATAAACATATCGAGTCTCTATACAAACTCACTTTCAACATGTGGCTAGTAAAGGGTATGATGAAAACAGTGACCTGAGAATTTTGAAAACCTCTGGCATAAGTACTTCAGTTACAGATGAAGATACAGTGAGAAATATGGGGAACTCAGGAAACCGCTTGGGGTTAATATTCCAATAGAGAACATGAAAGATTAGTCTGAAATTAAGGGCACTTTTCATATCTCTCATATAATTGAAGCAAGGAAAACAGTTGGTGAACATGTCACTCACTTTTTAGACATGTCACAGCTGTCCATGTGCTTCCCACATCACCCTGTTCACTTTTTAGAGTTTTTAATATGAATATCAATCCTTCTTTTCATAAATGTAACCTATAAATGCCAGGAATCCCTTAGGAGTTTTCTCAGACTTTATTTAATGCCCCACAAGAAAGGATGTAAAAGAGACCTTTCTTTTGTAAAGTGATCCTATAATTCTGTTCAATATCCATCATTTTCAAGGCCAAGTAATCATATTTAATGGATCCTAAATTACTTTCTGTCAGGCAAGGATTCCCCTGATAATATTAACCAGTACAGAGGACTGACATTTGGAGGGCTGAAACTAAGAGGTTTTTTTATTGCAAGCAGCTTACAAGTACGTAGACAGAGGTGGCGCTAACTAGCCCTGCAGTAGGTAAGGGTCAGTGTTTCCGTTTTGACCTGTGCTTTCAATGGGTTTTAGCTTGGCTATAAATACTCAGATTGGTTTCTGCCAAAAAGCAATGCTTAAGGTGACCTGCAAGGGATCTTTATCCTTTGCCATGTGTGTCTTCTGTTTTTTCTCTCATTTATTTGAGGGGGGGCTGTGCGTGCTAGGCCTGGATTTCTTAAGGCATATAAAGATGTCAGGGAGCAGCAAGAGCAGGATGCTCTGTAAGGGAAGGAGAGCCAGGAGCCGAGGCTGACCCAAGGCAGGCACGGGGCTGTGACTGCATGGACAAAGGTGCAGTCCCGTAGCACCCAAAGAAGAAGAGCAGAGCAAGTCTGGTGGTGGGAATGAGGGTCAGCCAACAGTCCAGGGTCTGCCACACAAATCTGTAGTGGTGAGACAATTGAGACAGTAGGTGCAAGTCCAAGCTGGGAAGTGAAGTCAGTGGGTCAGCATCAGGTCTGGATCAGTGGGGTACATGGCCAGGCGTGGGCAGGGAGCCTTGGCAGATACCAAGGGCAAGGGCAGGGGTGTGAAAGCAGCTTCCGAACAAGGAGGACAACCATCCCCCTTTTACAATTCCTTCTCACACAACTCTTTTCTCAACAGCCTGAACCAAGACTGTGCAGCTGCACCATGTCTGCGTTGACTTCAGAACAGACAGCCAAATCCCTTGGAGCAGGGGCATGGGGCTGCACTCAGGGTACTGGTAAATGTCTGCAATTTTTTCCTGCCTCAGTTTTTGTTACTTTTTTCATATTGATTAGCTTTTTCTGCTGTAACATTTAAGAGTCCAGATGAGCAGTGTCACATCTAGTCTTTCATGTTGAGTTAAGGTTTGTGTAGAGGGGAGGTTGCTGTGCAAGAGGTGGCTAGGAAGGAGACCACTCTAAGAAGCACCTAGAATTTTATGTAGAGAGCTTTCATTCATTCAGAAGTTATTGCACTGATATTTTAAAATGCACATTATTTTCCCAAGCATTTAGTAGGCATTTAAGTTCAACAAATATTTACTAAAAGCTACTTAAGCTTATCAGTTAAACACTATTAAAATACTATCCATCTCAATTTTTTTCAGTAGAGAATGGTGATGGAGATTTCAGGCTATGAAAACATGGGCTAGCAGGGCCTGGACTGGGTTTGATAATAAGTACATGATTATCTGTGGTGTCAAATGGAAAACAGTTTATTTGTTATATTGATTGTGTAATTTATTCCAGCAGTAATGAGGAAGGGATCTGCTCTGCATTACTGGAATTAAGGAGCAATAATGGGATACACTGGAAACTAAGTGTTGCCAATCTGTTTCTTAATATGATGTACTCTAAGGATCTGGGTAACATTTCTCGGTTTATTTGCTAAAGACTTCTTTTTCACTAAAGATTAGTAATTTAAAGGCTGATCTTGCTCCGATATGTAATTAGTTGCAAGGGTGGAGTAAGTGTTATTCAGTCTGATGGAAAATGTCATTCATCTTCCACATATAAATGGTTTTATGGTCTAGTAGAGAGGAAAACATGACTTTTAGACTTCCTCTGTGCTTCAGTTTATTTCATGTAAAATGGAGAAAGCGAATATTTTCTTGATCAAAATATACTTTAAAACAAAATTTGTTATTACTTGTGAAGTGCTGAAACACCATGATACTTAGTGTCATATAATGCCTGTGAACAAACATTCTTGCTACCTGGAGAAAGTACAATAGGTTCTATCGGTTCTCCCAGAGTCACATTCCACAGACATGTCTACAGGAGGTGGCACTAAGTCTCAAGTAAAGGAATTTCCAATGCTTCTGCATTCAAAGCTTTTTCTATATCATTTCCATAACAAACTAAATAGCCAATAAAGACCCTTCCCATCTGCCAAATATCAGTCATACTTTATCAGAAGTTTCACCTTCCATTTTTTCTTTATAGTTTCTGCCAATTTTTACTCTTCTGTACTCATAATCAAGCTCCCACCCTTGTTTCTGATAACTGCTTTATAGAGATTCTACAGAATATATCAGAATTGTACAGGTAATCCTAGGAATCTAAATACCAGAAGATCAAGGACTTTGAATGGAAAGAAGTTCTCCCCATCATCCCAAACCACTCTCTTTAGGTGAAGAAAATATTGTTGCCTGAAAGAAATGTTATTTCACAGAGATTTCTTTTCCTTTTTTTTTGAGACTGAAAGAGTCTCAACTGCAACTGAGAGTTTGAAACAGTGATATAAACATTATGCAGAAATCTATGAATCTGGGCATTACAAAGAAAATAGCTTTCAAAATGTCACATGGAGCACCATGAAGAGAATTTGGGTATCTTGAAATTTATCAGACACTTCTTTTCCAAGTATTCAAGCAGAAACAAGTTGTTGATTGGACTACATGAAAGACTGAAAGCAATTTGCTTATTTAAAAAGTTATTGATTAGGAGATAGGAGTAGGAGAAGATAGTAGGATCAGTTGTGAAAGGAGCTGAAGGAGGGATTATGAATTTGGATGGTCATAGGAGAGAAAAAGGGGGATAAAATGAAGTTGAGCCGCACTGATGTATCCCACAAACGACCTAGATTTCCTTAGTTACAGTCAGGACAAAGAAGGCAACAGGCAATCATTGACACAGAGAAATGGCTCAAAAATTACTCTAAAATGTATTTTCTTAATACATGTTCTTTCCTTGAAGATTTACATGAAGTCTTCTGGAGGTGATGATTTAGTGTATAGGCCTTGGGTGGGGAAGACATTCAGATATCTTTTTTCTGATTTGGAGTGGCCAGGGAATGGCCACTGTGCTAAATGCAAAAGGCAAAAAGCGTATGTCTGACTTTCATACCTTAGGCCAGTACCCTAACCAGCAGGAAACAGGCTTCTTTATGGGAATTTCAGAGCTATTAAGGTTTTCAAAAGTCTTTTACTCATTCCAAATGGAAAGGAAAACAAATGTAAGAAATTGCTACAGAAAGAGGAATGATTGTTATTATTTCGCTATACCTTCTACAGCCCTGCGTTTCCCACTTTGGGCACTTTGAAGCCCAATCCATTTTATATACATTTTCCAGGAGAAAATCAATATGAAACTCTAATCTGAGCTATAAGTAGTTGCTACACTGAGCAAAGAAAGTTTGATACACTCAACTGCTCAACCAAATAAATAATTTAGGTAAGTGAGTCAATGGCGCTGAAAAGTAAGTCTTCATTAATGGACATCACTGAGAGAGCAAAGAAAGCAAAATGAATCATCAGTCCATTGCCTTTAATAATATGATTAAAGAAAGAAGGTACTGAATTATTAAGAACAGTGGGGATGGAAAAGAAAAAGAGCAAAAACCATAAAGGGTACCAGTTTGCAGAGTGCTGACGAACTGGCTACTCTTGCTGTTCCAAAGGGGTTTGATTTTATTTTTTGACTCTGAGAGCTGACCATTATTTAGGCCTTGATTCTCCACTTAGCAAAATCACAGGCATCACATTCGTCTGAGTTTCATATAAATCAATGATTTGTGTGATTTACATACAAAAGTGTATTAGCAACTGAATCTGGTGGAGGCCCCTGAAGTAGTATTAAAATCAAGTCCTGTTCCTTCTGAAGGTTAATAGCAAAACTCAGTCAGACCCTAATGAGGACAGAAACAACCTCCAGGATTTTGAAGCTGGGACAGGAGAGTAACTTACATAGATTTTCTTTTTACAGAGAAATAAAGAATTAATACACAAAATTTAATTCCATAAAAGCAGAATATTTTGGGATGATAGTGGTATGCTCTGAATCCACCGTCCAAATAATGATGCAAAGCTAATTCCATCAGATACCTTGGTTCAATAAAAGGCTAGCATTACTGCCCCTTTTTATTCAGCTGCATATTATTCTTTATATACAAGGTTATAACGTACACTTAAATGGGATGTACAGTTCAAAGATTTCTTGTATGCTGGACAGGCTTTTCCCTCTCAAATGATCTGATTCAGCTCTCTGGATATAAAATCCCTAAGTAATTATACATTTGGATTTAGTTTTAGATTTGCAACTCTTCAAAAGAATATTGTAGAAAGCTGAGGTAAGTCCTTGTCCATGACATCTGTGCATAAAGATTTGCTCAGATTCACTTGGTTATCTAAGTATGTGCTTTTTACATGCCATTAAAACATGATGAAAGGGTATGCTGGGGACTCTATATTTTAATTTGATTTGATCAGTTGTTAACTTTTATTTCTTCTGAGTTGGACATTCTAATAGCAAGGATAACCTCATTTGGAGTATTACAGAGACCTCTGTTATTATTATTACTAAATTCCACCATATAGAAGGCATAGATTTTATTTTATTAATTATTTTATTTTTTATTATTTTATATTTTATTTTCTTTTATTGTCATAAAATTACATTCACATGCTAGCCTTTGCTGCCTAACCATGCAGCTGTAATGCTATCATCTCTGTCCTTACCCTTCTTCCAGCTGCCCTATGTTTTGGGATTTTTTTAAAATTTCATTTTGCTACCTCATGTCTAAAGTGGATTGTCAGCTCTTCTAGGAAGAACAGAGAGAATTCTGCATGGTTTTGGTACTATTAAAAAAAAACAACCCAAACAACGACTAGACTCTGATCCCACTCGTAAAAACCCCTGTACGCCCCCTGCCCTATATTGAAAGCATGTTTTATAAATCATCTGAAGAAACTGCAGAAAGAAGGAAGTGAAGAATATGGTCACCAGCAGATGTGCTCGATGTATGACCAGCATATCAGCATCCCTTGTCACCTGATATGTACGTACCTGGGAGAGGAACTGTTTGATCCTTTAAGCAGGTTGCCAGGACAATCTGTCTGTGTTTTGATCCTTATTTAAAAGAGTGAGGAAAGAGAATGACATATGTCAGTAACTGAATTGCTCTTACAAATTTCACTTAACCTGCAGGCTATGGGGAAGGCCCTCCAGCTCTGTGCTGTTGCTGAAGACTATATGTGGATATTGGAATATGTTGCTTAATGCACTGCAGACAAAAGTTTGTATACTGTAGTAATAACTGTTCTGTCGAAATCTCTATATGGCACAGTATTCTGCAGTATAAATCATCATACATTCCAGAATGAGCAGCAAAGGAGGAGCTGGGTAGGTACCTACTGCTTATCATCTCCTCCTGTGCAAGAAAAGATCGCCCACCAGATGAAGCTGATGACAGTGCCGTAAGAACAAACAAAAGGATGTGGTTTGCTTGTTTTCAGCAATGGCTTATGCAGAAATGACAGCAGCTGAAAAATACTATTTCAGTAGTTAAAAACGTGGAGATCCTGTCACTGTCTGGGACCCAGCAGATTGTAGGTCCAGGCTCAGGAGGAGTAGGATGTATCCCACAGCAGTTTCTCCTTCCTCTTCTCCATCTTCTTCACTGGTTACACACATGACCAAGTCCCTGATTAGTCGCATCGACCCAATCGAATCATTTCATGCCAACTGTATGTTGGTGTCATGTTTGACAGAAACTCCAACTGATTCCTTTTTTCCTAAGGTATGTGAAGTACAAAAAGCCGCAAGGTGTAACTGGGTGGCAGGTGTCCACAGATCCACACAGAAGAGCAAGGGCTCTTATGTTGTCTGTTTGCCAAAGTAGGAATCTGCTAAATAAATTCTTCTCCCTCACTGTGGCATTTCTGACTTGTTTCCATATTGGCAAACTGTCTTCATTGTCTGGCTCAGAGAAGCAGCTTCCCCCAGTGTTTATGTTCTATCTGAGATACTTAACCCATTGCATGGTAAATTTTAGAGAGCGTCCAGATCTTGGATTCCTTTACATCAGATTCACTTTAATATAGCTCACTGGCCTTAGCTGCAACCACTAAAAAGGCTTTGGGGATACATGTTTCTAATTTTCCTGTCTTGACTTTTTCCTGTGTCTCCTCACACCTAGTATTTTATGTGGTTGCACCACTGCAGCTGGTTACCTTGAATTCCAGGCTGTTACTGATTGTACGAAATCAGCGTGCTGGCCACTAAGGCCGAGGTTTTAAAGCACAGACTGAATACATCGTCTTATAGCTGGACTTTCATTTTGTGAAACTTCAGTGAAATAATAATAAATAATTATCTCTGTCTACTTCAAAGACACCGTAAGGATTCGGTGACAATAGTAATTGTCAACCTACTACATTTTTGCACCATTAAAAAGAACTGTATCTTGACAGAGAGTGGTATGATTAAACTTACCAGCAAGCATGAAGGCAAAAAGAACAGCTAATTAGGACTGACATAAAAACCCCAATAACATGCGCTGTTCAGAAACGTCCAAAGCACTTAAGTCCACAAGTGACAAGTGTTGGTTTTACCCAACTCAGGTGAGGAAAAGTGGAGAAACAGAGAGATATGATAAACAGGATCATCAGGTACTCAGTCATTTGTGTTGTGTCATCTCTGTCTTTCTCCTTTAAACGAACTTTTGACAAAGGGCCTTTACAAGCAATGTGTAGTTGCACATAACATAATCTTCTAATTAAATATACTACAAGGAAAGATGATTTAATTTTTGCACTTTGAGGACACTTTACTGCATCTAATAAAAACATGACCTCAGTGGTAATGTTACAGACATTTTCTGTTTTCCCTTTGGCAGATCCCTCGGTTACAGGAGTAATCATCTGTCTAGAAGTGTGGCTATTAACTGAAATACATCAAGACTTCTGCTTGTGTGTATAACAGTCGATGTTGTAGCAGAAGCAGTGAAGCCCTTCTAGTGATTCTGAAAATAGACTGTGATTTGAACTTGTCCTAATATTTCATTGTGGACTTGAGAGACTGATGATGACCGATCAGTAGTTACTCAGGTAGTGGAGGCTGCTGCTGACCAGCATCCTAAACTGAAGGTAGTAAAGTCACCAGAAGTTGTCAATATCTTCAGGATAATATCTGAAAAAAATCATCTTGGCCTCTGTAGTCAGGTGATGTATTTTAGAATGTCCAGAAAAATGCCTAAGAGCAGCTGTGTGTCGGGTGATAAAAGCCTTGCCGTGCTGAATCTCTGACCTTCTTTTGAAATCTTTAGTGAGCCCGTGGGCTTGAAGACCAAGAGGAAGTTATTTGAATCTATGAATAAACAGCAGACCCAGTTTTTGGAATTAATATTTCTTAGGGATAATCTCATTTATACACACCAGGCACTACATTACATGAAAGGTAATTCAGAAGGGGAGATGTTAGAGGGGCTACAGCAACCTCAGTTTCTGTAACTACTGCAACCTCAGAGCCAGCTCATCCAAAATTAAAACTGTCTGGTTGTCAACTTTATCATTTCACCCAAAGGAAAACTGACAGATTCTAGATAATCTACTCTCTAAGTCCTCCTTTCGAGAGCACTCTCCCACTGGAGCCCGATGCGTGTTTTTTCGCAATTGCAGGTGAACCAAAACTGGGGACACAGAGCAGTCTTCATTATCTCTTCTCACCGAGTATCTCATTAAGTTCTAACAGCCTGGGTCTCCCACGGCTGATGCTCAATGATAACATTTCTTTTATAATGTTAGATTTTAAAAAAAACAACCACCTTTGCATAACCTTACTGAGATTACTTGATCTAGTGGGCTATCTATAGAGTGTTTTTTACTTTCAGTCTGTCTACCATGATAAAAATGAGCCTCCGTGTCATACAGATTCAGCTTCTTTCATTTTAATCAGATGCCCATCAAATGCAGGCAAGGCATAACAAATATTCATGACAAAAAGGCAATAATCTAAGACTTTGAATTACTTTAGCAATTCCAAATGCTCTCTGGAAAACATGGGTGCAACTGGAATCATAATCGAGGCCTGATTCATCACATTGGCATTACTGACAGGGAAAAATGCTCTAGAAAATAGCTTTCAAGGATATGAGTGTGAATGTGTGCCTCTGTGTGTGTGTGCTGAGCATGGGGAATTATTAATCTCTTGTAAAAAGCCTTCTGATTCCTTTAAGGAAAAGCCGACATATAGCAAATTACATGCTAACCTAGGCAAAAAAGTGGAAAACAGACATTAGACTATTGGACAAATTCCTATTACGTTGTTGGCCTTGCAATGCAGGATGTAATTTCCACACTACATTTTCCTAAATCAAGATTTTCAAGATCAGTAATATTTTGTGATGTGAATAAACTTTTACTAAGGAAGACAAAGGGTATCAACTGTGAGACTAGTGACTGTGCCACCTGTGACCCTTCCTGTCTTTCTCATTGCAGTCTAGATATTAATGCTGTACTTTAAATATATGAGACTGCTTAAATCACATTGAGCCCTCCTCAGGGGAATGCTAAACAAACAGAGAACCTGTTAACATAACATTTATCAGCACACACACTGGCAGAAACAGTCTCAGAGATTTTGAATAAATCACAGAGCTGTTTCCATCTCCTCATTTTTATTTTTTTCAGACGACATATACGGACAGATGACTGTCTTAAGTAATTGGTGGTAAAAATTTTATATGGCAGGTTAATAACAGGACTTACATGTTCCAGTAAAACTCCACAATGTGATCAATTTGGCACTCATTAGTTATAAATATTTTATAGTATTTGTATTTAGCCACTGTGTAAGACAATAGTGGCTAAGCTGTGCCTGTTCCAGGCAAAGCTGAAGGAGTTTGGAGCTATTCCATCATCCAATATTATAGTAATTTCCATCTTTTGAATCTGTCTCAAATGGAATAAAACTGTCCAGTCATGCTGTGCAACAATATTTTCTCAAATGTGTATCAACTCTTTTGGAGACCTGTTAATTTATATTCTACATATTAAAGTGCTTTTCCAGAGGGAGGAAGTTGGAAAGGGCTGGAGGGGAAGGAAAAGAATCTTGTCCAAATATTTCACAATTCACTCAAACTCTAGTTAAGTGCTGAGTCCCTGTCAGCTTTCATGACTATATTTCAGCCCTTGTTTCAAAACATACGCTGTTCCAGTCTCCACCGAAGTCCCTACTGGTTGGTACCTCTTACTCCACCTTTGATCAAGTTGCACATGGTCACTCCAAGCTGTCAGGCAGCCTTCACTTCCCCTAAGAACACATGCAGATCAGGCCTGGTGGGGCTGCTGCAATACAGAAATCACAAGTTTTGGGTTGGGTTTTCTTTGCACAGTACGGTATACTAATTTAAATCCCTCTACCAATATAACTTTGCTCTTTGGAAGAGAGCCACAGTTCTAAGTCTCCATTTCTGCCTCTGGGAATAAAGGCTATACAATTTCTAAAAAAATACTCTTAAGGATTGATGTAAGAAAAACCAATGCATAACCAACCATACGTATTTTTGAACGTCCTTTAAATGTTGCTAGCACAACAGTCCAAACCATCGTAATGATTTATGTGTTGCTCAAAACTTGAAGGCAGTCAAGAGTCATGGCAATCCACAGTGGTGTCCTAGAAATCTGTGAAGCTCTAAGGAAGGAGTAGCTATCTTGTGGTGTCTTCTGAGCCTATTTTTCCAACCCTACCTAGAGTTCAGAGCAGTATGGAAACACTTCTACCTTCCTGAAATCAGGCAGCTGTAGATCAAACACTTTATATACCTCAGAGCATTACGGGGAATTGCTGGTAGGTCACTGATATGCAAAGCTAACCTTTAATTGTCTTCAAATGTTTTAGGACCGTTTAAATTGCAATTCTACAGGGAAAGGAAGATGGAAGTGTGAAATAAAGAGTCTATGGGCCTGATTCATGAAAAAGTTACAGACCATTTACATAGGAAAGGAATGCATGAAAATCCTTTACAGTGTGCCTATGTGATTTATTAAATTCCTTTTCCCTGTGTAATCGCTTAACTGCACTTGAAAGGTGTGGATTCCAGAGATGAGAGAAAAAGGCTGAAGAAAATGAGATAGAGCATTGTAGCTTGCTTAAGGTTTGTACCCAGCAGACAGACAAAAAAGTAACTGTGGTGAACACAGAAAACATTTTTGAGGTTCAGGAGCCTGTCTTCAAGGTGCTCATTGATGATGAGCTCATGAGTGCTGAAAGTTCTCCTGTGCTGGAACAGGAAGTACTACTATACTGGAACGTGAAAAATGTTGCTGTGTTAGGGGATTTTTGTTTTGTTGGTGGTGTTTTTATAGTAACCTCAGTATATTAAAAACCTGGGGGTAGCACAGCTGTAATGTTGAACTCCATAGTCAAAGGAAGATCCAGCAAAGCTAAACACGCAGTATGACTGAAAATATTCTCTCCTACTTACTGTTCTTTCTTCAGCATCTTTTCTTTGTCTGCCATTAAAGCACTTATGTCAGACAGTTTCACCAAGGGGTAGAGATTTCCCTTTTTGCTGCCCTAGTAGCAATGGCCTGTGGAGGGCTAATAATCGCTTGCTTATTTTGCTCTGCCTCTCCATTCAGTCTGGAACGGTGTTATCTGTGGCCCCCAGAAATGCTTGCTGACTGTGCCTTACAGGTCCGTGTTCAGGATCAGAGACCAGCATTGGTCAGGAAGGGCTGGTTTTTTGATGTGGAGTGAACTTCCTGCCAGTCGCTTCTAAGTGTAGCTTACAGTAAACAAAAACATATAATGAGAAGACTGAAGAGTGGAACCAGGAATATATTCTGAATATGCAAAGTGGGATCCTGCAGTTAGTTATGGTTCACTAAGGTTTAAAGTGGGAATTTCTTTACTCACATTACAGACAAAATTGTTTAATATCACATTAGATAAAACTTTGTCCCTATTCAAGGCAGGTTCTGAGCAGACAAGCCATTGAAGAACAGGGTTGGAGAAACGGCATCAGACCTTATCAAAATGTACGTGAGACTAGACTTTCTTTTAACTATCCGTAAGTGAAAACTTGAATGGCTAAGGAAAATAGAGACAGATGGCTAAAGAAATGTAAGAGAGACGGGAAAAGGGAGAATTAGAAAAAGTTATTTGATAAATAGATAACAAAGAGAAGGGAATCTGGAAGGTTTCTTTATTTGAAAAGGAAGGAAAACAGGAAGTTTTTTGTAGGAAAACAGGAAGTCACTAGAGGAGAGAGAAAAAGAACGCAAAAATCTCCCAGCATCTCTTACATCTACAGTCATTTGTTCTAGTCATAGAGTTCATTGCTGAATGTTAAAATATATGAGCTGGCAAGGCAAGATATTCAGCCAATATGGAGAAGAACAGAGAACCTGCATCAATCTATATTACCATGGGCTGTGCTAGAGTCCAAATGAAGAGGATAAGCTGAATGAACTCTGTGTGGCCTGGAGGGTATATAGGACACGCAGGACGATCCAATCGGGACATGTCCTGGGTGATGTTGGAGAGACTGAACAAGTATGTATGAAAAACATGAGAGTGAGCTGAGGTATGTGGGTTGAGCTGGCATGGAGGTAGAATGAATTTCTGCACATACCAAACAAACGGTTTGGTTGTATGTATGATTTAGAAGATAAAAAAGGAGCTTTTTTTGCTGTTGTTTCGCTTAGCAACAGCAACAAAAACGAGTACTCATCTGGGACTGTCAATTGCTCAGCTCATTAAAATATTAAGAAAGAACACATCTTAGCAGAGCTCTGAGCCTGCAGAGCTGCCAAAATCAGCCTCCCAGTAGCCAGGGAAGGAGTGCTGAGAGTTTTTTCTCCCTTTTCCCTTTTACCCCCTCTTGTCATCAGTTTTGAAGCAGACTGCTTCCTACCATTAGTTTTCACTATCTACTTTTCTTGTGTCTCAAATAAAGAGGCCTGGGGCACCATGTTCCAAGGCTTCTTCAGCAAATAATACAGATTAATGTCCATCCCAGAAGACATGTTGTAACAGGTTTCTTTTCCTCAGGTCCTCATGTAGTCAAAGCAATGCAAAGGTTCCCCTGCCTGCCATGACAGCCAGATTTATGTAAGAGGAATAATAGAACCAACTGAAAACATAACTGAAGGGTCTGAAAATATTGTAGCTTGTTTGATTTTCTGGATGCCAGAATACATTGCTTAATATAGCAATATGAGTAATTTCAAGACATTTTGACTGACTTTATGAAATTCGGTGGTTGTTGCTATGGTGGCTTGACCCCGGCCAGCAGCCAAGCACCCACACAGCTGCTCACTTATTTCTCTCCTCTACCTGGTGGGATAGGGGAGAGAATACAAAGAAGAAAAGTGAGAAAACCCATGGGTCAAGTTTAATAGGTGAAGAAAAAAGATGTGATGTCAAGCGATGCAAAGGCAATGACTCACCACCTCCCAGAAGCAGCCCAATGCCCAGCCAATCTCCTGTCAGACGCCACCTTGGAAGAAAATCTCCGCTTCTTTGCCTTCTACCTCCGTTTTTATTGCTGAGCGTGGTGCCGTATGGTATGGACCATCCCTTTGGCCACTTCAGGTCCGCTGTCCTGGCTGTGTCCCCTCCCAACTTCTTGCCCAGCCCTAGCCTACCCGCTGCGGGCACAGAGTGGGAAAAAGAGTGCAGTGCAACACTGTTCAGCAGTAGCCAAAACACTGGCATGTTATCAACACTGTTTTAGCCACAAATCCAAAAAAGCAGCACCATATGGACTGCTGTAGGGAAAGTAACTCCCAGTTAATCCCAGACAGACCCAGTACGGTTGCTGTAGTGGACCTATTCGCTCATAAATTCTGAATATAACTGGTACCACAGGAAAAGAGAACAGAACGAAAGAGTGAAAATACTGATTTTAAAATGTGGCTGTTTTCATTTCACAATATAGTGCATTCTCTCATGTATAACTCTAATTTCCTGCCCTCTATGTATAAGGTGAGGAACAGTAGTGGTTTTGACAAGGTAAAAGACTAGTCTTCTGCATTTTCCTTATTTCTTTTGTTGCTCCCTTTTAATTTATTTACCATGGCTCCTTCTTTTCCTTTTCCTCCAGCCTCAATTTTCTATTTCTCCCCAGTACATTCCCATCTTCAAGTTAGCCAGACCCAGTAAACCAGTAGGTATCACCACTGCCCTCCTCCAGCTTTGGAGCCCGTGCGTTCCCTTCTGTCCACCTCGTGTGCAGCAGCTGAATGCTCCATTGCTTTGGAGAGCCAGGATTTCTCTAAAATGGTCTGCTCAGCTTCTAGGCCAAGAAATATACGCTTTCAGTATCCTAAAACCAGTATCATAAAATACTTTACAGTATCCTAAAAGCAATACGAGGCGTAGCCTCTTAGGAGATATTACTGATGTCTTAGACCCTTCATTTTCTGTGCTGTTGTCTAACGTCTTTTAAAAGTTTATTTACAGAGGTACCCTCCTGATTCTCCATGTTGCTGATGTCAAGCAGCTCTACCAGAAGCCTTTGAGAAGGACAACAGAAAACGACGTGTGGCAACTAGAGCAGATAGGGGAAATGAACTATGTTTAATCCGTCGTTCTAAGAAGGGCAGCATCCTTGCTCCCTCAGCTGTGGCCAACACGATCTGAGAGAACAGTTCCTGCCACAGCTGTTAGGACAGCTGCGTTGTAACGCTGAGCCAGAAAGTACAGCAAAGAGACATGCTCATACAGAGGTGGCACCTTGAGGTGGTTGTCTTGTTTTCAACCCTTTTGATCATCAGAGTTAGGTGCAATGGCCCATGGCTGATAAACGCCAACACAGGAGTCACAGCAATATAATCTGTTGCAGGCTCAGTCTAGGCCCTGCCTTCGTACTGTTTGTTGGGGTGCTGGGCGCTCTCAGATTTCAGCGGGGAATTCGGTCTGAAGCTGGGAGCTAACACAGGTAGGGTAAGGTCTCTGGTGCCTGCACTTCTTGGAGCTGTACTTCTCCAGCAGGAAGGGAACCCTTGAAATAAACACCTGTGATGAGATCCTGCAGTGCTCTGCCTGCCAGTGCTGCTTTAAATACCGTTCATCAGGCCAGACAGCCACCTGACGCCTGCACTGGACTTTCTGTGACCGCTAAGACAATCTGCCGTTGTTTGTGTAGCTTCTAAGTCCTGTCTTTCCTCCTGGGTAGCATCCCCTTCCAAAGCGGCGTGGTCCTAAGTGCACTGGTGTGCGTCTAGATCCAGCCCTGGGCCTTCTGTGCAGTGTCACAATAAAAGCATCTCCTGCAGCCTGTTTCTTTCAAATGCTTCTCAAGTGCCAAGTCAGAAAATGTTAGGGTTTTTGTGGAAAGAAAACAGCTGTTTATTTTATTTTATTTGAATGATGGTGTGGATTTTAATTCAGCAAAGACATAAAGTATGTTGGTAAATTGTGAGTGTGTGTAGGTGGGTGTGTTAGTGGGTGTAGGGAGCATATGGAAGAAACTTCGGCACGAGAAAGCAACCAACAGAAGGGTTTTAAGGCGTATAAGACAAAGCAGACTTCTTCTCTTAGTGCATTTTCACTCTCCTTTTGGCAATGGTTCACGCTACAACCTTTTTCTCCTGCCCTCCTAGTTGTTAAATTATACTCAGATCTCTCTAGATTTGCTTTGAATGTAATTCTTGAGTTTGTAGTTCTAGGACTGGAAAGGTAACAGCTTTCTGTTACCCGTTACACAAAATTAACAAAAAACTTAGTTTGCAATGCAGAAAACTGTACGGTAAGGTGTTGTGTGTGTTCACTGTGCGTACACTTCATGCGTTAACCAGGAATCCCAGTCGCGAATCACTAATCGTAGCCCTAGTGCCCCACTTTTGCACAACAGCAGGGCGAGAGCAGAATTCCAAGCTCGTAAGGCCCCCGCCAAGAGGTCCGCTGAGGCCGCCAAGTTCATGTGTCCCAGCCGCGCCTGGGGGCTCAGTCCCGCCTTCGGGGCTCGCGCCTCCAGCCCCGGGCCCCACCTTGCCCCGGCCCGCCCGGCCCGGGGGCGCGGGGCCCTGCCGCTGCCGGTGGCGGGGCCGGGGCCGGTGGCGGGGCCGGGGCCGGTGGCGGTGGCGGGGCCTGTGGCAGTGGTGGGGCCGGGGCCGGGGCCGGTGGCGGGGCCTGTGGCGGTGGCGGGGCCGGGGCCGGTGGCGGGGCCGGTGGCGGGGCCTGTGGCGGTGGCGGGGCCTGTGGCGCTGGCGGTGCCGTTGCGCGGCGGGAGCGTGCGGGGGCAGCATTGCCCGCGGAATGGCGGCGCCGGCCGGGGCGGGGGGCGGTGGGAGGAGGAAGGGGGAGGGAGGGGGAAGAGGTGGGAGGGGAAAAAAAAAATCATAAAAAAATTTCCCCCTTTCTGTGCCTCCTCGGGCTCGGCTGAGGCTCTCTTTGCGGCGTAGTCGGGAGCGGCTTTATCGCGGCTCTTTCGGGAGAGGTATTTAAAAAAAAGATAAAAAAAAATCAGGTCAGCGCCAGCACCTAGTGCTCACTGTAGCGCCAGTGACACCTCTGCCTGGGAACCATTCAAAAGGCTTTCAGCAGGATTTCTAACTCGTTATGTGCTTAACCTGAAACATATTCATCAAAAACGTGGGACCTTACGTTGAATAACAGATCCAGAGTATTGAGTGCTCGGTGCTCTGAAAACGGGCCAGATACTCAGAAGAATAGAATAGAATAGAATAGAATAGAATAGAATAGAATAGAATAGAATAGAATAGAATAGAATAGAATAGAATAGAATAGAATAGAATAGAAATTCCAGCTGGAAGGGACCTACAATCTAATCTAGTCCAACTGCCTGACCACTTCAGGGCTGACCAAAAATTAAAGCATGTTATTAAGGGCATTTTCCAAATGCCTCCTAAACACTGACAGGCTTGGGGCATCAACTATGTCTCTAAGAAGGCCGTGCCAGTGTTTGACTACTGAAGAGATCAGTTCCTCTTTGAGCAACTATGCAAAGGCTCAGATTTTTTTGACAGGCTTTGCTCTGCAACATCCAGCCGAAGCAGGGTGGCACTCTTTGTGCAGCGCCTTTAAAAGCGTACATCTCAGGAGTAAAAGAGACGAGGAATAATGGGGATTATCCTAACGCCTTTTGCAGTAGATACACTTTACAGTTTATTTATAAGGTCTGCTCTGGTAAATTTTGGAAATCTTGGTTAATGCTACCATAAACCATTACCTTCCCAAGAAACATTTTGTCAAAGGTGCTTCCGTGCCTTGGGAGCATAAATTCTACTCAAAGCCAAAATGAGAATTATGTTCCCAGTCACAGAGGCGCTTTTGAAAAATGTACATGGAGCGCTTGGGCTCGGTGCAGGCAACAGATCGTATTTCACTACCAAGTCTCATTTTTGAGATGCAAGTAAAACCCAAGTAAAAGCATGGAAGGCTTGCTCACCTTGCTTCGGATCTGTGACAGTATCAGGTGTTTACAGTTTGTATTTCTAGGTACACCTGATGCCAAGGGGGCTAGCTGTAATGGTCAGCTTTTTTTTCCAGGTGCCAGCTCACTTATGCTTATGGTCCTCATCCTAACTTGGATTTTTAACGTCCTTAGATGGGGCTCCAGAAGAAGAGTTAACGTGGGGCTTTCCTTTTACTGACCGTACACTGGACAGCACCAGTCAGTATCAGGGAGAGAGGGCAGAAAAGAAAATCAAAAAGGAGGAATAGGAACAGAAAGAGGGGGGAAGAAAGATAGAAAGGGGAGAAAAGAGAAACATGGTGGTAACGAAGGAAGAGTCGTCCCAAGAGCGAAGGCATGCAACGTCTGACGACAAAAGAGAAAAAACAATTTTGTCAATCCTCCTGCCCTGTTTACAGTTCTTAACCCCCCAAGTTCTGTAGAGAAGTAATTTTTTTTTTACATCTCAGTAAAAACACCGTTTTCTACTTCTGAGGACACAGAGAAAACTATGAAAATGTAAGAGTAGCCCCCAAAGTCTAAGTATGCCTATGCCATGTGCTGCTGTGTAGTGCAAAGACGACGAATTCCAACAGAGTCTGGCCAGTTACCCTGCAGCTGTACAGGAGACACAAGCCTGTGCTATGCTCCAGGCGCCTGGGCCAACCTGTACCTGCAACAGCATCCCCACACCATCCTGAAGTCCGCTAGGTAGACCAGAAAGCAAGTGAAATCCTCTCACAGTGTTGTATCTTAAAAGGTCTCTGTAATTCACAGCTGACTCAGGACTCAAAAATTATCTACCTCATCAACTAAGGACCTAAAGAGCATTGGGCATGTTCTCCTCTCTGATGACATATAGCCATATACCATTTGCAGGATACCTCACTGTTGACCTGTCACTGCTTACAAGGGAATCTTCACAACAACCTAATCTGACCCATTACTGCCGTCCTCATTTTACAGGAGGGAAGAGGCCATAAATACACAGCTTACTTACAACCACTGCAAAGTTCAACGCCAGTGTCACAAGCTAAAAGTTCTTGTCTCTGAGGACTGTGCTCACACATACCTGAACTCCATGTGCACCAGAGAGAGGTTCTTTGTTTCTTTGAAATAAGGTGTCTGAAAGTATCATAGAAGAAAAAAAAATCTTTTAAATAGAATTTGGCATTCTAGCCAAACATTTTAAGAGATGCAAATTGCAACAAGTTCTGCAACAGAAAGGTTTCCATGGTCCAACGCTTTCTGGTAATTTCAGAAAAAAAAAAAGAGAATCTGAATAGAATATCTGACCTTTTCAATATGAAAATAAAGACTTTGACCTGATTCCTTCTTTTTCGGGGAAAAAAAACACAGCCAAGACCAAAAGAAGTCCCATTTAAAGTCTTTTGTTTGCATTCAAATAGGAAATAAATACAAATTTGAAACCTTGATAGTGTTGTAAAGTGGAATTGAAGGCCTTTGGCCAGCTCTTTTTATCTCTTGAAATCACTTTGTGACAGATATCAAGAAGTTTGGCCACCCCTGATACATGTTAGAGTGTGCACTCAGCATTTGAAATACAGAATATGAAATTGCTCACAGCACATTAAGAATGCTCAGCAATGTGCAATTTTAGGGTCACACTTTACGCTGTAAGACACATTTTGCTGTTAGCAATCTTTTTTCTCTCACTAAGCACACATTATTTGAGTTTTCTAGTTGAGCATACACCTAAACGAATTTTTACTTTTTTTAAAGAGGGCCACAAATTATCATCAAAAACCGGGGTCTCAAATCAGCTGTTAGTTGAAGACTATCTGCTTCTTCTGAAAGTCCTATATAATCCTTACATCAATATCCTTTATAGCAAAGCATGAATTCAGAGGATAGAAAACCACAAGCCCAATTAAAAAGGCATTATATACAAATTGCACATTGAAGGTAGTGTGATTTTTTAAAACAAAATTCTGTCCTCTTGCGAGGTTTTTTGTGTGACCTTTCTTCAGTTCCTTAGTTTATTTTCTTTTTCAAAGACTTTCAACGACGACTGCTTTTCATCCATTTTTCCCAATAAAAAATAATGCTAGCTGCCTCCGCTTTTCCACACCCTCTCTTTTGCTTCCTCTACAGGCGGTTGATCGACCAGTCCTTTAAAAGGGGGAAAAAACAGCTTTGGGGAGCGCCTGTCAAATAAGAAAGTTGCACAGTGATGTGACTCTATGTGTGTGTGTGTGAGAGAGAGAGAAATCAAATAAAATCCAGAGCTGAAAAAATAACTCACTGTATGTAGCATAGAAGAAAAATCGTGATGAAGTCCTGAGCTAACTCACATAATGCTTTCAGGAATCAGAAAAATGACACTGTCAAAACACAACATTAGTTTTCAGAAGCCTCCAGGCAAAATTTTATTTATTTAAAGTTAGCTCCTATTTTAATAACAAAAAAGTGGCAGCATATTCTACATCAAAGAAAAAACTTTTCCTAATGTTTCCATTCCTCTTGTGAAGTACCAGAGCTGAAGTAGCGGAGCTGTCTTTCTCTAAATAATTACGTGAGTGGCAGGATCTCAACCTGAGAAAGCTTTTTGTCTGCACTGGGGACTGTAGCGTAAAGAGAATCACATTTGGCTTGCCTAATCTGAGCAGCAGTATGAGACAGTCTGAATTTCAGTATTTAAATAGTTAGTTTTAAACAAGATCCACGACAATCAAAGGCAAGTCCTGAATCAACATCTTGGTACACTGTGGTGCCTTGATGGAGGAGGAGTACAAATGAGAAGCACATTCATGGGCTATAGCTCTCCAGTCAAGACCCATTGGCCGCGGTCCTTGGGGCAGTGCCCAAGAGAAATGTCCCCTAATAGCACGAGGGCACGCAGTTGGTGGCTCCTCTTGCATATTACCCTCATTTCAGGCATCTTCACCTTCAGAAGCCAGATCAAAGCACACTGTTAGAGTCGCTGAAGCATTTACTATTTTATACTGTGTTGAAAGGATGAGATACATTTTGAAGTGCACTTCTGGATCTGTTTCCTGGAAAGTCTATTTATTCCTCTTTGTTCTTCATACGTTAATCTTTTATAATTACATCTAGAAATAGTGAGAAGGCAGTCCAGGGTCCATTCCTTCAAAGGCATCCTATAAATAAAGAATAACCCCTTTAGGTCCCTGGACCTGCTGTTTGCCTTTTAAGCTTGGCTTCCCCACCAGTTCCTAATAATACCATTCCTTTGGCACTGACTTCTCGTCTGTGTTTCCTTTCTATTATTTCATACCATTTAACACCTCCTGCTTTGAACCTTAACAGATCCAGCTCCGGAGCTGTGCAAATTTGGTTCAGTTACAAAAGGCTCTACATTTGCATGTATCTGGGTCTTGCTGCAGAACGGTTGGGTCTGTGTGGGAGTAGGACTGAACTTTGTTGAAACGAGATAACTCTTCCATCTGAGAAATATATTTCTTCCTTCTGGACCCCTCTTCTTCTATAAGCAGCAAAATAAACTACTGTCAAGGCAGTGACCAACAAAACCGTGGGAATCAGCAAAGGTGAAGCAATGCTTGCACGACCTTGCACCCCTGATGCAACGTCACACCTACCCCAGAGAAACAATGTCCTTCTTGTGAAGTGGGGGTATGGCAATAAGACGATGTACCAAGGATGTTATGGTTATTGAGAATATAGTCTGCTGCCCGACAGAGCCCAGAAGAGGGATGTTTCCCTTCTCTCATGGTAAAATCTGAAGTGGAACAAGTCTTCTCATGAGTAACAAAGTAATGCCGCCAGCTGCCTGCTGATGTGGTCTCTCTGCGGTAACTGTGCTTCTGCCAAAGCAAATACCCCTACCTGGGGACTGCGGAGAGCGGAGGAGCTCTTCTCCCAGCAGCGTAACCGCAGAGACCTGTCTCCACCCACACCGCCAGCATGTGTGTGGCTGTCCCAAGCAAATTTAACACAATGGACTTGTAAAGCACTTTGGGATTGTTGGGGATGAATCATCCCGCAAAACGTATCATTAATGTTACTAGATGCATTATAGACTTCTCCTGTGATCTGAGACTGCTGCAGGCAGCGTGCTGGGAGAAAAGCTCTCCAGATTGTGCTCATGCAAATCGATATCTGTGATCACATTCATTATGGTTCCCACTACAACATTACTTTCACACTCTTGTGTGCTGCTCGCTCAGTCTAAACTTCTTGTTGTTGCAGGTTGTATGACTACAACATAGCGACTCTTTGCCAACACCTTTATAAGGGTGAGAAAACATTATTTCAAAGATAGAAATATGGAAACAGAGGCACAGAAAAACTAATGGATATGCTTAAACTTACCCAGGAAAGGGGCGATGTGATCCTAACATATGTCTCCTGACTCTGGAGTCCCCTAACAGGTTACCGGGTTGAGGCAGCTGTCAATTTGATCAGGGCGTTTAGTTCAGTTTATCTTTTTGTTCTGAAACATTATTTTCTTCTGAACTGGAAATCTGCATAATTTAGAGAAGAGCAGGAATTTCTGAAAGCTGGGGAGGATAAAAGTGAAATCTGACCTATTTTGAGCACATCCTGTTTTTACTGTGGACAGAAAGTCTTGTCAACTGGGTTAAATTATGCAAACTGTATTTCAAAACGATTTAGGATTAAATGACACAATCACAAAACAGCAATATAATAGGAAATGGAGGATGAGCACGCGTATCCAAGAAATGGTTTTCAAACATTGCAAATGAAATGGAGAGTCAAGGCAATGACAAGGCGACTGCTGCCAGTGACACATCCTGTGAGAAGATCCTCAGAACAACCTGACTATTTGGGAATATAGGGAAAAAGCAGACAGTGCTCTAAAATATGAGAGAAGCAGGAAACCACAGGCAAAACCTCGCCGTGAACTAATCCAACAGAAGTAAAAGCCAAGAAATTGTGAGCAGTGAGTCATCAGTAAAAGGGCACTTGCATATAACATACGGGTTCAGTTCACAGGTACCCAGTCTGTTTTTTAAAATTAAAATTTAAAATACGTCAAAAATATTCAGCGTTCAGATGAAAGTTGAAAAAAAAGCTTTCAAGATCTCAAGTCTGTATTTTGAATGTTTGGCTAATACATCAACACAGGCTGGCTGGCTTGCCAAAAATATTAAAATACAACTAAAGAGATCATAAATTAGTAAATTGTCAAGTATTCTTAATATGTATTCCCAATGCCAGACATTTGCAATACTAAAAGCAGGTTACTTAAATAATAAGTGCCAGTTAGCACTCAGAAAGCTCAGGACAGTTTTACTTTAACAGACAGAATAAACTAGGTTTGCTTCAGCAAACCCATCCTGAAAGAAGTAACGAAGATTTAACTTGGACACATGAAGAGTTTCTGTATTTTACGATTTCAGTGTTCATTTAGAGAACTATTATACCATGCAGTACAAACCTTTTATTAAATCAATGCATTCATTTATTTGAAATAAAAGTTTTATTCAATCACTGTATTTGGATAGACTGGACTACTGCACATAGGCAGGAGATAATGGACGGAACGGGGTGTCCTTGAAGGAGAAGAGCTGCTTCAGATCACCTCTTTAATACTCAGGAGACATCCTGCCTCCAGTGCCCGTAAGACTTCTGAAGGCTAAGAGGAAAGATGCACCAATGCTATCTGGTGTAACAAATCAGCTCCTGAATCACCTAACTATAAAACTCACAGGGAAAAAAATTAAATAAGCTCTGCTTAAAATATCTCAATGTCATTTTAAAATCTATTTAGGAAGATCAGCTCGGGTGCCTTTATAGCAGCTTAGCCATGTGCACTGGAAAGGCTCACTGGTACTGTAGCCATCACCGGGTTTTGAAATGAGTAAAACACAAAGTTATTAAATCAGTTTTGGTCTTGCAGTCCCATTTGGTCAGTTCACTTTAAAATGCTTTCAAGCAATTAAAGAAATTGATATACAGAGATTTTCAAAAGAAGCAGGAGACAAAATTTCACTGACATAGAGATCTATAACAAGACATAGATTTCTCTTTGAAAGTAAAAAAAAGATGTCAGCCATATTCCAACCCTTGTCTCAGCAGAGAAAAGAAAAATGAAAGCCTTCATTTTTACAGACATTTTTAAAGGGTTTTAAAGGGTTACATTTTTAAAGACATTTTCCCATCTATTACATCGCCCTTCTGTGTTCATGCTAGAACCTGCATCAGCCAATGTTTCACGTTGTAATATACACACGAAACGTTTTCCTGCAGGCTTAGTAGAAATCAGAGAAACAGAAGAATTTGTGTGCATGTATATATAAAGTCCTCAAAAGCAGCATCGTAGGACAGTATATGAATTTATAGTCTCAGGATTAAAACCTGCTGGAATAAACACTCAGCAAAGCTGGTGGTGGAAAAAAAACCCCAAACCAACAAACCCTGCATCTATAGATCTTGCGTATTAGTTGCCTTTCCTTCTTTTCACAGGAACACATGTGTGCGTGCCCGTCTCCCCAGCTCCTGGCTTCAGCTAGTACTTCCAGTGCAAAGAAAGTGAAAAAGAGCTCTGTGAAACAACTTACTCACAGTAGGACCCAGTAATTACAATGAAAGTATGGCAGCGAAAGGCAGGCAAAATGGTGTTATTTCTTTCTATTATAAAACTCTTAGGTCTTTATACGGAGTGGCACTTTACTCACCTGCCTTGCATATCAATGCTGAACAAATTGCCTCGTTCATACTTAAAACACCGCAGACCCAGCTTATACTTCTAGTCACTCACACCAGTTAGAAGCTGTATGAAGCCTCTCAAGGAGAAAAAGTCAGCAAACTATTCTTTTTTAGCTATTCACAAAGTAAACCCATTGAAGTCCTGGTTGTCTCAGAAAAGGAAAAGGTTTGCTTTCTGTTGAGGGAAAAAAAACCGATCACACTGTTTTTCAGGCCAACGCGTTCTGTTACCATTTTTCAGTTCACATCTACCGGGGAAAAGAAGGACAGTTTGAATCACAAATCTTGCAGGAAAACTTGCAGGAGGAGCTGGGTTCTTTAGAAGTAAATATCCTGCCACCTTAAAATACGCATTACAGTACCAAAGCCAAGATCAACGTGTTTGGTTGTCTTTTTCAAACTCACTATGAAAAAAATGGCTGCTACAGGAGACATAGTCAAACCCATGCCATCTACTTGGTTTCCATACATGTCTATGAAAAATGAACTTTTGCCCTCATCTCTCTGAACGTACTGCCTGCTTCTCTTTTCCTATTTCAGTCCAGCTTGTGTCTGGTGGGCACTCCACACTGAAAGAAATAAAATACTGGTATTTCCAGGGAGAAGTAAGAAAACCATTTAGCCTTCTAAAAGAGCAGAATTCAAACAGAACAGACACATCCAGGTATTAACAAGTTATTTTCCGATTGTGGAAAAGAATAAGTATCAAATATGTTTAAGTCTAACCTAAAAATGATACTGAATGCTAATGAACTAATGCATTGTTAACAGATTTTTCCCTTTTTTCTCATGAAATCTAGTTTAATGATCCATGTATTTATACACTGATATATAAAAAGCTCTTTGCCTTCCCCTTTCTAAGAATATTTAAATAACTCTGAACAAAATAGTTCTTACTAAAAAGGATGGCAGCTCTGCTATATTGTTGTACTGGTGAGGAACAATGCTATTTTACAGTCTCTACTTTCAAGTAATTATCAGCATAATATTCTGGACACGCAAAGTGTCTAACAGAGGAAAACCTTCTTATCTTTAGCCACTGCTTCGTATCAGCTGCTGCCAAGCGCGTGTCTGGTAGCAGGTAAGAAAATGAAGCTGGAGTGCTGTGTCCACCTCTTGGTCACCTCAATGTAAACTTGCTGCTGCACAGTTGACTTTTGTGGGGTATCTCAGATATACGCTGCTGTAAGAGAAGGACAACTGGAGGGCTCGTTATGTAGCTCCAATGCTCACACACTAGAAGAGAAGAAGTGAGAACACATAGATGTAGAACATAGGCAAAGGTTTGGTACTCTATCTTGAAGGTTTAATTTTATAGCCTTTGTCTGAAAATAAGATTTCTCTACAATGCCTTACTGCCTCAAGCAAAGTCCAAAAGGCTGTCTTTCCTAAGTTGGTCTTAGATCATGTTATCAGTAAAATATCAGTTGCAATGAAATCGATAGGAGCCTCACCTATGTGTTTGAGCCTGTTTTAAAGAAAGTACTGGTAAAACTTGTGTTGATTTTCTGGAGAAGACTGAAGCCCTGGGGAATACTGGTAGCTCTTTAATAAGACCTGCCTTCCAGACGTAAAGCACGAGGATGCCCACTATTGCCTCAGAAATGGCAAATCCCAGTCTGGCCATCGTCTCCATTATTCACTTTGGTAAAATGTGCATCCCGAATACCCCTCTGAATAATTCTTCCCCAGTGCAACAAAAGGATTAAAATCTGGCCACAAATAGAGTCTTCATGAGTTGGCCTGCCGACAGTAAATTCAACATAGAATTGAAAGGAATCAGGTCTTTAAAACAGTACTGGAGCTAATGCTGATTTCACCTCCATCCAAAATAGCTGAAGTTATGATCAGTTGATTGTAACCAGGCCTAAATATATCAAACAAAAGAACTGATGTGATCAGAGCAACTGACATCTCCCAAGAGCCGCCTGCTCTTACCAGGATGTATCTAAAAATAAGTGAGAAAAAAGCACAATGTTTTGAAAAGAAACCTTTATCGTTCATACAAAGCCGATTCTGTCACGTACCATGAGGCATCATTAACAAGCTAAATGTGACTTTGCTTAAATCAAACACTACTCCTTAATGAATGTATCCAACACAGTTATGATCAATTCCTTTCTTTGTTCTTTCCTGGATGGAATGTGTGTTTTGATATCAGCTCATCTCTTCTAAACTGCTAGCTTAGCCAGCATGTGATATGAATAACTTCCTTGCCAGGTAAATCCACCACAGGTACTAAAATCAGAGCTGGGGTCTTCTTGCCCAAATATTTTCCCAGGTATTCTTGCAATCCTAAAATAGAAACAAAACAATTAATGAATCCTCTTTGTCTCATTTTCTATTTTGTCCTGTTTCTTAAAAATGATGTCTAAATACATTTTTGAAAATTATTGTGGAGTAGCGATTAACAAACAGAAGTGAGATACAACTCTTGAGTTTTCACTTTATATGGAAGGAAGAATCACCATCTCCCACCTCCTTGTCAACTAATTTGAGATTAACTTTACATGTTGCCTAAGGCCATAATTCAGCAAAATAGTTAAAAGCATGTTTCTCAGCCTTGAGTGAGTGAGTGTTCTGTTGATTGCAGGTATAGCAAGCTGAAAGTAAGCGCAGGTAGTAAAAATAACTAAAGGCCGGCTGAAATTCAGTTCTCTGCAATTTTTGATATTCGGATGATCAGCACGTAGTTGCCTCTGAGTGAAATTCTGCTCTCAAGTCCCACCGTGGTGCACCAGTCTGCTGAAAGTTAAAGTGGGTTAAAACCACTGTGAACAGGAATTCCCTTTGAAATCAATGGAAACACGCCGCATTGAAGATATAATGGAGCAGGTCCAGGGATGGCAACATATATGACTGCATATCTAGGATTATAGAGGTTCAAACTGATAAAAATATAGAATCTAGCTATAAAGAGCTGTAAAGGGTATGTGACAGAGGTTTGTAAATTTAAAGTCTATTATGGGAACAGAATTAGTAATGGAGAATTATAGATATGTCTGTATATATATATAATAATTACGAGAATTTGAGCGAACAGGAAAGAATGGAAAATTTAAACTCAGCATCATGACATTCCTGGTCGTGTTGCAGCCTCAGTGGACGTGCTAGAAATCCAGCCACACAGAACCCTTAAAGAAGACTTCTGAAAACCCTCCAAAGAGAGTTTCCTAATGGCAAGGTATGGCCTGCACGGGTTTTGGTTTCAGTAAGTTATGTCTGTCTGCAGCTTCTGCGATTATGGCAATTCTTTATAACACTAAGCAGTCTTGGCTAGGGAGGGTGTAAAGAGGGCAGAACTTGAAGACTGTCAGGGTTTTTTTCTTTTGGTGTCACTGCCTGTGAAACTGTGCAGAGGCAGTTCAGGCAAAGTGTTACCTCATGCAGGATAAAACAAGAATTTTGCAATTGTATTCACTGAAGCCAAAACTCTTCTCTCTTGTTACCTGGCAGGAGCAGCATAAATTAATGTAATACTGGCGATGCTACCTATGAAATATTGCAAAGACAGTACCCGTCTTCTGAAATTCTGCTGACTTCCTTTTGTATTAATGTGGTTGTCATTAAAGGTGAAAACAGACAAGGGTGAGCCAAAGATCAACAGTCACCTCAAAGGTCAAAGGACTTCTTCATGTTGTGTGTAAAAAGGGACTCAGTCTAAGTATTGCAGATATTCAGCAGTGACCAGATAATTAAGGGTCACCTAACATTTTCATTCTAAACTTTGACTTCAGAAAACTTCATAGCTATGCTGGCTCAGAAGGCGTTAAGTGGAAGTGGGTAAAGGCAAGACACCCCAAAAATCACCATTCCACCCTATTAAAATTACATTTCCTTTGTTCCTCAATTAAAATTGTAAAAATATAATTTTAGCCTTTAACTTTTTTTCACAGGCTTAAAAGCTGTGAAACAGTGCTGAAAGCTACCATAACAAAACTAGGTATTACTTTCAACGGGAGAATTTGAAAGTGAGGAAATATAACTTCTTTTTTTTTTTTTTTTTTTTCTTAAGTGGCCAAAATAGCCATAAATATTTACATTTGAACATGCCCTAGTGGACGTGGTAGCCAGCCAGCAAGAACCACCCTTCCAAAAGACCACCGGCTTTTCTATTGCAAGTGCAAACTGCTGCAGCGTGTATAATTGAAATGTGGATAAAAATCTGGAACATATGCCTCTATATGTTTTATTATACTTATAAATCAAATAGTTTGATATTAAAACATTCTACCTTAGACATGCATCTTTATACATCTAAATATTGTGGACAATACACAACTAGTAAGTCGGTGTCAGCCTGTGTAATCATAGCTGACACAATCCAAAAATTGACAGCTATGTATTTTACTTGCTATAATAAGTTACACTAAATCCTCCAATACTAATTGTATATTTTTAATGATGTGACACTAATGAAGACACAGTCTATGATTTCTTCACTCATGCAGATTATGCTTTTAGATAAATAAAAGCCTCAGTCATGAGTATAAGGGTTTCCTGAAGTATGTAACTCCTTGTTCAAATACAAAGATTTCAAAAATTTCTTTCCTTTCTATCACTTACGGAAATGTTTGCTCAGTTGCGTGCCATACTTTAAAAAGTTGATCTTAAGAGTGAAAACAAGTAAAGGACAGAGGATTACAGTGAGTGTGTTTACCAGAGCTTTAACAGGAGCTATATATGATTGATATCAGTCTTGAAGTTATTTAAGCCGCCCTCATACAGAATAATTATTAAATTACAAACAGAACCGGCTGATTAGCAAGCAGCAAACAAGTGGTGTGTATTGTGCGTGTTTTCATTTCGTTTCCTGTGACAGTCAGCATTAATTAATATTGCTACATGAAATTTGCTGAAAGCTGGTGAGCTTTATCCTGTAAGGTGGATCCCCGCTACTCCCAACTGGTCAGCAGAAGTTCAGGGCACAGGTGCCATACAGAGCTTCTTTCTGCACCCCTATGTGTTTTTCTGTTGACCTGGGTACAGCTGAGGGATATGGACATAGTCAAAACTTAAAATGAACAAAAATAATTCAAAGTCTTTCCCTCTCTCACCAAAAATTCTGGTATTGCAATCTATTTCTGCCATTTCGCTGTAAGGACAGGAGATGGAGATCAATAGTTTGAGGATCTCTCATGCTGACTTAGCAGCCCTTCCATATAACACGGCACAATCTAACACTGTAAGCTATTGTTTTTAAAGGTGCTTTTCACACTAAGTAGCTAAAACAATGTCCTGGGAGCCCCTAAAGGGTCGTTCCAAATGATTAGGAAGGTGATTTTTACATCTGTGCCGTCACTGGCTTCAGCAGGATTTAGGCAGTATAAGATTAGGCCACAGGATGCACTTATGTTTCCAAAATCAGGTCCCCATTATTGCTGCCATACTCTTGCTTCACTGGATACTTGCAGGGGAGGAGTAATCTAATAGCTCGTATTGAAAAGGAAAATGGTAACAAAAAAGAAGATCACATTTGGCCCAGTACATTAAAAAAAAAATCACTTTCATATTACAACTACTATCTTTCCTTCACTTTTTAACCAAAAGATACTGTTACATTGCTCAGAGCAGGTTTTTAAATCCCTGAGCTAATAAAGCTCCATTGCTTCAGCTGCGGAGATCTGACATGCAGCATGTACTTTGAAAAGATGCGTCACAGGGGATCAGGTTCCTAACAGTTGACTAAGAGTTCCAGTCCCAAAAGATGTGCCCCTGGTGTGCAGAACACTTAACCCTTCGACCAGTACCAACATGACTATTCACAAATTATTGATGTCCCTAAATCCCTGGCAGATTGCAGGCAGTTCTTGTCTCCCTTGAAGCCAAAGCATATGGTCACTAATGAGATGGATTAAAAAATACATATACACATTCAGGGCTTTGTCACATGAATGTAAAGCCACAGAAATGGTAGAAGGTGATTGAACTGGACTGAACACTGTTAAATACACAATTAGCCCCTTGTTATGGATCATTTCCATTGATCTATATACAGTTTCTCAGCATAGTTTAATTAAAGCTGCCTGGAACAAGCCTCTGCCTTAAATGATCAGGCAGAGCAATGAAAAGGTGAAACATGAGGAACTGGAGACCCCCTCCCTTTCTTAAACATCCCGCTGACTGTCTCTGTGGCTTCCAAACGTAGCAAGGATGGAAAACACGCTCTTTAAAAAATTATCTAGTTTTACTGCTGTTTATGAGGCTTAAGTGCCAGAGAAATCAGTTCAGGATTTTTCCCACACTTTTACTTAAGATAATGTACAACGACATAGCGGAATATAAGGTTTTAAAACAAACCCTGTACAACTGGCTTGCTTCATTATAGTTAATACCTTCCTGTCCAAAATTAGCCCAGTAAAAAAAAAATATATACTGCCGGAATATAAAAGCGAGTCACTTTGCAAAATAGGATTTTGTGCTGATATTTTTTTTGTTGCAGCCGTGAAGATTTTGAACTACAATAATGTGGACATCTTTCATAGTCCAATACTTGGCTTTTCATATGGTACCTTATGGTTTTCTCTGCTATTCTTGATGACATTATTCCATGCTGGTCATGTTGGTCATTTCCCTGTCAAGGGACTGGGTTTTCAAAATTGCTCTGCCCACAGCAAAAATGGAGGCAACGTTTTGTAAATAATTGTGTTTCCATTTTGAAAACATATCAGCTAGGTCTTCAAAAATACTAAGAGCCTACCAGTTCCAGGGAAAACTGGCCAAAGATATGTTACTCAATACTTTTATAAATTTCCTCCAAAACTGTAAAATTTGAAGTCAGTCATGATTTTTTTTTTTAAGTCGGAAACATTCAAATGCCCAAAAAAAGAGGGAAATGAACTATAACTTAACTTAGGAGGATTGAAATGGAACTTGCTTTGGAAGCCAACCACTCCTGATTATTTATCCTGGTTATTACACTAATTTCCCTTGGTCCTTCTGGTACTGAGTGAGTTACAGCCTGACTTTGGCTACGTATTTATAAAATCAGGATAGTGATGATTTGCATACTTGTAATGATGATCAGGGTGTAATTGAGCTTTTTTAAGGACTGGTAGGGAGGGCAGCTCCCTGGCACCTCTTGGCAGACCAGATTAGGCACAGCCCTTAGAGATGGTGTAAGCTCCTGCGTGCAATGCTGGTGACGCACTTCACTCTGGCCTTGGATATTTACCTGAATATGGGTTAAGCAGCTGCTTTGAATTGCAGGGGAAGTCTGTTGCCATGATATATGAGATAAATGACCGATATGAATTTGGATGAGGCTGTGAAACTGCTTTAAACCTGTGATTAACTAAGGCAGTCTTTGAAACTATGACAATAAAAGAATTAGTGTTCTTTGCTACATAACTTCCAAAACCGAATCTGTGTTGTGAAGACTTAAGCTGTGTCTAGATTTCCTCCCCTTCTTTCAAAGTCAGCAATTGATGAAAGAGCTTTCCTGTTGCATGGTAAATACATAATAACATTTGTTTTTTAAAAAAAATTAAAAGTAGCTGGCATAATTTAGCCTTTAAAAAAAACCCCCATTTTCAGCCGTGGACCTTACTGCTCATGGGAGATACAAGATGAGTGACTGGCTTATCTTAATCCAAATTAGTTGGTCAGTGAGGACGCCTGTGCGCTGCACCGCCAGCGCAAGAAGAGGGGGACAGCTGGCCTCAAATGACCAGCTCTGAAGGAATCCAGAAGTTGCCTTTTCCCCTCCCACCTCACCAACCTCTCTGCTGCTCCTCGTCTTCGACAGGATGGTGTGGGAAGGAAAGAGGGCTCACTCATAATCAGGGAAGGCATTAATATTTAGAGGAACCTCACTTTTTTAGAGCCGAGTCACTTAGCTGAGTAACTACGGAAGTTTTTTTAGACTGTAGCTAATACATTTTTTTTAGCATCTGAAAGAAAATTAGTAGACAAAACAGTTATTTTTAGTGCTGGTTTGATTGTGGGCCTGTCAGCCTTGGCAATGCATCTCTTTTATCAAGCTGCCACGATACTTGTTTTGTTTTCAGAGCAAAGTTTGATTAAAGACCAATTTCAGAAAAGTTACTCACTGTGGGCGTTAATTAGAGCTTTCTGGACTCTGCAGGGTTTAGCTTATGATCTGTTTCACTTACTAAACCCTGTAATTCAAGTTACATGAAGATGGGAATGAACCAACCCCCTTCTATTCTTCTGAAGGCTTCTGTTTAATGCAGTCATAAAAGAACCTCTCTCCTTTCCTTCCCTAATATGGAATTCTGGTTTCTGGCCTTTCCTAAACAAAATTAAAAACAATACTTCACATCTATAAAGAGTTTTCAAACTAATAAACTGAGACACATCCTTGGAGCTTCAGCATGGGGTAGGTAAACTTTAGGAAGCCTTTGCTTCTAAATAATGTGTTCAGTGGTAGCCAAGAATACTATACGTCTTAGGAAAAACAGGTAAACATCTATTTCCCTTCCTCTGCTTTTTTCTGGGAGTGTTGTCATTCCATAAGAGGAGGTCCCTGGCATTCTCCTCCACTCTTAGTAGCAGACAAGAAAAGCCTTTTGCCTTTCTGCAAGCAAGAGGCCAGCTACTAGCTCGCGGAATCTTGGAAAGGTGGTTGATGAAAAAAAGACACAGTAGTACTTGTAGGTAATAAGTAGCAGATTGAAGTGGAATTTATAACATGATGTAGTTAAAGTTAGGAACTATGTAATAAAATGAATGAAATGAAAACGCCGTTGGGGTACTATGCAAATACAAGCAGACAAAACCCACGTACTAAAGAGAACAAACCTGTGAAGAAGATGACCTAAAATGATCCATCTCTATTTTCCAGCAGACAGCCTGCGCAAGAGAACCGAGGCTGAAGGAGGTACGATATTTAAGCAGTGTTCATGGATACTGCCATCTTAAAACATCCTCTCTCAAGTACATATTCTTTCCTGAACTTCCTTCCAAATTTTGAAACCTAAACTTCAGCTTAGTTGGACAGCTGGTATGAACTCTTCCTACAGCGGCCCAATGTGACAGATGCACCAGGAGTGCTGAGGAGATAAGCAAATCAGGCAATCATAAAAATCAAATGAGGTTTTATACTGATATCTATAACAATTACTATTTCAATCCCAAATGCCATCCCTAAGACAATTATACACCACCTAACTCCGTGTATACGGAAGGTACCTTCCAAAATACACCCAGTACCAGTCAAAGTAGGTAAGTTATCCTGTACATCAACGACAAGTTGCAGAAAGAAATGTGACTCTTCTAAAGGCAAACAAATGTTGCTGAGCTCTTCTGCACATTAGTTATGGCTGTTTCTCAGTAGAAAGAATTAAGATTTAGCTTCCACAATAATTCTTTCAAGCTGCCGGCTATAGCTTAGAAAATAGCAGAGCATGAAAACTCATCGCTTTGTGCTTTCCAGTGTTCTGTTTTTAGCCACGTCCTATATACAGGTTGAGAATCGGCCTATACAAGGTTATAAATGTGCACTTTTGTTTAAAATGGCATTAACCTTCTGCACTAAATAAAGAAACACTTAAGCATGCCCTTCCAGTACTCACAGCGAGGTCTAAATATAATTTCAAAGAGAATGGAGGACGGAACTTTCTGAGTACACTCGCTCAGGGAAGAACTTGTGCTTTTTCTAAAAACCACGACAGAGTGCAAAGATCACGAACCTGCTTTCCCTGTGTGCTATCTTTCAACCCCGTAATGACCCAGTCTCTTTAAGGGGAGTTATTGGACTTGTATGCCAGCTGTGCTCAAGATCTCTGGGGAGGATGGGCTGTAATGACACCAAGCAGGGATGAGTTACGAATGGAGACAGATTATTACAAACACGTGAAACAGTAAGGACCCATTTTTCAAGAGGCATCTAAGAATGCACTCCACAGTACGTGCAAGCACTAGTTTCCTCATGTAGTCATCTGAATGTGCCTGTGCGGACAGATAAAAGGGCAGGATTCACTAGCGGCTTGCACACGTGTTTTCTGTTGTACGCAAAATCCGATAAAGGTGCACTTTCTTGATTTTTTTTTTTTTTGTCAGATTAATTGAAAACATGGTGTGAAAATGATCCACTGCAACAGCACCTGTGCAGCAATTATGAAACTTGCTTTCTCACCTTCAGGCCGCGTTACAGCTACTGACTCTTGGCCCGTAGTCCACGAGCACGAGATGGCACAGGTTTGCAAGCTGTAGGACAGTTGGTGGCTGTGCCCTCCAGGTAGGGCTGGGGACACTGGTGGGGCGCTGTGTGTGGGAAGCTCGGCTGTGCCTCCTGGTAATTCAAGAACTTTTATCTCCAGGGTCTGTCAATCTGGCACCTTTCACAAGTGTTAAATTCACTTCAGTATATTTTTTAAGAAGCTGTCATGAGACATACTGAAGCAAATATGTCCTTCAGTGGTTACACATGGACTTGGTTGTAACGATGTTTGTTAAGTGCTTTGACATCCCCAAACGATATGCTTGGTACAGCTTCCACATTCGTTTGTTTATTCAAGTCTGCTACACAGTCTCTAAAACCGGTGGGTTTAAGAAATACCTGATTGGACATAGTGCATCCAAAAGGCCTGACCATGAAGAGATGTTTATATAACTAGTGGACACCACATACCTCTGCTAGTGGGAGACTTTAGTCTACAAATAATAGAAAAGACTTTGCGGTAAGCATCTTTAGACTAGGTGCAGAGAAGAGCATATGGTCCTTGCTTTATGTCAAGTTAAGCTGTGATACTTTAAAATAATACTGATGGAATAATCATTTTCCATTTCTAGGCCAGATTCTCTACTGCTGTAAATTGTAGCTATGCTAATTTATACCTGCCAAGGAGCTTGCACAGTAGATTACGTATTTATATATAGTATCATGTGCAAACTAGTGAGGTTATTTCTAGATGTTTACCACTGTAAAGAGCTCTGAAACTTTAAATCAATCTGCTGCACTAATGTAAACAACTTATCGTAACAAAACCAGATAAAAGTGCACCAAACATGTTAAACACATTATTAGGTCGATGGAGATCATTCATATTGATCCAGCTCTGGCTTCACAGCACAGTTTAATCAAAGCTGCCTGGAAGAGGTAACAAAGAGTGGTCACAGCATTCACTGCCTTTCGTCCTGAGGTCACCCATTTAATCCCAGAGTGGGTCTACAAATGACTAAAATTTCATTACTGCTGCATCTGACAACTTATGCGAAATTAGCCGGAGCAGGCTAAAAAAAGAAAGGTAGACCAGTATTTACAGGTGGAACAAAACCCAGCTTCTGTTTTTAGTGGGGAAATCATGCTGCCAGAGGTTGCTGATGATCCTCCCAGCAGTTTGTGGGCTCTTGATAGCCACACAACTACCTCCCCTTGGTCTGGCTGATTTACATTAGTTGGATTTTTATCCTGTATGGCAGTGACTCAAGCTATCAGTACCCTGTTTTTCCCTACAGTCAAGGAACAAAAGGAGAGAGATGAGAGTCTTCTGTTCCTCTTCATGGCCTCCAAGGATGACAAATAAATCTCACTGCTAATGCTTCCTGTGTAATGTGAGCTCATAGTTTGTTACAGATTTGGGAACGGGAGACTGGGAGAGTCATTCAACTGTGTCAACCGACAGCAAAATGAAGGAAAAAAGGTCTGAGACTTGGCTACATAGTGATGTGAACCGCAAGTCATTTTTGCTCTAACTTGAAGTTATTAACAGCATAATTTATAAAAGCCTTCAGCAAGACTTGTGTCATTCTATCAGGCACTGAAAAAAACCCACAAAACAACAGACAAGGTCTACCACAAAGATTTTGCCATCTACACGAAAAAATAGAGAGCTGAAAAGGGAATGTAGGACAGGTAGGAAACTGAGTCATAGAAAACTGCCAAAATGACACAATTTGTTAAGGTAATTTGTGGAAAAGCCAACAACTGACCTCAAATTCTGACCCACCGTACACCTCTCTCTTGAGAGCACACCACAGTGAGCTCACTTACGGATGGCAATACGGTCGCCAAGAACCGAATCGTCCTTTCACTTGGACTGCTTTTGGATCTCTGGATGTTAAAATCACAGTCCCAGAAGAGCACTGCTGCCCGTGTTCCACCTGCTCTGCTGTCAAACAACTTCACTCCTTGGAGGCCTCTGCCATTCTTCCACTGTCAACAGCTGAGGTGGTTTCCGGATTATCTGAAAGTTACCTGTGGCCCTTATGCCAAAATAGTCTATCTTATCTGTCAAGGGGCTATACAGCTGACTGTCTTATGATTGCTTAATGAACATCCCTGTACATTTTATACCACAGCGTATCACGAAAGGCTGCAATAAAGTTAAGTTATTACACAAATACACGTGTTAAAAAAAGAGAATGTTTCATCACCAAAGTACGTGGCCCTAAACACCTGTTTTTAAAAAACTTTTGGAGAAGGCTGTTTAGAATTACACAGACTGTACTGCCTTCCATAACTGTTGTACACTTTGTGATTAGAGGTACAGTGCACAGCACAGCCCAGCAGCGAATAGAAAAGCTGCCTCATCCGGCCTGTTGCGTAGGGGTTCCAGGTTCCCCGAGGTGGGCCGGTCCCCACAGGTGACCAGTCAGTCAAGCAGCAGTTCCTCTGCTTGAACACTGGCTCCTTCAACAGGAATTTCTAGTTCAGGAGCCTTAAGCCACATCTCCACCAAAAACTATGTTAGCTCAAAGAGACACTGGATTAATGAAATTGAAAATGCTAAGAAGGAAAATGGATGTGATGCTTTAACCACTTTTAAGAAACATGAAGTGAAAGTGATGGAAGGGTGACCTTTATCCTTCCCACGAACAGAACGCCAACCTATAAGGCACAGCAAAACATGCTTTTGATCTCTCCTTGTGCCTCCTCCTGTTTTAAAGATGGGATCTGCGGTATGAGATCTGGTTCTAACAATGTTGCAGCACTGCTAGAGGGAAATAAATTGTTCAAGAAAGAGATGTCAGTTTTAAAGGAAAGCAAAGATGCCCACACAGCCCTCTCTTTGGTCAACACTGATACCTGTGCCATGGGCCTTAACTTGTCAGGGTGTGTCATACCGGCTGCATTGCAGTGCACGGTAGGGAGAAGGACAGGCTACAGAAAGCCATCAACATCTGCTCACAGAGAGCCACTCTTCTCCTGGAACATCGTCACTGGAGTGGCCTTGGCAGTATTTTCTACACCACATTACCTGAATGAGTAGAAAGCACGTGTGGGTAGAAAGGAAGGCAACAAAATATGCTCAGCTTAGCTGAATTTTTGCCAAATCACTTTTCAGAGAAAAGAAAACTCATCTACAACCTGCCACAAGAACACTTAGGGTCATTAAAGCCCTAAAAAATCGGGTAAGACAAAAAGGTGAAACATGGTGATGCCAAAGGATGATGGTAATTATTATTGTATAATTAAATTATATTATTATTTCTGTTAATAGCAACATTAATAGTAATATTACAACAACTACTAATCAGTTTCATTTTTGGCTTATCTAAAGCAAAGAGGCAGACAAAAGGAAAACTAACTGGATCTTATAATGTACAGTCAGAACTTCATGCTAAATATATTTGTGCCCTCCTGCAAATGCTTCCGTTTGTAGTTTTAGCAACTAATTAAGGTAAATGTAGCACTACTAACATCAGTACAGCCAGATTCAAAGTTACTGGCACCTCTCTTCTTGGTAAAGGATAGCACAGAAGTATAAAGTAATTATCTACTTGCTTAAAATATAAAAGTTGGTTATTTATTCCTCCAGAATTCTAGCTTTCTCTCAGGGGAAATCTAGAAGTTTTAGATTCATTGATCCTTCGCTTTGCCACCATTTCGTTGACCTTTTAGATATTTTTTGTTTGCTGTCATACTTTTGCTGATTTGCTTTTAAATTAGAAGTCCGATTTTAGCTTCATTTTTCTTAAACCACTTGCCACAATCCTTTCGTAAAATCTACTCGCAGTTTCATTCTTCAGGCCAACTGAAGATTTACAATATGCTAAACTGGGCAAAAATTCTGTAGTAATCAGCACAATATATTTTATATTCCATCATAGTAATTTTTTCTGGCTCCATATCGAGATAACTTTTTCTGCTTTTTACAATGGTTTACAACTTAAATAATTTAATACAACAGTTGTTATATTTTTATTGCAAGCTTATAAAACTTGCACCGTAAGTCTCTTCCATGCAATATATTAAACAAAGAAATGACAGAGATGAAGGGGAACTGATGATTACTAAAACTGTAATTCAGTCTCCACGTTCTGAACGTGTCATAAAGCGCTTCTGGCTCACTTGCGTACGACACACCTTGTCAGCGTTCCGCAGATGAACCACCTCCTCGTATTCAGTTCTCCTAACCTGTTATTGTAACGTGGTACAGGAAAAACAACAAGGATTCCACATTCCAGGCAACGCACCGACGAGGTGGTGGTTGAGGGAGAAGGACCCAGCATGAAGGGCGAAGGGGCAGGAACGCCGACGCCAGCTCTGCCACCGAGTTGCTGCAAGTTGTTGGGCAGCTTCTTTTGGCTTCAGCAGCACTTACAGAGATATGCTTTATTTAATTTTGCAAGGGCTCCCAGTGCTGTAAAGACAGGTGTCTCCTTAAGCCTCAGGCAGGACCTTTGCGTCTGAGTTTTGTGATTCTGAGCAACTGCAGTTCTTGATGCTTCGTAAAATCAATCTATGAATTTCCTAATTCAGTTTTTCAGAATAGACAAAATCCCTTCCCGCCATTGTGAAATGCTTTGAGGTCGCCTAATGAATAATTGTTACTGCCTTAGCATATCTGAGAGCTCATGTAAAAGATGCTGTTTCAATGCATCCCTCAGTAAGACTCTTTTAAACTATCTTTTACATTACAGACCCACTTTACATACTTTTACAGACACAGTTCTGTCCACATCTACAAAGTAGGTCACTGTATATCCACAAGAACACACAAGTCTGCTACTTCTAAAACTTCTTTGCTGATAATAGAAATAAAAATAATAAATCTTGATCTAAATTTACATTAGAAGTAAATTTTACTGACATGAAAATGCTACACTAATTTCTATTTCTGGAGGAATTACTCATATTTTTGAAATTTAGGATTAACACTTTGACTAGCCGTGGTACAGATTCTTCACCACCTAGCTCAGTAAACCTTTTCTGGACAAAACGCGTCACAGAAACACTTCTCCTCCATGTTGAGACTTTTAATAGAAAAGAAGGTGTCACATATACCTTACAGAGGTAAACAGATCTCAGTTTCTCAGGCCAGGCTTGGTAAAAATTTCCAGAAGATACTTCTGATGATAGCTTAGCCAAAAAAACCCCATCGTTAATTCCTGTAAATCACTGAACTGCATAGTCTTAATGCTGCTAACACAAAGGCTCTTTGCCTAGATAATTAAGATTTCTTAGCAGAAATCAGCTTGTGACTCCTAAGAGATCAACATAGCCAGCTGGAAAATAAACTTACAAACTTTTCTATTTGTCTAGAAATATTTTAAGAGTGCAGATATATGAAAATCAGTTTCTGAATTGTGTTGCTATGATGTCCGCCCTTGCCTACATGGATCACTCGCTTTGTAGGGTGAAGGACTACAGACGCCTGCGTGTTCTCTGAGATCTTATTTTTTTATGAGATACTTGAATCATGCAGTGCCAAAATGAATAATGGAAATAAAAGCCAGCATTGGACTCCTAGATTAAGCAGCAAGTTTTTTCTTCCCCAAAATATAAAGCAAAAAATAAAACTTGGAAGACAGGTATGCTTATGGACTTGAGAAACTTCAAGAAAAGTACCTAAAGGATAGCAACTCAAATTATTTTGACAGCTACCTTTCTCCTCCTCATTAAATATCTTAGGTACGATATTTACCGTTGTGTGTTTGGAACTATAAAGATAATTAGGTCAAGCCATCTGCATTATATGATGGATTTTAAGAAATAAATTATTAAGCTCCTCCACTCCAGAGACACAGAGATGTGGACGACGGAAAGGCTGTGGATGTTGTTTACCTGGACTTTAGGAAAGGCTTTGACACTGTTCAGGAGGCTGAGGGGGGAGACCTCATCGCTCTCTACAACTACCCGAAAGGAGGCTGTAGTGAGGCAGGGGTCGGCCTCTTCTCCCAAGTAACAAGCGATAGGACGAGAGGAAACGGCCTCAAGTTGCACCGGGGAGGTTTAGATTGGAAGTTAGGAAAAATTTCTTCACCGGAAGGGTTGCCAAGCACTGGCACAGGCTGCCCAGGGAGGCGGTGGAGTCACCATCCCTGGAGGTATTTAAAAGACGTGTAGATGTGGTGCTTAGGGACGTGGTTTAGTGGTGGCTTCGCAGTGCTAGGTTAACAGTTGGACTCGATGATCTGACGGGTCTTTTCCAACCTAAATCATTCTATGATTAAATGATTCTCTGAACAGGACTCAATAAGGGTGGGCATATTAGAAAGAAATCATTTGGAAGGCAGGAAAAACTTGTAAGTAACAAACAAAAAAGCATCCTTGTAATTTTAACCACTAACTCCTTAATGCCAGCCTGAACAGATAAATCAAGACCACAAAACATCTAAAGAATGAGCTAGGTTCCATATGGAAATGTCTAAAAGTCATTCATTACTATTGCTGCTTTTCCATATAGCAGACACTGAAATCAATATGCTGCACTGGTTCAGTAAATTTGTATCTTAACAAGTTAATAAAACAGTGATCCCCACATAGTCTTTCCATCAAACTTTCATAGAAAAAAATGAGAATATTAAATGCACTAAGATAGGGAAGATCTGCTCCATTTGCTCTGCAATGATAATCTTTTACAAAAGAGGATTTTTATTATTAATTCTTCGCCTTCTGGGGATATTATAATTTCCTAGAATGTAAAAACGCCTTAAGCACAGCAATTTGCTGAGCTAGACTGAATTTCAGGATGTTCCAAATGAGCTGATAAACAACTGCATAATTAGCAATTATTAGATCAAGACTGTACGCTACAGATGTACAAGTCAACCAGCCAACGGACAAGCAAGTTGCAGATATTATTTTTAAAACTATGAATCAGGGTTATCCTTTGGCTTTTCTTTTAAAGAATTAAATACCCTGCTGCTTACTTTTTCTTTAGAAATGCAGATTATTCTATCAACCAAATCCTTGGGGTCTTAATCATTGGACACATCCCTCTGTGTATGAATAATAAGGAGTTTACATGCTGAATATAACTCATGCACTAAAAGTGATTAGACTGAATATTTTTTTTTCAATTAAATAGTTACAAATCAATTGTATAGGCATGTTAAATTCAAGACCTAGTATATTTCTCAAGCATTAAATTCTGCAGCTCCTTAAAGAAATATATTATTTTACCTTACAAAATAAAGAATGTAATCAGATATACTACGAAAAAGTCAACTGTAAAATTAAGGTAATTTATACTACCACCACATTTTCAGGAGCTGGGTATTCGTTACTTACATGTATATAATTTTGTCAAGAGTGAGAGAGCAGCTGGGAAATGCGGCAGCCAGATGAGAGAGACAACACTAAGGCCGTTTGAGATGCAGAATAAAGTTACCTGCTGAGTTTTTCTTTAAAAGAATCGGACATGGAACAGTTAGTAGAGCTGATACCTATAGTGACAGATTGAGGTTTCAGCACAGACCTACCAAAATGATGTGTCCATTGAAATAAACGGCATGATACACACTATTCAGAGATACTGCTTCAATTCTGACTTGATTGCCTTTAGGAGGAATACTTTACGAGAATTTACAGTGATTCATTAATATTAGTTGTGAGTGTTACAAACATCTTTTTTAAAACACAAAAACTCAAATTCAAAAGGATTGGTTTGTACCAAGAACAAATTCTGGTTTAAATTTAACATGGAATTACTCTCCTGTAATTTAGCAGTTTAAAAGCCAGACATCTAATAAGAAGCAGCCCTCTGTTCCAAAAGATTATTAATCCCATTGTAAAATACACTATAGGATGAAGGGTCCCTTGGAGGTGTCTGTTGCCCAACACAAAGAACCTAGGTCATTAGGTTAAACAAAACAGTTAACTTCTTTTAGGCAGTTAGAAAAAATGGATCTTATCCAAGCTGTCCAGGCAACTGTGAATTGCATCACTTTTGTTTATAGCAGCAACACGGAATTTAAGTGGACCTCTGGTTAACTGAGTTATTGCTGTAGACAACTTCATTGCATAGTCCCTTACGTGAGATGATCAGCGAATCCTTCCTATTCCTAATTCTTCTGGAATGGCTTCCAGTCTCAAAACATCAGCTTCAAGTGGAAATTTAATCAATGTTCATAAAAGACAATAAGACAAAATTTAACACTTGTAACAGCGGAACAATTTAGACATACTTTATTTAGAGATAACTTACTTACAATCTCTTTGTCTAGTAAACTTTTCCTTGTCACTCCCATTGCTCAGAAGAGTTTAATTTTAAAAAGGTGCAGAATACAGAAGTTTGCCATTCAGTGGTTCTAGCTTGGAAGAAGTTTTAAAGGAAACAGATTAGCTGCTTAGAAGCGGTTATAATCAGAAGAGCAACAAGGTAAACTGGAAGCTTCTTACTCAGATCTGCTAGTTTGTAGTCTGCGTTTCCTCTTATCTTTGCAACTGTGAGAGCATTTCAAAACCCTCATAGAAGTGATTGGTCTTCACATTTATCATGGCTGCAGGGCTAAATTTAGACTTCAGGCCAAGCTTAATTTTAAGTGCTGAAAACAAAGAAGCTTTCTCTGACAGGTTAATTGAAATAAAGCAAGCTGTTTAAATCTGCCCAAGGATACGCATGTCAGTGGTAGTCTTAGTGGCAACATTTGGTGGGCAGTGTGCAGATGAGATGGTCAAATGGAGGCAGCACAGAAAGCAATTTTTTTACGCAGCAAGGACATCATATACATACTGTTAGGTAAGCTATATGCACATACTTTTAGCCCTAAGGAACCAAATTTAGCTCAGACTAATATATTGGTTCTGCTCTAGCTTATGTAATTCTTAACTAAGGGTCACAAAGTAAACCTTCGTCTGCTTTTGTGAAACTAAGAGGTGCTAGCTCAGGGATATATTTCCCTACACTTATAGGATTACTGGCACAGAATCCTTATAAAGCATCGTGGAGCTGGGAAGTAGGGAAAGGATTTTGGAGGACCACGTTGCCACTTACACTCTGGGGTTCAACTAAAGAGTTTTAAATAGCTGCATGCAGTAGCAGCATGACTGCAGAAGGTCGCGCTTGTAGCCTACAGGGATGTCGTAGCAGGGTGTTAAGGAAAAGCCATTCATATAGCAAACTCCTGAATCTCCGGACTGGGGACACTTGGAGGTGGATCACTACGATCTGCATAGTTTAGAGAGCTCTCTTCTTTCACACATACTATAAGTATGGGATTCTATGGTGCTGATTTTAATACTGAACTTGTTAATCTGTTCAATCAATACAAGAAATGCAAAAAATATTTTAAATTTGGAACCGGATTAAAGAAAATAATTCTACCCCATTCTAAGTCAGTGGTAAAACTAGTAATTTCTATAAGGTTATCGGGACCCCAAGACCATGTGATAAGGTTTCAATAAACACTGAAGAAAACAAATACACCTGACACAAACGAGAGTCTGGCCCAAGTGACCCACTAGTTTGCCCAGCCCAAAACCCTCCTGAAAACTGCACAAAGTGCTGCAGAGAGGAACTGCGCAGGACAGTACAGAGAATGCTGACAACTGGGGATGTTTTCTGGCACTATACCATCCTAGATGTAGCTGTAACTACCTACAAAAAGCGACTATTGGCTGGTGGGACACAAAGAAATTAACCTCACATAGCCACCTATGTTAAAGAGATTGAAAGAAGATCACCCCGTCAGCATCCTTTGTTTTTCCTTCTGATTTGTTTCAAGACTGATTAGCCATCAATTAGAAATAGGTCTTTCAGTCCCGACAGTTCTCTGTCACCTTTTGAATCAATGAAAATGTTTTCTAAAGTCAGGCAGCCAGAGCACAGCGAGGCAAAGGTATCCTGCCTCAAGATAACTCCAGGAAAGGAACCACTGCTGTTAAAGGAAATCCATGATAATTTTCCAGAAAGGCCCAATATTAACTCTTCATTTGTTACGAACATCAAAAAAGAAACTGTCACTTGCATATATATATACACACACATAAAACATATAACATATACATATACATATCACTTGTATATGCATATGTATACATATACATACGAAATATATCTATATCACTTGCACATACATATACATATAGAATAGTGTCAGACATTAAAAAATGCCTGAATGCTGACAATTATGTGCCTTCTCAATAATTTGGACTTACTACATGGTAAGAATTAAATGTTTTTAGCAAGAACCATTCTGAGATTGAGTAGCTTTTCAGTTTTTCTTCAAGTACTGGTAAAATTTATACGGGAACCTCACCTAATTCCTATGACTTTTCACAGTGCTAGCTTTAGCCTCGCATGTTAAGGAAAAAAAATCAGAGAATATACTGTATTGTAGAGAAAGCTACAGTTTGGCATATGGCTATACTATACTATCTTTGACATGTCTGTACTAGGAAAGATAATGTAAGTATGACTTTAATATTACTTCTGACAATACGAAATAAGACTTAAGTGCATGAAATACAATCACATCACTGACTCTTGATAATGCTCCACTGGTTACACTACTGTTATTATGAATTCTTAGAGCACAGCCTATATAATTCTACTTTACCAGTACTGTTTCATGGGTTTGACTACAGGTCATGTGCATACATTGCTGGTGCTTTACTTGCAAAATTAGTCTTATATATGAAATGTTCAAAAAGCCTGGCCTAAAGCCACAGTATTCTCAAAAATACTTAGTTTTTACTCTTTGGTCTTTGTCACAGCCACTAAAACCATTTTAATAAGAAAGGCTTAATTCTCTCATAATAAGTGTAGACCACCTATCTTTGTTTATGTATACATTCATTAACTTACATGATATTGAAGTTCCAGTTACCATGTGACAGGTCAGTATCTACCACTTTGAGCACAGCTTTACACACGTTGCGTAAGCCAGGGCCTTTTATTGCTCAACAGTATGCCAGCTTAGTAGAATGAAATATTTTCTATAGCAAACACATTGTTAGAAAACAAACCAAACTACTGAATCCAAGCTGTCAAAAGAAGATGAAATACATGTCCTGTGTGGTCCATGCCACCACACATAAAACCAATAATAATTTCACTTTTGCAGGACCAGCTGATGTGTTTAATTTCTGTATCAGTTGCTTTTCAGTTTACTGTTCTAACATTACACCAATATATTCTTAGAAGTGGTATGTTGGAAAGGACACTGTAATTTGGTGCAGGCACTGTTCATTAATACTTCTCATTTCTTCAGTTTCAAAGAAAGAAGGCAGCTTCTCAGGAAACTACCACTACTTAAAAGTTCCCATAATACATGGGATTTGTCCTATTCTGATTTTCTCTCTTCAATTTTATGCAACGCTCAATGGAATTTCTCATCTCTCATACACATTTCCTGTCTTAGATCCTGGTCACCGTTTCTCTCCAAACAGAGCAGACCCTCCTGCGAAGAATAATAAGCCACTATTCAATGGCAGCGGGCACAAGGTGGAACACGGGAAGTTCCAGCTAAACGTGAGAAAGAACTTCTTCCCTGTGCGGGTGCCAGAGCAGGGGCACGGGCTGCCCAGGGGGGCTGTGGGGTCCCTTCCCTGGAGACATTCACCCCCCGCCTGGACGCGGCCCTGTGCCCCTGCTCTGGGGGTGCCTGCTCACGCAGGGGGGTGGGACAAGACGGTCTCCAGAGGTCCCTTCCAACCCCCACCAGTCTGTGATCCTGTGATACTCTTTTTGGAACCACTTTAAATTAGGTACTAGCCAGAATTCTCTGAAGGTGAGTAGGTGAAAAGGAGAAGGGAAGAATACTGTCCTCAAGAAATAATTTTTTCAAGAAAGCATTTACCCTCCTGAGCAAATTTGTGTAAATCAGTATCAATATACTGTGTCAAAGACTATTTTATGATTGAATGACAGTTCACTATATGGACTTTACTGCTTACAGCAGTTTGCAAGTTTCCTTGCAAACGTTAAGGAAAATAAAAGTACTTTCTTTCTCAGGCTTTTTTAAAGATTCTGGTTACTCTGAGAACAATTCCTTCCCATTAATTACAAATTACTTCATTTTGCCACCAAGTTGCTTCCTTGTCTTCTATGTCTCAGTGCATTCTCATTTCCCACCGCTACATACTATTATTTGAAGGAGGAAAAAGCTCAGTTTAATCATAAATAAATGAAATAAAATCAGGCTAAAGACTGTGATTAGCCAGAGCCACTACCACAAACTCAACTGTCAGGAGAAAACCATGTTCTTCATCTAAACCTTTAATTACTAATTCACAGATTATTAGTAAATTTACTACTTACTGAGCAAAATTAACTTGTGTTAATCTTTAAAGCTATCAGAAATTTTTAATAGCAAACATGCATGCTCTAAATCCAAATCACACAAATTTCAATAGCCAATCTTTCCTCGTCCTACTCTGTGGCCACAACATAAATGAAAGTATATTCCATTGAACTGTATCTATAAGTAACAGTGAAATTTGCTACCAACAGATAAAATACTACCTATATGACAATACAAAGCAACTAAGTCAAGAAAACAGATTTGTCAGAATGATGACAAAAACCAAGCTTAGTATTTTTCAGAACAGTCAGTACCTGTATTTTTCTTTAAAGCAAAAGGATTTAAAAGAAAGGTGTAAAGGTCTGGTTAAGAAATACAAGCTGACAGCAAATTATGTACCAAGTTTAATTAGAGAACCCATGGCAGCTCAAACTGTATACAGGAAAAAAGTAGAGATTAGATCTGAAAGACCTGTTAGTGTAAATATGGCACCATTTTCTTTAAGAGATGGTCTGACCTGATGAAAATTCTGACTCCATTAAAGTTGAAGGGAGTATTGCCACCGACTTAAGCGGAGCCAGGATTTCATGAACTGCGTGTTCATTTACATCTGTTTACATCGTCTGCTTTTTCTGTCTTTCAGCAGTTCGGAATCTGCACTCCTGCGCAGAAGGAGAGTAGGCTGGAGGAAATATTTGGCGAGAATTCAGGAGCAAAGGTTTAATTTCTGTCACAGGCTTACTGAGAAAACCTGAATAAGTCACCACCTCCTTCTTTTGTGTCCAGGTTCCTTCTCAGTAAAATTCAGGTGATGATACTAAACTCCTTTCTAAGGTCCCCTGAGATCAAAAGATAAACAGGACTACATCCAGGTTTGGTTCTTTTTTTTTTTAAATTTTTCACTACTAAAAACATGCTTACTAAATTCCAACAAGACACCAGTGTGATATCCCTGAAGGCACAAGGTGAAAAACATATCTGGGAATTTTAGAACCTTCTTTTACTTAATGAGAATGTGTACGAAAGAAAACAGTCTTTTAAGATGGTAACAGCGGCGGCTATTAAAAGCATTCTGTACGTGAACACATGACTGACTACTAAGGAAACAGTTGAGGAATAAAAGTGGAAGTCCGTAATACAATTAACATGCTTATTAAGAAAAAGTCAGCATAGTGGCACCTCTACTTCCAGGTCATTCTTTGTCACAGTAGGTTGTGTATCACCCTGGAAATGTCACTAATGCTACATTTCATGAATTTTCAACATGCTCTGCATGGACAGAACACTAAGCAAGATGACAGTCTTTCTTGAATCGCTAACAGTTTGAACTTACTCCAGTAGTTGTAATTTTTTTTGGTCCACAGCCTGCAGAATGGCTGTTAACTATCTGGCCTTTCATTTTAGCTTCAATCTTGCAATGAAATGTGTGTGAAAGGTTCCCTGTGGCTACAGCTTCTATCCACTTCAGCAGAAGGTCATGCTTATGGTTTTAGAGACAATAAAAGGTTTTAGCAAATTTTAGATAAATTCTACTTCTTTCATGTTCATTACTTGACTTTTTATGAGTTTTATCTAACATAAAATCTGTGATCCATAAAGAAGGCAAGCAACAACAATCACAGTCAAACAGCTTTAAGTCAACCTAGTGAACTAGTCAACTCTGGTTCACAACTGCAGGATGAAGCTTGGGGGTTGATGAAGAAAGTTACCTCAGACACCAGATTAAAACACCCGTAGGAGCTTTAAGATCATGAAACAGAGTAGTGAAGCTAATGCAATTAATTCCAAACATGCAGAAATATTTAGCCTTTAGGAGGAGATAAAGATTCGTATCTGGTCAAAGAGCATTTATCAAATGAGCTAACACGGAATTGTCACTTTGCAAATTTAACACTACCGGTAAAACTAACAAGCGTTGCCGCAGGACCACCAGCAGTTGTTTTAGAAAGTATTGGCCGAGGATTACTATGTGTCTGCAAGTCTGGTTTTTTAGTGAAGGTGAACAATTTGGGGAAGGGTTGTTCCACGAGAACTGTATTAAGAGCTCTAATGTTGAATCCGATCATTTCAGATGCAAAACGTCCTTGCACCCCATTTCCAGTCTTGCAATTTAACTTGCAATTATATGAAAATCAAGCAGAATTGTTTCATTCTTATATAATCTAGCATTTGCAAGAAAACTATGCATCTGCCATTAGTCTCCTGTGAGGCAATGGATGGCAGAATAATAGACGAGAAACAGCCTGTAAAGTACAAGATCAACAGCATAACGCCAAAATGTGTTTCTGTTACTTCAGTCTCTCCAAAATAGAATTCTGGTATCTTAAAAAATTAGTTTGAAGAAGCCTGAGCAGCTACTGCCAGTGCCGCTCCTGTTTTATGAATAGACAGAATACTTCAAATGCAGTCCACTGCAAACTAAGAAGAAGCCAAGATGCAAAGCTGCGATCAGATACAAATAACATTTTGCGTGAAAACTGAAGTATAAAATCTTTGAGATAGACTTCATAATTCTGTGAGCTTAAAATAGTTTCTAAACCGACCAAGTCTGAATCTCAGAAGAAAATATCTGAAATTTCTTAAAACTTCGGGAAGAGTCAACAGCCTGCTTAGCCAAATAATTAACACATGAAAAACCCAGAAAACATTAAGCAGTTCTGCAATACAAAGGTGAAAAGAAAAGCTTAAAAGCTAAATATAACTACAAAGGGCTTTTATTTACCTACTTATAAACCATAGTTAAAACAGCATGAAGGACAAGAATTCTGTACTGCAAAGTGTCTTCTCTATTCTAAGGTGATATTAGGGTCAATTGACTGACAAGAGGAAAATTTTCTCGGCAGAGTGCTGGGAGCCAGAGGAGATTCATGTGCACCTATACACATATATATAGATATAGATATGAATATGTATATATACTTTTTTTAACTGTAAGAATGTTCCTACCCCTTCATGTCTAGTCTAATATTCCAAGCTGGGATAAATCAAACTGACTCAGGAAGTGATAACGAAAGGAACTATAGTATTATATAATAATTTTTGCATCTTTTAAAATATCAGGTTTTACATATTTTTCCAGCAGACTTATTAAAAATGAGAGTTCTATAGGTAATAACAAGCGAAGTGCTTTAAATAATATTTCAGCTTTTGGAATAACCATATCTGAAAGCTGTACATTTTAAGTTTGTAAATGTTATTTTACTGCAGTGTCATAATGAGCTTTGTATCAGAAAAACTGGATTACTGGAAGTGAAGAATTCACCGTAGGTTATCTTAGGTTTTTCAAAGGAAGGAAATGATACGGCCTAAATCAAGTTTCTCCTGAGCATCTACGCTTACTGGTATACTTTATCTCTGTATCCTGTCAGGTAACTGAATGTCAGCATTCACTTAATTTCCCTGAGCAGCATGGAAAAGCTTGAAATATCTTTATTTTTGTTATGAAAGTGAAATTCCTATCATTTAAGAGAATAATGAAAGCATACATTGAAAATATCAACATTTTTTTTTTAAATATATCGTATAAACATAAAAAGCACAGAAAAAATCTATTATGCTTTTAAACAGGGAAAGGAAAATATTTGCATGCACAACATTACTGTGGCACAGAAGCTGACCTTTTCTGATAATAATAGTTGCTCAAAATAGGTTAATTTCACAGACTGTGTTTCTAAGGGTTAGTTTCACATATGAATTGTGCTTGTGTGGACAATGCAAAATTTTTACATTTAATTTAATTTTCTAATCTCACTTCTGATTTAAGGCATTGATCACAGTCGCCTGTGTACTGGATACTTAGTTCTTCAGGACTGTTATAAATTTGTTGTAGGATTTTTATCGTTTCCGTTATAGTCTTTATATGGGGCCACTTTCAGCAGGATAATTTTAGACATAAGCTTCAGTTCAGAAAAGTAGACATTTATATGGGCAGGTTACGCATGTGCATATGTATTGAACTGGTGCCACATTTGCTAGTGCAATTTTCTTAAGTAAATTAATTTATGTATCTTAAAAATAAATACTATTTCAAACTGGTCAATTTGCACGCTGCATGCACACATACATAAAGAATTTATAATGCTGAACATGTTGCAGTCATATTTTGCCCTTTCTTTCACAGCTTTTCCCCCTTTGATGCCAGTGTAATTTAATAAAGGATAACATGGCATTTCCTACAGCTCCCACATACTTTCTTAAGTGTTCAATTTATTTTTTTATTCTGAAAGGCTTCGTGAAAAATACACAGTAATAATTCATGGCTATTTTGTATCCTAGAGACATGACCAGGATTTACATTATAAACCACATTATCCGTGAATGTTTTGCGGTAACTGAAAGAATCAAACCGTCTTGCTCTTCTTAATTGTTAACGTGAGTTATACTTTAAGAACAGTACAAATAATATTATTTCTTAGTTGATTTCATATAAAGATTAAAAGGCGAAGTTATCACTGCTATCGGTCAAATGTGTGTACCATAAAGTGAATGTACCACAGAAAGTACGATGCAGAGGCTGCTTCATGTTCTGTTTTCAAACTAAAAGGTGATGCATCACCAACAACCCAGAAGAAAATTACTGCATTGCCTTCCTCTTTCTCTCCCCTATTTTGCCGGATTTTAAAATGTGCATTATGATATCATGGAATCAACGTGAAAGGAGGCTGTTCTCTCCAGGAAAAAGTCCTGAATACGGACACACACCCCAAGTTCTGTGTTTTTATAAGGAGAGGAAAGACAGACACCATCTGAAAAACATTAATAAATCAAAGATAATTTGAACTCATGAAAAGTTTTTGGTGCTTAAGCATAACATACTTAGGAGGCCATGAGTTTTTTAGGGAATCCGGTGATCTTGCACAAACATGTACTGAAGTCATGGACAAACTGCACAAGGTCAGTGACAGAGGGACAGCAATCTAAGCCTACTTGGTCAACGAGAATGAGCATTTCAAAAGACACAGAAATGTTCTCTTTAACCGAAAAACAGCCCATGATTACAAATTAACAGCTAAGCAACTGTGGTGTATGATGAGAGGTGACACTGTTTTTGTAACCCCTCAACAAATTAAACCCGAACTTTGGACTTGACCATGCAAGCTGTGGCCTACCATAATCACTGACTTGCATATTGCTTCAGAAGAAAGTTCCAGTTTGCTTAGGAATCACGATACCAAAGCAAAGCTGAACTTCTCTCCTGCATCAGAGCTGTGCTGCTCTGGCCACTGATTCTGCCCCTAATTTAAATGGAGTCCAGCTGTCTCCATGTAAATTCCAACGGCCATGAACAGCACTCAGCACTTTACAGGAGACACATAAGTACTTCACAGTATCAGAGGCCTCAAAAGGAATGTTTTGTCTTCAAATACGTCTCTTCCTCCTGTTAATACAAAACCTGTTCTTTTTAAAATATTGGCAACAACCAACAGGATGTGTTGCCTTTAAGTTGGTGTGAGGACTGTGTGTGATCCATCAAATTTCTTCTGTTTCTGTGCCACTATTTTCCTTCTGAAGCGGGGACAAGGAAACATTAGTTCCTCCTAATTTAACAAATAACACCCAGTAGAATCCAAGCTGTGAATTTCTGTACCTGTTTTTGCTTACTACTTCTTGCTACCAATCTTACTTTCAGCGCAGAAGACGATATTTTTAAAACAGAAGCTTTGGCTTTATAATCCCACTTGCTATACTTTGGTTTATGTCAGTCACATCTCCTTTTTCTGGATCGAGAAACTTTAGACTGCTGCCTCTTGATTTTTACATCTCGTTTTGTTGCAGTTGGCTCACTGTGCCTGCCTGCAAGTGTTATCTCGTATCATGTTTTCCATGACTCAGCCTGAGACATGATTTATGTGGTCCAGAACAAGGGACGAATGGAACTAAAAAGAAAGGGCGAAAAACAGAATAGGAGACTAAAATGGAAGAGCAGAAAAGACCAAGCAAGTGGTCTTCAAGGTGAAGCCTAGCATATTCATCTCTCTGTCGAAAATGAAGGATCAAATATGCCTTTGAACTGGGTCAACTGTGCTGAAGTTCTTTCCCAGTGATACTAAAAACATAATTTCTGTTAATTTCAATAGACTGGGATTTCATTTCACCTAAAAAGCAAAACCACAGTAGCTCATGATGTTTGATGTTCAGCTTGACTTGGTTTTCAGAGCTTGGGTTCTCAGTATTTTCTGAAACTTGGGCTTGTTTTATGTGTCTTGGCATGTTATATATCAGAGCAGGGACCATCCCTTGGATGACCTAGAGGCTGCAATCTCTCACTAGAATCATTCTGGTTCAAACCGGCCAAGGTCTTGCCTCTAGTTCCATAGCTCCTCCTGTCCAGCATGTGATGCTCTTCCATCACAACCTTTGGACAGCTTTCATTTCTGTGCCAGAAAAATAGACAATTTTTCCTATGCTTTTGGACAAGCATATTTGAGTCTTACTGTCTTGCAGAAGTGTATTGTTGTCTTTTTTCTCCTAAATGACATAGTGGGAGGCACTGACTGGATATTTTTTTAATGTGTGTTGCAATGATAAAGATAATTGAGGGTTCCTGGCTAGCTCAGAACTAAAAACATATCGTCTCTCATAGTACATCTACTTTAGTACGACAACAATGCACCTTGGAACTGATTAAATCTTTTTAATATAATTATTGACTTTGAATGAGTATGCTTTAAGTGATAAAAACTTCTGAAATGCTTTTCAGCCTGTCTGTAGTATATTAATGAAAAGTGAAACACAAAGAACATGGGAAAAAGGTAAAAGAATGTTGTAAGCAATGTGTTTAGAATAATTCCTGCCTAACACCAAAGACCAAAATGTTCCCTCCAATTAATACTTGCCAAAGACATTTTTTTTATGCGGCACCATACGATAAACTTACTGCAAAATAAGCATTGTGGCATTAGTTTCTGTAGCCAGGAAGTATTACGCAGCATGTTTCCTACCAAAATGAAATTTTAAAATGCTTAAAAAGTCTTCAAAACTCCCGCATAAAGTATTTTCAAACAAGTTAAGCCCAAAATGACACACAATACTTTTAATGAAAGCACAGTTAAACAGCGGAGGTTTCTGTTTCAAAATTTTTAAAGGATCAAAAGTTTTGAGTGGTGTGCATACCGTTACAGCTAAAAACAATCACAAGAAAAAAAATCCATTTAGAAGAAAAGTAAAATTAAAAAAGCCCAATCTAAAGACAGAAAACCTGATTATTTCTGTTGCTGTTACAGTCTGAGTGACCCAAATACTTGATTAAATCACAGCAGGTAAGTTACGCTACACGATATGAAACAAAAGAATTCAAAGCACGTTCCATGTAGTTAATGCAAAGAAAAAATAGAGTAATCAGCCAAATTAGAATATATTTATCTTCATGTATGTAACTGTGGAAAATGCCTTAGGCCGGCTTCAATTAGTCATGCTTTTCATAGAAGTCTGGAAATGACAAGATCCCTTGACAATTCTAAAATGATGAAGTTTTGCCCAGTAGAAGAGCAATCTCAAAACAGATTTGATCTCAGACTCCTTTCTGGAACAAGGCATGCATTTCAATGAATTATTCTTCTTCAGGGCTCTACTCCTATCCTTACTATTGTGCTGCCTCTAAACAGCACCTCATTTTGAGAGTTGCTGAGCATCTGTAACTTCAGCTAAGAACTTCAGGAAAATAAAGCTCTAATTCTGGCCATCTTGTGTGAAGTTACCAAGTCGCTTAATCCTACTGTGTCACAAACAGGAAGTTCCTTCTATATCTCAAATGGATTTATATCCATGGCATCAGTATACGGATGTGATAGAGTTGAGAGTAAAATGGGTGAGATACTGTTATTTTTCGTACATCTAATTTCACCCCATTATCTGGTATACTGACTCATACATTCCTGGCAGGATGCTTAAAGACAAGTCAGTACTCTGTAAATATCAGAAACAGCAATCTTCAACATAGTTATTTTTCTTCCAGCAATATTACTAGTGCGTAAAGAGAATTAATTTTTAGTTTCAAATTTCATAAAGTGTTTATCTCCTGAGAAGCAAACGTTTTGAACACAGTTTTGAAGTTCTCGAGAGGTTTAAAATTTGTAAATTTTATCTCTTGCAAACTGTTATTTTAAAATTATTTTCCAAATCCCACTGAAACCAGGTTAAATTAGTATTTAGCCTCCACATCAAATCATACAACCATCTAACACTATGTTTAAAAGAGGAAAACAAAGGGGTTTCCAGTTGAAGATATGACATTACTGACGACATAAATTATTTAACTTCACACAGGATTCCTCATCCTCAGGTGTCGCAATCATTATCAAATGAATTAGACTCTGGAAAGACATTGGCTTTACATTGTCATAAGAAATGCTGCAGAGATATCACAGCCCAATGGTAATTCCAATTCTGAGCTTGTACGAGTTCTGTTAAGATAAAGAGATGGAAAGAGAAAAGGACAAATGTGCGCTACAGAGAAATAAGTTAAAACCAAAACAAAACGAAACGAAGAACAACAAAGAATCCAGACACTTCTAAAGAAACATTTCTCTTTCAAAGACGTACTCCGATAGGAGAAACTTGTTTGTTGGTTTCAGTAACTATTATTCAAGTAAGGAGTGGCAGTCATCTCTTGTAAGGCTGTGGAGTATTAATGACAGACAGAAAGAAACTGAGGGTTTTTTCAGAATCTGCAGTTAAAGCCGCTCTTTTCGGCCAATTCATTGTAATTTAATAATAATATGGAATCATAGGATAATTTTGGGAATCGGAGAATAATTTTGGTTGGCAAGGTTCTCTGGAAATCATATACTCCAACCTCCCTCATGCTCAGAGCAGCGGTACGTTTAGACATTAGCCCAGTTTGCCGGGCTCCTTGTGCAGTCAAGTTTTGAAGATCTCCAAGGTGGAGGTTCCGCAGCCTCTGGGCAGACACTCTTGTGAAGAAAAATTCATTCCTCGTGTCCAACTGGAATCTCTCCTGCTGCACCTTGTGACTGTTGCTCCTTGTCCTTTTCTGGAAAAAATCCTGTCTCCTCCTCCGCAATGCCTGTTTAGGTAAGGGAGGACTGCAGTTTGGGTCCTCCATAACCTTCGCTTCCCTAGGTGGAACAAACCCAGTTCCTTCAGTCTTTTCTCCCATGTTCTATACGCCACCCACCTCACCTTTTATTTTAGTGGCTCTTCTCTGGACTTTCTCCAGCTGGGTGATCTCTTATTACCCTAACCTAGTACCCCAGGTGTGCCAGCCCACCTCCCTCAACCTGCTGGCTACACTCTTGCCAGTCAGAAATAATGTAGAAAGAGAAGGAATTTCTATTTTGTTACAATGGAAAAGATTTACCTGTTCTCCAGTTATCCGGTGTTGATACTCTAGACTTAACAGTGAGAGCAGAAGTACACTGCCTAAAGGGACTATGTTATAAATGTGCTTTCAGTGTCAATGAATTAGAGCTATTAATTGGATTTTAACATAGCGGATATGATGCATTACTAGTAAAAGCTGAGCAAAGTCAAAAGGAAGGAAAAAAACCCGAATTTTTCATTGCTTGTTTTTCTAAAGATTGGAAATGTCTCAATTATACCCAGTAACTTTATGCTATATTAAACCTAAATCTATCAGAAATTTAAGAAGACTACCATGCAAAGTCAAATTGCACGAAGCGTGACAATGGCAAAGTACTTCCTTTTGATGGTTAGTTACAACTATTTTCTTGCATTAGAAGTTACAATGCAGATGGCAAAAACAACAAAACAAACTCCTCTTTACTTTCTCTTGGTGGAATGGCATCATTATATCAGATAAATAAAATTAAACCTCAAGCCCAACTTGTTAAATGGGTGGTAAGCAGTTGAACAAAATTACAGTACTTGTATGGATGCTAAGCATAGTTTTTATGTAGTTCCTTCTAAGTCAGAGCATAACTTTGAGGGGTGTTTCAAAACCAAAAACCCCCTCTTTTACAAATGCACGCTGAATATATTTTAATCAGATATCTGATTTGTCATACTTCTAAGATTAAGACAAGAATTATTAAGTGGCGTCCTTCCGATGAGTTTCCAGTTGTAGTTTCCCCAGAATTTGTGAGACTACAATTAAAGGAAATGCCAGATCCACATTTTAGCAATGTCAAAAAAAACCCACCCCAACGTATATGTATCTCTTCATTTGCATACAAAAACCGAGAAGGGATGTTATTGAGTAATAATAATGAAAACAGTAGCTGAGTATTTAGGATGCAAAGATTGGCTGCACAGTCCAACTTCGACTGACTATGCACCAAAGGCATTAAACACTGGAGACTTTTTTTGCCTTAAACATACAGGCCTTGTTTCCTTGCCCTGCCTTCTGTCTTCAGGCCTCCTCCCCAAGTCCAAAAGAGAGATGCCTTAAACTATGGAGAAGGGGCAAGGGCAGGGGAAACAAATGGACAATGGGGAACAGAGGCATTTCATCACTTTTCACTCTGAGCAATAAATCACCCTCGTGGCTATGCTGTCCCTGGGCTTCGGGAAGGTAGCCTCTTTGGCCTCCATTACCCAAATGAACAAAAGATCTAGGCTGTTAAAGCAGACTGTGCCCACAGCATCATCTTCCCATACTGTTAAGTCTCTGCCTGTATTTGTGGTTTGAATCAGGACATTTTTTCTATTTATCTTTCAGTTTCACATCTTTTATGTTATGCAAAATTTTTGCATAACCTCAGAGACTGTTCAGATGCACTGCTGAGAGACTCCTGATAGCTGAATTTGATACCTACATATTGAACAGATACATCCGGACAGAGAAGAGAAGGTACTATGTCCTACTGCTTGCAGGACAGACGATTTCCACAGGGCTGATACTGCAAGTTTTCAAAAGGAATTTAAGCCATGGCCCATTTACTTATTATACTTATTAGAGCCCTTAAAAGTTAGATTCTTGGCAGCTGCTTATCTCTACGGAAAGTCCCAGAGAGGAAGCTAAGCATGACTTCTGATAGTCAGGGCATCTGACAAAACCTGATGGGCTCCATCAGTGGTGTCTACAGTTGACAAAAGGCAAGATCTCACAGAAAGAAATTAACTTTGAGAGACTGGAGAAGTAAGAACTGGAGGGGAAACTGGAGAGAAAGTGGAAGGCTTTCAGGTAAGTTTTCTTGATGGTTTTGGCTATCAGTCAGTGCTAGTTCTGACACCTGGCGTTTCCTCTTTCTATCCAAGAGTGATGCCCATTACTGCTCTGAGCATGTAGACCAAGTGAGGGGGAGATTTTGGTATCAGAACTGCAGTTGTGAGGGCAATCTCTGGAGAGCGGACTCAGCAGAGTAGCCCAAGCCTGGGAAATAAGGATCTGGTGATGCGCCCAAAAGCTTTAGGAAACTGGAGGAGAAAAAATCACCATGGGAATAATGATTTGTCATCTTCTTACACCTATTGCCAGGGCAAGAAAATTCCCAGTCTCAAATACTTAACTTCACATGTGAACTGTCACGTGACAGTACGAGGAGAAAGGAGGGTTGCAGTCATAATTTATTTAGCTTTATTGTCAAACCTAATAGTTTGACAGTTGGCAGACATAATACTAATATACTAATACATAATAATATTTTCCAGGCTATTGATATTAGCAGTGCTAAAAATCCTTGATTTCTCTGGATGAAAAATACTGAAGTACAGCTTCTGCTGTCAAACAGCAACACTTTCAAAGGGGGTTAGGAAAAGTTGTCATAGAAGAAGACTGAATTGGTACTACTTAGTGTAGAGGTTATGTCCCAGAATGACTGACAACGGTCAGCCAGCCAACGGTCATTCAGCCCTCCTGTGGATCATCCATTCGATGGGACAGCAGACACATTGAACCAACCCAGGAACCTCCTCAGGAACAAGCTACCCACCTGCTCACTGATCTTCCTGCCACCATTAGAGTGCTGTTATTTACATTCCTACTGCGTGGAAATGTAACTCTGTACACAGTTCTTCCTTGCAAAATTCACTCTTTTCTTTCATCGAACTATTTCTTAAGTCTGCTAGACAAAGAGCGAATGGCAAGCAATTTGGTATTAAAGAAGAGGAAATACAGAAGACAAGTTAGTCATGCCAAAGGTGCATTTAGTGCAGTGTTCTGCTTCAAGCAATGGTCCTAAATAAATCTCTAGAATGAATAATAACAGGGGAAGCAGGTATGATATTATCCCCAGTTCACTTTCAGCCTACAATTATTTTAAGGTCAGTGGACTTCCTAAGTCAGATGTAATTTCACTGATTTAAACACCACCATATTTTTTTTCTTCACTTACAAATAAAAAGTAATATAGAGAGGGATCTGTACAAATGATGCAGAGGTGTCTAGAAATCTCAGTTCTTTCACTGTTTATTGGTTTAGAATTGCAGAATTGGTGCCAAAATGTTGGCATGTTGAAACAGTCTCAGAGAAAAACTTCCTTCATAATTGTAAACCGTAATCTGTGATGTGTCCTTAAAACTGAGTTTGTCACAAATGGTTTCTGGATAGATAGACAGATCATATATGCCTCACATATTAAACACCAGATGATCCAAATTTGGCAATGATTGCATGCCTGATGCCATTGTTATAAGATGCTTTATAGTTGTTCTCTGTCAACAAAGCACTAAACAAAGTTTCTCGAAGTTAATTTTGATATTGGAGTAGGACGTTTGTACTTTATGCATTGTATGCACATATACAGATACACATATATGGATAGACCACGTATACATACAGCTCTCTAGAAGATACCAGTTTTCGACAAGAGTATTAATTTGTTCAGGCTCCTTGCAGAGCTTATTCTCAAAATCACCCTTTCTGACTCATTACAGAACAGACTGGGTTCTCATTCCATAAGATTCTTTACATCTGTTCTCTTACGATACACACCTTAGAGCCTACTGTTTTTAACAGATTCCAATATTTATTGAGATAACTTATTAACTAACATGAAGCAGCAAAGCCACTGTCTGGATCACCGTAAAAAAATGTCTGTCATCTTCCAAACTGATTATGTGAGGAAAGCAAATCAGTTTTTGACATGGTAGCAAACTCAAGATATTCTTCTTGATAATCTATGACTTTCTCTACAAAAAGTCTGTTTTCTGACAGGTTCATTCTGCCCTACAGGTCACTGCATGTAAATCTTCAACAGGAAAATTAAAAAGTCCATACAAATAACTCATTTGGTGAAACGCTCAGGAGCACTTCAACACAATGTGAAAACACGATAGGAGGCATAGGCTAACCTATAAATATATCTTAGATTTTAGTCGCAGAAATTCTGAAAGAAATATGAAGTTGTACTCAGTAGCTTTAAAACAACCTTACCAATATATTGCTAGTGTTCTGTATCAAGGATAAAAGGTATATGTTCTAGATCAATCTTGGGTCAAGCAATTAAAGAATTTATTTCCATTTAAAGTTTTAGCCAAGATTTTTATGTTTGACTGTGTAATACATAACCTTTAGATGTCATATGCTGTCCACTTTGAATAAGGATGAGTCCTGACTTTGCTACCTGGCCTTGGCACCAAGTAGCTGCATTTTTTTCAATCTAGTATCTGTGCTCTTAAATAAATTTCCCATCCTAAAGGACAGAAGGCCACGGCCCTGAAGTAGGATCTAATCTATTTTAAGCTGCCTCACAGGCATAAAACACTTTCCTATGCAAATTCACTTAAGAGGCAACATTACTATTAAAACAATTTCCCCATGTCTTTGTTAGCAGACAAACAAAAAAAATCCTTTCCCCAAACTTACATGTGAGATATTCTGCTAAAAATATGTATACAGTTACTTGCAGTAGATATGATAACAGCACAGCCTTGAAAACTGATACAAAAAGTTTAAAATTTCAGCATGTTAACAGTAATTTAATATACTAGGTTTCTTGACTGGATAGTTTGAGCAGCAATAGCAAGATTGCAAAGCCACCTCGGTAGCTCAAGACCAAATTTAGCTACTTTTACCCTTTTAAAATGTCATTTCAAATACACTCATGAATCATATCAGTATTTCCTAATTGCTTATGTATATTTTAATCTGATTAATTTCCCCAAGTACTGGTTTTTGGTTTTTTTCTTTTTTTGAGCAGGAGCATTGTAGGTCTGCTGCTTGAACTTGGCAAATTCTTTGTTTTCTTAACAGGAAACCCAAGAAATTTAAAGTGAAATTTTGAGTTTCCTCTTCTTTCAGGTTTGCAACTGTTCTCACATTTTCCATATAGCCCAAATTAATAGAATTTGATAGAAAACCAGTTCAATTTTTACGGCCTATTTCAGACAGCATCATGATATTTAAAAAATATTTTTGTTTGGCCAAATTATATATGTTAGTCACAACAACTACTTCATTAGCTAGTGACTGCAAAGCTTGATTTCAAAAGGAGCAACACTTAAAAACTATCAACACTTATGTACCTGCCTAACTGTTACTCAGTAAACAGTTCTTAACGACCGCTTAGTTTCTACTCACATGAGTAGTTCTCCGCGACTGCTGCGTAAGTACCAGTTACTCACATGAGAACATGTAGGCCTGCATACAAACGTATGGAGGTTGAGATTCCAGCTGTCCCCATGCAGAATTGTTTCCCAGTTTCCCTTCTAGAAGGGCATATCCACCAAGAAAGTAAAGTTGAAATAAATTCCCAGTGTGATTTTAAAGTGCATTAGTTAACAAATATTAAACTCTAATGCACATGGACATGTGTTATTATGAAAATGCATCTTGGTATCTTCACTTGATCTTCTTCCACTTCTCGTAGATTTACACTATATAACGTCTATCTACCAGTACTGGAAACGGAGTGGTTTGGAAAACATCTGGAAAACGTGCAGTGTTTTAATAAATGGAATACTTTAAATCTTATCAGATGGAAAATCTTTAGTTTAGAAGCAGTATGTTGTACATGCGTCAGGGTGTTACCTGTCAGTGCAAGGACTCCTAACTGAATGCCTAATCGCTAGGGCTTCTCTTTCAACAGAACAGTGCCATGTGTTAAGCAAGATTTGCTACAGTCCAGCTGAACTATACTCGACCCATATTAGAATTTTTTTTAAACTACAGTATCATTGAAACTTGATAAACACATAAGTACTAAGAGCCTTTTAGTCCTAAGCGTTTACAGAGTAGAGCCACATTTAAAACTAATTATACATTCATTTTAATGCTGCTACCAGACTGTCTTTCTATTCCTGTTCTCTTTTGCCTTTTTATATACCCACTTCGTTTTTTTCTATAGCATTAAAAAGAGATTATGTAATATGATGTTCTGATGAATGCAGGACCTTTTCTACTTCCTAATAAATATTCAAAAATATTTTGCATACATCCTGTGAACAAGGCTTGTGAAATCATAATGGGATGACTTATGAACATTCATCTTTCCTATACTGAAGTATAATCTAGTCAACTGGATGGTATAGCAAATCGTCCTGACACGTTTATATTAATGCATATTTAAATGAGAATAAGAAAGAAATAGTCAAATTTATGTTAAAGACTTCTAAAGGCTTAACAGCATCTTACTAAGTATATATGTCAGCTTAATCTAATCCTCCTACTTCTAACACGGTCTGTGGTCTCAGCACGGTGCCCATAATGCTCTCGTATGTTATGAGGGATTGCCTCTAAGAAGTTCACCATCAGGACTACACTTTGTTCAATAAAACTTTACATCTGGTCTTAGGATGACAGAAAGCTATCTCTTTCAAATTTGCATTACAAACCTTTAGCTTCTTTTGACATCAGTAACACCGGCTATAATAATTTCCAATAACCTGTCACAATATGCAGAGTATACATATTGCTGGTTCTCATCTTACTGTGTCAGGTACAAACAAATTTCTCTAATTTATTTGGACGGTTTTAAATAAATGACAATTTCTTTGCACCAAAAGCACTCATCTCATCAGAGACTCATTTGGCAGTATTTCTTCTTTTCACTCCAATGATTTTAAGTTCTAATCAGAAAAAAGTACCTTTATTCTTTTCCATGCTTTTGCTAGAGGAGACAATACATTGCAACTCAAGATCTTACAAGAATTATTGACTGTTTGCTGATCTTATGACATGATGGAAGTCCACCTGAAATCCAGTAAGACCGGACTAGTTATCTCCTCAACCATCTCTCTTGATTTCTGAGACATGATAATTTCTCTTTTCCATTATAGATACATCTGTCTGATGTGCTTCACATTAAAAATATTTGAATAGCAGTGTCTAGCATCCCCTGCTATGTTATTAATATTATGTTTCCCACGCAGACAATGCATCTGATGGTAGTCGAAGACTCTAAAAGGACAGACCTACTTGTGTGATTAACGATGTCTAACACATGTCGGAGATCAAACATGTCACTGATGGATCATCATACAGATGTTTAGCAACCAGCACTACTTGAGCTGAATTAATAACTGGCAGCTGAAAAACTGCTCTCTCAATATAATTTGTGTTCCGCAGTCTGTTCAAGGAAACAATATTTTTTAAAAGTTTGTGTATTAGGCCTGCAGATTTCCAAGTCAAGATCAGTACATTTTTGCTTTATCCTGTGTTCTAGTCAAATGCTACTCTGTGTTTGAATGACAGTTTTACCAACTATCTGATCAGTAGCTGTCGTGGTTTAGCCCCAGCTGGCAACCAAGCACCGCCCAGCCACTCGCTCACTCGCCCCTGCTGGGTTGGGGGAGAGAATCGGAAGAGTAAAAGTGAGAAAACTCATGGGTTGAGATAAAGACAGTTTAACAGGTAAAGCAAAAGCCATGCGCACAAGCCAAGCAAAGTAAGGAATTCATTCACCCCTTCCCACGGGCAGGCGGGTGCTCAGCCCTCCCCAGGAGAGCAGGGCTCCATCGCGCGTAACGGTTACTTGGGAAGGGAAACGCCATCACGCCAAACGTCCCCCCTTCCTTCTTCCCCCAGCTTTATAGGCTGAGCATGACGCCATACGGTGTGGGATATCCCGTGGGTCAGTTGGGGTCAGCTGTCCCGGCCGTGCCCCCTCCCAGCTCCTTGTGCCCCCCCAGCCCCTCGCTGCTGGGGTGGGGTGAGGGGCAGGAAAAGGCCTTGACTCTGTGTAAGCCCTGCTCAGCGGTGACTAAAACATCCCTGTATTATCAACACTGTTTTCAGCACAAATCCCAACCATAGCCCATACCAGCTACTAGGAAGAAAATTAACTCTATCCCAGACAAAACCAGCACAGTAGCATGAGAAAATTCTGATAGTCACCTGGACATACTCTGCAACAGAAAGTAACCTTTGGAGGTACTAGAAATCACCACAGAGACATCCAAATACTCAAAATGTCTTAGGGCAAGTCTATGGAGACAGGTATGAGCAAGTTTTGGCCATGCTCAGAGCTGACAAGTGCTATTTTAGAAGCCAGTACTGTTCCCTCGTGTGACCCGGCACATTCAGATTCATGCATTCTGTAAGCAGTACAAGCTTATTTGAACCTGCCTAAATATATTATATGTATGTTTTGAATTCTATTCAGGTAATGAATTAAACTTCTGGGTAATGTAAAACATGCCTTTTTTTCTCCCTTGGCCCTGAATCCAGATTTAGGAAGAAGGCTGACAAGTTAATGGGCTGTTGCAGATGAAACATGAAGACCACCATAAGGCTCTAGAGGAAAACAGGAATACACTATGAGAAAGTGGAAGAAGCTGAGGTCATCAGAATTTAACTTTCTCTAACACCTTGGGCTGGTGTTATAGGCAGGTTAAAATATCATGGAATTCAAAAGAAAGACCTGATATTAGTTCTGGTACCCGTGAAGCACACTAAAGGACACACACATTTGCAGTAATTCTGCCAGTCAAAAAGTAAAGACTGCCAGTAATAACTAAGATAAAACATAGAATATGTCATCTTGCCTATGGACACTGTCTAGGGGATACTGAAATGAATGGGAACATCTTGGAGACCTTATACTGTGCATTTTTAACTGAGAGTTAATATATACATGTGCATACATTTTAAATTATGAGAAGTACAATTATAATAAGAGTACAAAAGACAGAGGACATAGTTTAGTAACATGCTGCATCCTTTGGAAAGCTGAGAAGACTTCACTGGAGACTACATGCCTTTCAAGGTTCCAGGGACACTTATTAGCAGAACACTTAAATATGTCCATGTCTTAATAATATATTAAAAATTTGCCTTCTGATTTTGAATCAGAAACAGCATATATATATAATAGTCTTGTATCAGATTGGAACTATCAGTAAGAGACACTTCAGCAACAACTATTTTAATTTGAGAAATTATTTTCAAATATATAGCATATTTCTTCTTCCCATTACATGAACTTCCTGGAAATTTTTCCTAAGTAGAAAAAAGCTATTTTTAAACTCTTTATCAGTGAATTAGTGCTACTTGTAAATTTAATGTATTCTATGTATTCTACAGATTTGCAAGAATGTATTTCTTACCAGTGGGGATAATGATAAAATTGCTATAATGACAGGAATTATTTTTACAGTGCAGAGATCTGAACACAACCAGATTGAATATATGACAATCACAACAAATCTTTCCATGTCTATGCCATAGGTAGTATCGCATGAATGGAATTGAATCAAATTTTTATGCACACAATTTATACATTATATTGAGCAATGTATTTAATAAAGCAAATGAAATTTATTTGGTAGTAATTACTCTATGGCCTGAGAAATATCAGAAAGAGAGCAGGCAAAACAGTAATGTTAATCCCATGCCAGGAACACGCTTTATCAGGTTTCCTTTTAGTTCTTAAACAAGATGTAGTAAAAACAACAACATTCTGTTCATTCCTTGCTCCCTGGATTAAATATGCTTATTCTATGCCACATTTTTATAGCTTTCAATTCCTGTACTTTAAATCTATTAAACAATGTCAAGTTGAATTTTCTTCAAAAACTGCTGCAGGTTAAGAAAAAAAAATAGGACAGTAGAATATTTGAGGGCTAACATTTATGTCAGCTAATTAATATGGATCAGTTGTGGTGTACACGGGTTTTTAAAGTGCATGCATGTTTGAGATAAAAATAGACTAAGGATCTGGTTTCTTTCTTTCTCAAATTATAACAAAGTTCTTACTGATTTCAAGACAAGTATGGTCTACCGGTATTGTAGGCCTGACAGATAGAACAAGCTTTTGTGCTCTTGCATAATGTTAGTTGTTCCAAATTGAGCACAGCCCAAAATACAGATGTATAACGTAAGAAATAAAATATAGTTGCAACATTATATTTATTGTTCTGTATTCTCTTTACTTGGTAAGGGAATAAGATTTTGAAAAAATAAACATTGGGAAAAACCAGTAACTTTGTTTGGTTAGTATGTTCTATTTAAATAAATTGGTAAGAAATCAGCTCATGTTCAAACCCTCTAATCTAGAGGACACAATACCATTTTCTTGTTTAAAAACATTAACATTTCATTCTTTATTCTCAAAAGAGTTCCTGTTAGCACAGAGAATTTAGTTATTTGAACATAGTTCTAGATCGTGACAAAAATAGCCTACCAAATGGACTACTATTCAAACACTTTTATGCAAAAGATTCATTCTCCCTTTGTTCCACCCTGAAGTGGCTGGATTTATCAGCAACTTCTCTTTCATGAAATCATAGAATAACTCAGATTGGAGCAAGATCATCTAATCCAACCTCCTACTCAAAATCAGGTCAGCTGTGAGATCAGAACAAGTAATCCAAACTAATTCAAAACATGCCAAAATAGAGCCTTTCTATATGAGAAGCATGCCTGGTAACCAGAAAAAGAACAAATATATCTTGATCGTAGAATCATAGAATGATTTAGGTTGGAAAAGACCCGTCAGATCATCGAGTCCAACTGCTAACCTAGCACTGCCAAGCCCACCACTAAACCACGTCCCTAAGCACCACATCTACACGTCTTTTAAATACCTCCAGGGATGGTGACTCCACCGCCTCCCTGGGCAGCCTGTGCCAGTGCTTGGCAACCCTTCCAGTGAAGAAATTTTCCTAACTTCCAATCTAAACCTCCCCGGTGCAACTTGAGGCCATTTCCTCTTGTCCTATCGCTTGTTACTTGGGAGAAGAGACCAACCCCCACCTCGCTACAACCCCCTTTCAGGTAGTTGCAGAGAGCGATGAGGTCTCCCCTCAGCCTCCTCTTCTCCAGGCTAAACAACCCCAGCTCCCTCAGCCGCTCCTTGTAGGACTTGTGCTCTAGACCCTTCATCAGCTTCATTGCCCATCTTTGGACGTGCTCCAGCACCTCAATGTCTTCTTTGTAGTGAGGGGCCCCAAACTGACTGAAGTATTTGAGGTACGGCCTCACCAGTCCTGAGTACAGGGGATGATCATTTCTCTAGTCCTGCTGGCCACACTATTTCTGGTACAAGCCAGGATGCTATTCACCTTTTTGGCCATCTATCCTTGAAAGGCACTTCTAAAATGTCTTCTTCCAATGAAACCTTATGTGGAAGTAAACAAAGATTAACGCATGCTTAGTATCAACACCTGGTTTCTGTCATCATAAGTCTTACCTGTTTGTAGGGTTTCAGCATCAAAGACATCCTCCTTGAAGAAAGCTCTAAAAGACAAAGGACTTGCACTGCAGTCTTCTGAAAGTTTCTCCACAGCTTGTCTAAACATGGCAACTAAGTCATGAAGAGGTCCATCTAAATCAAGCTGAGAAGCGGATGGTGAAATCAAGCTCAGACATACAGAGATTGATGCACAAGATGCAGAACTAGACTCCACAAATTCACACTCAATTTGGAAGCCCTCTGACAACCTCTTCATTGCAAAATGTTTTCTTTGGAGTGGATCATCAACTACTGCAACGACATGCCACTCAATGGCAGCATCTCTGGGTAGGTGAGATATTACAACCACAGCAAGCAACCCACACACGGCAGTTACATCATGATATGTCTCTGAATCTTCAGCCTAAAAGAAAAACAAAATATTGTGCATATTACAGTGCTGGTAGAAATTAAAGTTGTTCATATTCAGCAGATATATTAAAAAAGTATGTGCAGTACAGTTATTTCATGGAGACTGTTTTCCCCCTAAATTTTCCTTCTTACTGAAAAGTCATCTTGAGCAATTACAAATTTGTCTGACAGTTAATATCTGCTCATTTTTGCAATCTCAAACTACTATAATGCCTGTACCATCTAAAAAATGGTGTTTTGCACTAATTTTGCAATAAAAAAAATCCTTTTGCATACAGCAACTTTTGCCTGCACCAATGGTCTTTGAAGAACAGAAATGGTAGGAACCACCAAAACTACAGAAATGAGTCAGTAAAGCATGTCAGATTTATTTTAAAAGTCGGAGTACTAAAGATACAGTTCAGATACAGCAATGATACAGTTCAGGTAGATCTGAACAGCAGAATGATCTTGAACAAAAGCTCCTAGAAGATAAAATGTGTTTTCTTAATAGCAGAACTCATTTAAAAAGTAATTTAAATTGTTTTCACATCAACCAGCGCATCTAATTAGCTAACTCTGAGTAACTGAGTTCCTGTTCTTCTGACGGTATTACAGAAGTAGGTCAGGCTTTCTGCTTACTTCTTTGTAAAAAAATTAGTATAAATTGCTCTGTAGCATGTTAATGGGCATAGGAAGTGAATATGACGTTTCAAATTTTGAAACTCTCTAGGAGAGGAAGAAATTGTGAATTTGTAGCCATTTCAACCCGAATTAATTGTACCTAGGTGCATTAAGCAGCATTACCTTTAATCTTAACAAACCTAAGATGAGTTCATAACAGAATTATGAGCTTGTCCCTGTATTGTTGCTATGTATTCAATCCTTTTTCATCCAAATATTAACAAAAACAACCTTAAAGCTTTAAACTAGGAACCACACATTGTGGTGGGTTGTCTCCATCCAGCAGCTAAGCACCACACAGCTGCTTGCTCACTTTTTCCCTCGCCAATGGCACAGGTGAGAAAACTTGTGGATCAAGATAAAGATGGTTTAATAAGTGAAGAAAAAAGGAAGAAGAAAGGAGAAGAACAGAACAAGCGACGCAAAGGCTACTACTCAACATCTCCCCAACCAGCAGACTGATACCCAGCTAGAATGTGAGCAATGGCTATCCTCCCCAAAGCCCCTCCCCATAGCTTTTATGGCTAAGCATGATGTTACATTGAATGAAATATCCCTTTGGTCAGTTGGGGTCGGCTGTCCCAGCTGTGTCCCCTCCCAGCTGGCAGCCTCCTCGCTGGCAGGACAGTGTGTCGAACAGAGAGGGCCTTGACGCTGTGCAAGCACTGCTCAGCAATAGCTAAAAACCCTGGGGCATTATCACGCTGTTTTGCTCACAAGTCCAAACCATGGCACCATACAGGTTGCTATGAAGAAAGTTAACTCCGTCCCAGCCAAAACCAGTACATACATTCAGGTCTGCTGTTACCTTATACTTAAATGCATATACTCATACTCCTATTACGTATAGAGCAAGGTCTTTTTACGGAAAGCAACCCCATTTTATCATATACATGCTCTCAAAAAGTATGAATTTACATTAACTTACCAGCTGTCTGAACACACTTGTTTTTAACAACTGTTCAAATAGTTGAACAGTTGAAATGCTTATTCTGGCCAGCAGATTATTTTTCTTACTTTCTCCTCCATTTTTATGGAGAGACAATATATTAAGCATTTTTAATATTACTGACTTGCGCCATCTTCTTTGTGCACACAGATAATAACTTTGTTTATATACCAATTTGCTTACACCGCAGATTTCACCGGTAATATTGTCCATTGCCTGACCTCTGAAAGGAAAAATAATAACAAGGCAAACCTGTCGTTTTGCCTGAAGTCGATAAGTCCATATAACTCACAGTACCTTCAATTCACAAGCTCAATTTTCATCCACTTGCTCTCAACTTTGAGAGGAAGAAATAATGACAGGTTACAGGCACTTTATTTCAAAATTCACTCACAAAGTTATTGACAAGCATTTTGCACAGAATATCTTTGATGCTTGACTCCCGTGAGCTGTTTACACGAAAAACGCACTTACTTCTATATTAACGACAGTAGAGTCTAATTCTATACCAAACATGTAGCAATTGCTTTAGTATTTCTGGTTTTGATATGGGAACAAAAATAGGGATAATTTGTCTCAAATTTGCAGTCACTTCAGTCATAATAAAATCTCACTGAGTACTGTTTGCTTTCAGTACTTTCATTAGGCTAGCCGGGGCTGTTATTAAGGTACTAACACATAAATGTTATATTAGCACTTAACAGAAGGAGCCCAGTATTCTCCTCTAGGAGATGAATTCTAACCTTGTCAATATAATTCTGCTCTGAGTGCTGTAAAACAGTTTGAAAAGATGAAATACTGGAGCTTTGCACTGAGGAAAAAAAAAAAGTCATGCTCATTCAGGCTTAAAGGCCACTTTGCTGGCCCAAGGTGCTGAGGTACTGTTTAGAAGAAAAGTCTAAAGAAGCTCTCTCAGGTCACATCAAGCACTAAGACAAACTTTTCTACTTCCCTGTACTTGTCGTAGGCTGTTAAATCAATTACTCACTATTTCTGCTTGCCTTCAGCTGCCATTTAGAATATGAAGAACTACATGAAAATTAAGGCCAGGAGAAAGTACATTTCCAAATTTAACAAATGAGAATCATTCTGAGTGAAAGACTATTCACGGTGCACCTGTACAGTACCATAGTACTCATAACCTTTAACTTTAGAGTTTGCGCAAAGCACAAGTGATGGAGCTACTGGGGACTAATAATCTTTCATCAGC